>NC_091343.1:25663690-25987268 GCF_038502225.1 Cherax quadricarinatus
CTATCGAACACGCTCATGCACGCCTGTTCGAAGTCCAAGCCCCTCGCCCACAAAACCTCCCTTACCCTTCCTTCCAACCTTTTCGAGGATGACCCCTACCCCGCCTTCCTTCTCCTTCAGATTTAAATGCTCTCCATGTCATTCTACTTTGATCCATTCTCTCTAAATGACCAAACCACCTCAACAACCCCTCTTCAGCCCTCTGACTAATACTTTTATTAACTCCACACCTTCTCCGAATTTTCTGCATAATATTTACACCACACATTGCCCGTAGACAGGACATCTCCACTGCCTCCAACCGCCTCCATGCTGCTGCATTCACAAACCAAGCTTCACACCCATATAAAAGTGTTGGTACTACTATACTTTCATACATTCCCTTCTTTGCCTCCATAGATAACGTTTTTTGTCTCCACATATACCTCAACACACCACTCACCTATCTAACACGCTCATGCACGCTTGCTGGAAGTCCAAGCCCCTCGCCCACAAAACCTCCTTTACCCCCTCTCTCCAACCCTTTCGAGGATGACCCCTACCCCGCCTTCCTTCCCCTATAGATTTATATGCTTTCCATGTCATTCTACTTTGATCCATTCTCTCTAAATGACCAAACCACCTCAACAACCCCTCTTCTGCCCTCTGACTAATACTTTTATTAACTCCACACCATTTCCTAATTTCCACACTCCGAATTTTCTGTATAATATTTACACCACACATTGCCCTTAAACAGGACATCTCCACTGCCTCCAACCATCTCCTCGCTGCTGCATTTACCACCCAAGCTTCACACCCATATAAGAGTGTTGGTACTACTATACTTTCACACATTCCCTTCTTTGCCTCCATAGATAACGTTTTTTGACTCCACATATACCTCAACGCACTACTCGCCTTTTTTCCCTCGTCAATTCTATGATTAACCTCATCCTTCATAAATCCATCCGTCGACACGTCAACTCCCAAGTATCTGAAAACATTCACTTCTATACTCTTCCTCCCCAATTTGATATCCAATTTTTCTTTATCTAAATCATTTGATACCCTCATCACCTTACTCTTTTCTATGTTCACTTTCAACTTTCTACCTTTACACACATTCCCAAACTCATTCACTAACTTTTTGCAATTTTTCTTTAGAATCTTCCATAAGCACAGTATCATCAGCAAAAAGTAACTGTGTCAATTCCCATTTTGAATTTGATTCCCTAAAATTTAATCCCACCCCTCTACCGAACACCCTAGCATTTACTTCCTTTACAACCCCATCTATAAATATATTAAACAACCATGGTGACATTACACATGCCTGTCTGAGACCTACTTTTACCGGGAAGTAGTCTCCCTCTCTTCTACACACCCTAACCTGAGCCTCACTATCCTCATAAAAACTCTTTACAGCATTTAGTAACTTACCACCTATTCCATATACTTGCAACATCTGTCACATTGCTCCCCTATCCACTCTATCATATGCCTTTTCTAAATCCATGAATGCAATAAAAAAGTTCCCTACCTTTATCTAAATACTGTTCACATACCTGCTTCACTTGATCTACGCATCCCCTACCCACTCTGAAACCTCCTTGCTCATCCGCAATCCTACATTCTGTCTTACCTCTAATTCTTTCAATTATAGCCCTACTGTACACTTTTCCTGGTATAATCAGTAAACTTATTCCTCTATAATTTTTACAATCTCTTTTGTATCCCTTCCCTTTATATAAAGGGACTATACATGCTCTCTGCCAATCCCCAGGTACCTTCCCCTCTTTCATACATTTATTAAACAAAAATATCAACCACTCCAACAATATATCCCCCCCTGCTTTTAACATTTCTGTCATGATTTCATCAGTTCCAGCTGCTTTACCCCCTTTCATTCTACGTAATGTCTCACGCACCTCCCCCACACTCACATCCTGTTCTTCTTCACTCCTAAAAGATGGTATACTTCCCTGGCCAGTGCACGACATTACCGCTTCCCTTTCTTCGTCGACATTTAAAAGTTCCTCAAAATATTCTTGCCATCTACCCAAAACCTCCATCTCCCCATCTACTAACTCCCCTACTGTATTTTTAACTGACAATTCCATTCGTTCTCTAGGCTTTCTTAACTTGTTTAACTCACCCCAAAGTTTTTTCTTATTTTCATTAAAATTTCTTGACATTGTCTCTTCCACTCTATCATCTGCTCCTCTTTTGCACTCTCTCACCACTCTCTTTACCTTTCTTTTACCCTCCATATACTCTACTCTTCTTGTAATGCTTCTGCTTTGTAAAAACCTCTCATAAGCTAACTTTTTCTCTTTTATCACACCCTTTACTTCATCATTCCACCAATCACTCCTCTTTCCTCCTGCCCCCACCCTCCTATAACCACAAACTTCTGCCCCACATTCTAATACTGCATTTTTAAAACTATTCCAACCCTCTTCAACCCCCCCACTTCTCATACTTGCACCAGCCCACCTTTCTGCCAATAGTTGCTTATATATCACCCGAACTTCCTCCTCCTTTAGTTTACACACTTTTACCTCCCTCTTGCTTATTGTTGCCATTTTCCTCTTTTCCCATCTGCCTCTTACTCTAACTGTAGCTACAACTAAATAATGATCCGATATATCAGTTGCCTCTCTATAAATGTGTACATCCTGGAGCCTACCCATCAACCTTTTATCCACCAATACATAATCTAACAAACTACGTACTTTCATTACGTGCTATATCATACCTTGTATATTTATTTATCCTCTTCATAAAATATGTATTACTCATTACCAAACCTCTTTCTGCACGTAGCTCAATTAAAGGCTCCCCATTTTCATTTACCCCTGGCACCCCAAATTTACCTACTACTCCCTCCACAACATTTTTACCCACTTTAGCATTGAAATCCCCAACCACCATTACTCTCACACTTGGTTCAAAACTCCCCATGCATTCACTGAACATTTCCCAAAATCTCTCTCTCTTCTCTAGACTTCTCTCTTCTCCAGGTGCATATACGCTTACTATAACCCACTTTTCACATCCAACCTTTATTTTACACCACATAATCCTTGAATTAATACATTTATAGTCCTTCTTTTCCTGCCTTAACTTATCAGTCAACATTATTGCTACTCCTTCTTTAGCTCTAACTCTATTTGAAACCCCTGACCTAATCCCATTTATTCCTCTCCACTGAAACTCTCCCACCCCCTTCAGCTTACAGCCAGGACATCCAGCTTCTTCTCATTCATAGCATCCACAGTCATCTCTTTCTTATCATTTTCACAACATCCACGCACATTCAGACTTTCCACTTTGACAGTTTTCTTCATCTTATTCTTTTTAGTAATCTTTACAGGAAAAGGGGTTACTAGCTCATTGTTCCCGGCATTTTAGTTGACTTTTACAACACGCATGGCTTACGGAGGAAAGATTCTTATTCCACTTCCCCATGGATATAAAAGGAAAAGTAATAAGACCAAGAACTATTAAGATAAAATCAAAGAAAACTCAGATGAGCGTGTATAAATAAACATGTACATGTATGTGTAGTGTGACCTAAGTGTAAGTAGAAGTAGCATATTTATGAGACAGACAAAAGACACCAGCAATCCTACCATCATGTAAAACAATTACAGACTTTCGTTTCACGCTCACTTGGCAGGACGGTAGTACCCCCCTGGGTGGTTGCTGTCTACCAACCTACTACCTACAAAATGTATTAATTAGTTAAATTAATTAATTTAATTAAATTAATTAATTAATTAAGTGTATTAATTCAAGGATTATGTTGAGTAAAATAAAGGTTGGATGTGAAAAGTGGGTTATAGTAATCATATATGCACCTGGAGAAGAGAGAAGTGTAGAGGAGAGAGAGAGAGAGATTTTTGGAAATGTTAAGTGAATGCATGGGGTGTTTTGAACCAAGTGTGAGAGTACTTGTGGTTGGGGATTACAGTGCTAAAGTGGATAAAAATGTTGTGGAGGGAGTAGTAGGTAAATTTAGGGTGCCAGGGGTAAATGAAAATTGGGAGCCTTTAACCCTTTCAGGGTCCAAGGCCCAAATCTGGAGTCACGCACCAGTGTCCAAGAATTTAAAAAAAAAAAATTTGTTATTTTTTCTTATGAAATCGTAGAGAATCTTTTTGTGAAGGTAATAAAACAAAAAGTACGAAATTTGGTGGAAAATTGACGAAATTATGCTCTCGTGAATTTTGATGTGTCAGCGATATTTACGAATCAGCGATTTTGCCGACTTTGACTCCCATTTTAGGCCAATTACATTATTCCAATCAACCAAATTCTTAGCTATTTCACTAGTATTACTTCTATTCTATCGATTGAGCACAAGAAATCGCCAAGTCAACTGTTTCAACTACAAAATAAAGTGATCGGAAATTGTTAATTTGGCCAATTTAACACAAAGTTCAAAATATTCCAATTTCAAAATAGGGTCCAGAATAAACGGTGTAGGCATTCCTGGCACTAAACTAACATTTCCTCTGTTCATTAGTTATGTTTTGACGCTTTACAAATAAATTCCATTTTGATTTTTTATTCACATAATGAATTTTTATTCACACCAAAAAATAGAAGATTTACTGTTATGCAATACTGTAATAATTGTATAAATATCATCACCATATTTGTGAATGTATATTAGACCCACCAGCTGACGTGTATTAGATGTGAGAGGTCGTTTGTTTACTCTTGAATATCGGCAAAAATTTAACATTTCCGCTACTTTGAGCTCAGTAATATGTCTTCCATTCTATCAAATGAGACCAAGAAATCGCAAATACAACTATAAAAAACATATGAAAAAACACTGCAAAGTTGCTGTTTTAATCGAAAAATCATGATTTCAGTTTTTTTCTCTCATTATACACAGTGTGCTGCAGGATCTGTTTTATGTGGTGCACACATACCACATAGATGTATTCTCTCGTATCTAGGCCCAAATGTACCACTCACAGTTTATCAGAGTGGGCTGAGCTCATGGCGTAGATCTACGGTTTGGACACTCACCGTAAAGCCGTAGATCTACGGGACGGACCCTGAAAGGGTTAATTGAGCTATGTGTAGAGAGAGGTTTGGTAATAAGTAATACATATTTTATGAAGAAGAGGATAAATAAATATACAGTGGACCCCCGGCATACGATGGCATCGGCATACGTTAAATCCGGCATACGATACATTTTAACGCAAAAATTTTGCCTCGCCACACGTTAAAATACCCGCCACACGCGATTCGGGACGCGTCCTACGTGTGTCCTCAGCTGCCCTGTGCGTGCCAATGTTTACAAGCCAGCCAGTGCGGTCGCATCCACACATACAATCAGTACATTTCATATTATCACAGCATTTTTAGTGATTGTACCTGCAAAATAAGTCACCATGGGCCCCAAGAAAGCTTCTAGTGCCAACCGTGCGGTAAAAAAGGTGAAAATTACTATGGAAATGAAGAAAGAGATAATTGCAAAGTATGTAAGTGGAGTGCGTGTCTCGGAGCTGGCCAGGTTGTATACCAAACCCCAATCAACCATCGTTACTATTGTGGCCAACAAAACGGCAATCAAGGAAGCTGTTCTTGCAAAAGGTGCAAGTTTGTTTTCGAAACAGAGATTGCAAGTACTCGAAGATGTTGAGAGACTGTTATTCTTCTATCTTCCTTCCTCCATCCATCCGCTGTCTGGACAGAGTTCCGGGGGTTAGATCAGCAACATGAGTCAGCATGGTGACCAGGTTAAATCAGCAACAAGAGTCAGCCCCTGCAGCCCGGTCTGTGACCAGGCCTCCTGGTGGATCAGAGCCTGATCAACCAGGCTGTTACTGCTGGTTGCACACAATCCAACGTACGAGCCACAGCCCGGCTGGTCAGGTACCGACTTTAGGTGCTTGTCCAGTGCCAGCTTGAAGACTGCCAGGGGTCTATTGGTAATCCCCCTTATGTATGCTGGGAGGCAGTTGAACAGTCTCGAGCCCCTGACACTTATTGTATTGCCTCTTAACGTGCTAGTGACACCCCTGCTTTTCATTGGGGGGATGTTGCATCGTCTGCCAAGTCTTTTGCTTTCGTTGTGAGTGATTTTTGTGTGTAAGTTTGGTATTAGTCCCTCTAGGATTTTCCAGGTGTATATAATCATGTATCTCTCCCGCCTGCGTTCCAGGGAATACAGGTTCAGGAACTTCAAGCACTCCCAGTAATTGAGGTGTTTTATCTCCGTTATGCGCGCCGTGAAGGTTCTCTGTACATTTTCTAGGTCAGCAATTTCACCTGCCTTGAAAGGTGCTGTTAGTGTGCAGCAGTATTCTAGCCTAGATAGAACAAGCGACATGAAGAGTGTCATCATGGGCTTGGCATCCCTAGTTTTGAAGGTTCTCATTATCCATCCTGTCATTTTTCTAGCAGCTGCGATTGATACAATGTTATGGTCTTTGAAGGTGAGATCCTCCGACATGATCACTCCCAGGTCTTTGACATTAGTTTTTCGCTCTATTTTGTGGCCGGAATTTGTTTTGTACTCTGATGAAGTTTTAATTTCCTCGTGTTTACCATATCGGAGTAATTGAAATTTCTCATCGTTGAACTTCATATTGTTTTCTGCAGCCCATTGAAAGATTTGGTTGATGTCCGCCTGGAGCCTTGCAGTGTCTGCAATGGAAGACACTGTCATGCAGATTCAGGTGTCATCTGCAAAGGAAGACACGGTGCTGTGGCTGACATCCTTGTCTATGTCAGATATGAGGATGAGAAACAAGATGGGAGCGAGTACTGTGCCTTGTGGAACAGTTTTTCACCATAGCCGCCTCGGACTTTACTCTGTTGACTACTACTCTTTGTGTTCTGTTTATGAGGAAATTATAGATCCATCTACCAACTTTTCCTGTTATTCCTTTAGCACGCATTTTGTGCACTATTACGCCATGGTCACACTTGTCGAAGGCTTTTGCAAAGTCTGTATATATTACATCTGCATTCTTTTTGTCTTCTAGTGCATCTAGGACCTTGTCGTAGTAATCCAATAGTTGAGACAGACAGGAGCGACCTGCTCTAAACCCATGTTGCCCTGGGTTGTGTAATTGATGGGTTTCTAGATGGGTGGCGATCTTGCTTCTTAGGACCCTTTCAAAGATTTTTATGATATGGGATGTTAGTGCTATTGGTCTGTAGTTGTTTGCTATTGCTTTACTGCCCCCTTTTTGGAGTGGGGCTATGTCTATTGTTTTTAGTAACTGTGGGATGACCCCCATGTCCATGCTCCCTCTCCATAGGCTGGTAAAAGCTTGTGATAGGGCCTTCTTGCAGTTCTTGATGAACACGGAGTTCCATGAGTCTGGCCCTGGGGCAGAGTGCATGGGCATGGTGTGGATAAATAAAAAACAGATAGCAGGAGATACCATCTCTTAAGCGATCATATGTAAAAAGGGTGGGAAATACATACTATCGTACTATGGTCAACTGTTGCTGCACCACCATCAGCTGTTGCTGCACCACAGTCAGCTGCTACTGCACCACTGTCAGCTGTTGCTGCACCACAGTCAGCTGTTGCTGCACCATAGTCAGCTGTTGCTGAACCAAGGTCAGCTGCTGCTGAACCACGGTCAGCTGCTGCTGCACCAGTCAGCTGTTGCTGAACCACAGTGAGCTGCTGTTGCATCATGGTCAGCTGCTGCTGCACCACAGTCAGCTGCTGCTACACCACCGTCATCTGTTGCTGCACTACGGTCAGCTGTTGCTGCACCAGTCGGCTGTTGCTGAACCACGTTGAGCTGCTGTTGCACCACGGTCAGGTGCTGCTGCTCCACAGTCAGCTGCTGCTACTCCACCGTCATCTGTTGCTGCACCACGGTCAGCTGTTGCTGCACCAGTCAGCTGTTGCTGAACCACGGTGAGCTGCTGTTGCACCACGGTCAGCTGCTGCTGCACCACAGTCAGCTGCTGCTACACCACCGTCATCTGTTGCTGCACCACGGTCAGCTGCTGCTGCACCAATGTCAGCTGTTGCTGCACCACGGTCAACTGTTGCTGCACTATGGTCAGCTGGTCCTAGTGGCATTAAAAGAAGAAGAGAAGTAACCCCAGAAAGGACGTGCTACCTAAAGTCCTAATGGAAGGGGATTCCCCTTCTAAATATTAACAACTTCCACACTCTCCCCTCCTCCCATCCCATCAGTCATCACCAGATCTTCAATGAAGGTAAGTATCAGTTTGTGTGTATTAAAATTAATATTTCATGTGGTAAATTTTTTTTTTTTTTTTTTATACTTTGTGGTGTCTTGCACGGATTAATTTGATTTCCATTATTTCTTATGGGGAAAATTAATTCGCCTTACGATAATTTCGGCATACAATGAGCTCTCAGGAACAGATTAATATCGTATGCTGGGGGTCCACTGTACAGGATATGATATAGCACGTAATGAAAGTAGTTTGTTAGATTATGTATTGGTGGATAAAAGGTTGATGGGTAGGCTCCAGGATGTACACGTTTATAGAGGGGCAACTGATATATCGGATCATTATCTAGTTGTAGCTACAGTTAGAGTAAAAGGTAGATGGGAAAAGAGGAAAATGGCAACAACAAGTAAGAGGGAGGTGAAAGTGTATAAACTAAGGGAAGAGGAAGTTCGGGTGAGATATAAGCAACTATTGGCAGAAGGTGGGCTGGTGCTAATTCCAGAAGGTGAGAAACACGATAGAATTCAAGAAAGGCATCACTGCAAAATATGAAAGTGGAGTGCGTGTGGCAGAGCTTGCCAGGATGTATGGGAAACCCCATACAACTATTGCTTCCATCGTGGCCAACAAAAAGTAAATCAAGGAAGCTGTTGTTGTGAAAGGGGTAAATATGCTCACAAAAATGACATCACAAATACTCTAAGATGTTGAGAAGTTATTGTTGGTGTGGATCAACGAGATCAATTAGCAGGAGATAGTGTTATGCAGTCGATAATTTGTGAAAAGGCAAGGCAGTTGCATGACGATCTCGTAAAGAATATACTTGCAACGAGTGCTGATGTTAGTGAATTTAAGGCCAGCAAAGGATAGTTTGAGAGATTTAAGAAGCATGTCTGTGAAGTGTGATCAAAGTGTAAGTAGGAGTAGCAAGATATCCCTGTTATCTAGTGTGTTTATGAGACAGAAAAAGACACCAGCAATCCTACCATCTTGCAAAACAGTTACAGGTTTCTGTTTCACAGTCATCTGGCAGGACGGTAGTACTTCCCTGGGTGGTTGCTGTCTACCAACTTACTATGCGCATGAATTCAAGGACTATGTAGAGGCTGAAAAATTCCTTCCCCAACAAGTGTTCACTTGTGATGAAACAGGCCTCTTTTGGAAGAAAATACCAAAGAGGAACCTACATCACACAAGAAGAAATGGCACTGCCGGGACACAAGCCTGTGAAAGACAGGTTTACTCTTTTGTTCTTTAGTAGTGCTAGTGGGGATTTCAAAGTGAAGCCTTTACTGGTGTATCACTCTGAAAATCCCAGTGTGTTCAAGAAAAACAGTGTCACCAAGATTAAATTGTGTGTGATGTGGAGGGCTAACAATAAGGTGTGGGCCATGAGGGAAATTTTCCTTGATTGGTTCAATAAAGTGTTTGGTGCGAGTGTGAAGAAATACATCCTGGAAAATAAATTGCCACTCAAGTACCTCCTGGTAATGGACAAAGCACCTGCTCATCCTCCTGACTTGGATGGCTAATTGTTGGAGGAGTTGCATTTCATCACAGTGAAGTTCTTGCCCCCTAATACTACTCCTCTCATCCAGCCCATGGACCAGCAGATCATTTCAAACTTCAAAAAACTCTACTCCGAAGCAGTGTTTCAAAGGTGCTTTTATGTGACCTCAGACACTCAATTGACCCTCAGAGAGTTCTGGAAAGATCACTTCGGTATCCTCCATTGCATAAACCTTATAGGTAAGGCTTGGGAGGGAGTGACTTCCAGGACTTTGAACTCTGCTTGGAGAAAATTGTGGCCAGATTGTGTCCAAGAGGGATTTTGAAGGGTTTGGGGCTGACCCTGAGGACCCTATGCCAGTTGTGGAATCTATTGTGGCATTGGGGATTGCCATGGGGTTAGATGTGAGTGGCGAGGATGTGGAAGAGTTGGTGGAGGACCACAATGAAGAGTTAACCACTGAAGAGCTGCAAGAGCTTCATCTGGAAAATACACCACAAAGTTGGTGTTTTAAACCAAAAACATGCACTGCGTGCTGCAGGATTTTTTTATACTGCACACACTGAGCACACAGACCCATTCTCTCACATGTAGGCCTAGCAGCTTTCTCCCACCAGAATTGAAGGCACTAGAATTTTGGCATAGTATTACGGGACTGGCACTGGCTTGCAAGCCGTGATGTTATGGGACCGACAGTGAAGGAGTTAATCCATCTGTGATTTTTTTTTTCAAAATTATATAAGAAACATGCTACATAATATATAAACATGATACACACAACCACAGCAGAATAAATAGACATAAATATGAAATGTGGTTAAGAGGCAGCTTGTAGAAGTGACAGAAAGAATTACGTTTTCTCTAGTCCAACACCAAAGGCACCTAAAGTCAGTACCTGACCAGCTGGGCTGTGGTTTGTAAGTTGGTTTGCATGCAACCAGCAGTAACAGCCTGGTCTCGGACTGGGCTGCGGGGGCATTGACCCCTGAAACCCTCTCCAGGCATATTCCAGGTATACTGGGGGTAACTAGAAAAGTTTTCCTTTCATTTGCCTTCACTGGTAGCTGTTATTTATTCTGCTGCACTAGCATGAAGACAACTTGTACACAATGTAAATGCGTTTGTATTGTTGGGTAAATGCTTTGCAAACTCATGCCACTGTATGTGTTTGAACTAAAATTGAACAGGTATTAATGTGCGTATATTCTGACACAGTGACTGCTTCCATTTGTCTGACCTCCATGTAAGTAAGTTTATTCAGGTACAGGTGCACAAAAATACAGTTATCTAAATTATCATACATAGCATCAAATGTGTAGATTACCTAGGATAACCCAAAAAAGTTAGACAAAGTGACTTATTTCCATTGGCATCTAAGGGTAGTTGTTAGTAATGATTAAACTCAGTGAACAAGGCATGTCAATGGTAATAATAATAATAATAATAATAATAATAATGATGATAATAATTAATATAATAATTGCTCTGGGGTGTTTTAAATTTAAGTCGTATATTTTGGTGTAGGTGTGGTAGGTGGCGAGCTACTACACCTGGCTTTCTACAATAAATACTCACCTCTCACTCTACATTAAGACTGCAAATATTTTAAGGTAAATAATGAGTGTACTGTATATGCACTTTATCACTCTGGGGTGCTTTAAATGTCATATATTACTTGTAGTTGTGGTAGCCAGATGGGCTACCATACCTACCACACCTGACTTTCAACAATAAATACTACTCGCCTCTCACCCTACATTAAGACTACGAATACTACAGTAAGACTTCAAATACTGAACCTTCATTGTTTGCTAATTTTAAGTTAATTTTAAGCCTACCCATAATGCTCTGCATACAAGGGGCTTTTGGCATGAATACCCAACTACTATAATTCCTTGTACAACTGTGTATCATGTCCAAATAAACTATATGAATATGAATAAGTAATGAGTGTACTGTTTGTGTATTTTACTTTCTATTGTTTTTTAAGTGTAAACTTGTTATCTGGCATTCATATGCATTAATAAGTGGAAAAAAATGGCGTACTGCTTTATGGTAATTTCCACTTTACAACGGTAGCCTGGAATCTTCGTGCTGTATAAGTGGGGCCCTACTGTATAATACAGCTTCTCCTCACTTAGCGATGTACTCGTTTACAGACGACTTGGCCTTACGATGGGCTCTCTGACCAGTATGCATACCAAGATAATGTATATTAGAGCTGATTTCCTCTATTCTGTTTATTACAGTATACAGTACACTACTGTATAAACACTTAAAAATATACCAGAAATGTTATAAATGGTGCATAGAAATGTTATAAATGGTGTCAAAGATGGTTGACACAAACCCACTACCATTATAGTATATGTACTCCTCACTTAGTGATGAATTCATTTACTGATGAGGTCTTAGGAACGGAACTCCGTCATTAAGTGAAGAGAGGCTGTATACATACAGCCTGTCCTCACTTAGTAACATACTTGTTTACCAGTGACTCTCTGACCAGTATGCATACCTAAATAATATATATTAGAGCTGATTTTCTCTCTTCTGTTTATTACAATATATAGGACACTACTGTATAAACACTTAAAAATGTACCAGAAATGTTATAAATGGTGTAAAGGTGACATTAAAACAATATCAAAGCTGGTCAACACAAACCCACTATCATTATAGCATACTCCTCACTTAGCGATGAATTTGTTTACCAGCATGGTCTCATGACCGGAACTCTGTCGTTAAGTGAGGAGAGTCTGTCTGTCTCTTTTTTTTTTTTTTAACACATCGGCCGTTTTCTACCAAGGCAGGGTGACCCATAAAGAAAGAAAAAAACTTTCATCATTCAACACGGCCAAATTACCAATTTCTGACACTTTATTGGGTAGTTGAAATAGTTGATTGAGCTATTTCTTGTGCTCAGTCAATAAAATGGAAGACATACTAGTGAAATTGCTGAGAATTTTGTCGACTGGAATAATGTAATTTGCCTAAAATATGACTCAAATTGGGCAAAAACTCCTATGCATAAATATTGCTGAAGCAGCAAAATTGGCATAAGTGTAATTTCATGTTTTCCATCAATTTTTGTACTTTTTGTTTTATTGTCTTCAGAAAGAGATTCTTACATTTCATAAGAAAAACATAAAAATTTCTTGTGGATGAGTTTCAGATTGGAGGTCTGGACAGTGAAAAGGTTAATTGAGACAGCAATATGCTATGTCAAACAAAGCTAGCTTTCATCCAGTTATGCCCATGTTGTTCTTCCAGCCTTCCTTCAACTTCCTTATGTAATTGGTAACACATCTTGTCTCATTTTATTTTTATTAATGTAAATAACTTGCTGTATCTTCACCATCTCTATTTATTCACTCCACAAAATTGAAGATCATTGAATCAGTTTAAATAATATGTAATTCTTTTGTAATTGACTATTTGTCATTGACTACCTTTCTTATTGTACTTGTGATTGAGTACATAAGAAGTCCTACTTAATAGTATTTGTCTAGTTTTTAAAAAAAAACATTAAAGCCTTATGATTAGTTTCCCAAAATGCATTGCATAATTAGTGGCTTTCTTTTGTGCCCACCATTGTAATAATTCATATAAACTACATTATTTATATGGCATAAAGAAATAAGCATTATTATTATTTGCTTCTGAAATTAATTTACCCAAAGGATTTCATAAATTATTTCTGATATGCTTTAAATAGAAGTTGATTAAATCAAAGTTTTACTCAGGTGAATTAGAGTTAAGGAATTTCAGGGTTTGAAGTTAGTGTTATTCTTTTGGGTAGGTGCAAATTTGTAGTTGTGTTTTCATTACTGTGTAAATCTCTTGATTTAATTATAGTACTTTTTAGATATAATTTAGAAAGATCTGTATCTTTAAAACAGCAGTAAGGGCATTCAAATATGACTGTAGCTCTAGTTAAGGAATTTTTACAACATTTCAGTAATTACATATTTCATTTTTCCAAGGTACTGACAGAGAAGCACCATGAAGAGGCAGCAAGAAATGAGTACAACTTTGATCATCCTGATGCCTTTGATTTTGAATTAGTTACCAAGACATTGGTTAGACTAAAGGAAGGAAAGAAAATTGAGGTCCCAATTTACAATTTTCTCACACATTCCCGTGAGACAAGAACTGTGAGTATTTGTACTACCTAGTTAATTTTACCATAATATACTATTTTAATATTTTTTTTTAACATACTAGCCGTCTCTCACCAAGGTAGGATGACCTGAAGAAGAAGAAACTTTCACCATCATGCACTCCATCACTGTCTTGCCAGAGGCACAGTGATACTATAGCTCAGTACTGCAAATATCCCCACCCCTCCTTCAGAGTGCAGGCACTGTTCTTCCCACCTCCAGGATTTAAGTCCGGCTGACCAGTTTTCCTGAATGCTTACATAAATGGTACCTTGCTAACACTCCAACAGCACATTGTCATAAAATCCACTTACCACCAGTCACTCCTATCTAATACACTCATACACACTTGCTGGATGTCTAAGCCCCTTGTGTACAAAACCTCCTTTACCCCTTCCCTCGAACCTTTCCTACAATGACACCTACCCCGCCTTCCTTTCACTACACATTTACAGTGGACCCTCGACCAACGATATTAATCCGTTCCTGAGAGCTCATCGTAAATCGAAATTATTGTTAGTCGAGTTAATTTTCCCCATAAGAAATAATGGAAATCAAATTAATCCGTTCCTGACACCCAAAGTATTGAAAAAAAAATTTTTTACCACATGAAATATTAATTTTAATACACACAAACTGAAGAAGACATGCACAGTTACATGACACTTACCTTTATTGAAGATCTGGTGATGATAGATGGGATGGGAGGAGGGGAGAGTGTTGATGGTGTTAGTGTTTAGAAGGGGAATCCCCTTCCATTAGGACTTGAGGTGGCAAGTCCTTTTCCGGGGTTACTTCCCTTCTTCTTTTAATGCCACTAGGACCAGCTTCAGAGTCACTGGACCTCTGTCACACAACATATCTGTCCATAGAGGCCTGTACCTCCCGTTCCTTTATGACATTCCTAAAGTGTTTCACAACATTGTCAGTGTACAGTTTGCCAACACGGCTTGCAGTAGCTGTGTGAGGGTGATTTTCATCAAAAAAGGTTTGCACTTTAAGCCACATTGCACATATTTCCTTAATCTTTGAAGTAGGCAACTTCTTCAATTTCTCAATCCCCTCCTCTGAAGCAGTTTCCTCAGGTGTGGCCTCTTGCTGTTGAAGATGATCTAGCAGCTCATCGGTGGTTAGTTCTTCATTGTCCTCCTCCACCAACTCTTCCACATCCTCCCCACTAACCTCCAACCCCAAGGACTTCCCCAATGCCACAATGGAGTCCTCAACTGGCATAGGATTCCCATGGTTAGCCTCAAACCCTTCAAAATCCCTTTTGTCTACACATTCTGGCCACAGTTTTTTCCAAGCAGAGTTCAAGGTCCTCTTAGTCACTTCCTCCCAAGTCTTACCTATAATGTTTACACAATTGAGGATGCTAAAGTGATCTCTCCAAAACTCTCTTAGAGTCAGTTGAGTTTCTGAGGTCACTACAAAGCACCTTTCAAACATAGCTTTTGTGTACAGTTTCTTGAAGTTTGCAATGACCTGCTGGTCCATGGGCTGCAGGAGAGGAGTGGTATTAGGAGGCAAAAACTTGACCTTAATGAAGCTCATTTCTGCAGAAAGTCGCTCTGCCAGGTCTGAAGGATGACCAGGAGCATTGTCTAATACCAGGAGGCACTTAGGGTCCAATTTATTTTCCAGGAGGTAATTTTTCACAGTGGGGGCAAATGCATGGTGTAACCAGTCATAGAAAAAGTCCCTAGTGACCCATGCCTTACTGTTTGCCCTCCACAACACACGCAAATTAGCCTTGAGGACATAGTTTTTCCTGAACACTCTGGGAGTTTCAGAGTGATACACCAGCAAAGGCTTCACTTTGCAATCACCACTAGCATTGGCACACATCAACAGAGTAAGCCTGTCTTTCATAGGCTTATGTCCTGGGAGTGCCTTTTCCTCCTGAGTAATGTAGGTCCTGCTTGGCATTTTCTTCCAAAACAGGCCCGTTTCGTCACAATTAAACACTTGTTCAGGTTTCAGTCCTTCACTGTCTTTGTACTCCTTGAATTCCTGCACATATTTTTCAGCCGCTTTGTGGTCTGAACTGGCAGCCTCACCATGCCTTATCACACTATGTATGCCACTATGATTCTTAAATTTCTCAAACCAACCTTTGCTGGCCTTAAACTCACTCACATCACCACTAGTTGCTGGCATTTTTTTAATTAAATCGTCATGCAACTTCCTAGCCTTTTCACATATGATCGCTTGAGAGATGCTATCTCCTGCTATCTGTTTTTCGTTTATCCACACCAGTAACAGTCTCTCAACATCTTCTATCACTTGCGATCTCAGTTTCGAAAACATAGTTGCACCTTTGGCAAGAACAGCTTCCTTGATTGCTGTTTTCTTGCCCACAATAGTAGCGATGGTTGATTGGGGTTTTGTGTACAACCTGGCCAGCTCGGAGACATGCACTCCACTTTCATACTTAGCAATGATCTCTTTCTTCATATCCATAGTAATTCTTACCCTTTTTGCTGTAGGGTTGGCACTAGAAGCTTTCTTGGGGCCCATGGTGACTTATTTTGCAGGTGTTTGGATGGGACTGCAGTGGCTGGCTGGCTTGTAAACAATGGCACCCATGGGACAAATGAGGTGCGCTCAGGCCACAAGTGGACGCGTCTCGAACGGAACGAATAGAGTTGGTCGGGTTTTTTAGCGCTAGTCGAGGCAAAATTTTTGCGTTAAAATGTTTCGCTAGCCGGATTTAACGTTAGACGATGCCAACGTTGGTCGATGGTCCACTGTATATGCCTTCCAAGTCATCCTGTATGGTTCCATCCTCTCTAAATGTGCAAATTACGTCAGCATCCCCTCTTTAGCCCTCGGGATAATACTTTTAGTAACCCCGCACCTCCTCCTAATCTCCAAGCCCTCAGACATGGCATCTCCATTGCCTCCAACCTCCTCTTTGCTGCAATATTCACAAGAAATGCTTTACACCTGTATAAGAGCATTGGTACCACTATACTCTCATACATTTTCCTTCTTGCCTCGATGGATAATGTTCTTTGTCTTCACAGATGCCTCAATGCACCAAATTTATTTTTTACCAAGGTAGGGTGACCCAAAGAAGGAAATAAATTCACTTTCACTCTGTCTCTAGCTGTCTTTCTATTGTTTTATGTTTCAGTTATATAGAAGTTGTGGGAAATAGGAACTGTAAACATAAAGAAAAAAAGAGTATATAGGTCAGACAAGGGGAATCAAGATTATCAGAAAGTTTGACTTAGAATATAAAGATGTATGTACAATAGAAAGAGGTATTTATAGTACTGTACTGTATTTATTGATACTGTGAGTTTATGTCGTCTGTTTACAAGACGAATTGCCTATCCCCTTCCAGCCTTCAATCCTGGTCCTCTCTTCTCTTCCATACTAATAAATGTCCTTTGGGTAATTTTTTCCAGAATAGGGCACTTCCGTCTGCACTGAAAACCTGTTCAGGCAGATATCCTTTCTCCTCGATGATTTTCTTAATGGTGTTTGGGAACTCATCTGCTGCCTCTTGGTTGGCAGAAGCTGCTTCTCCTGTTATCTTGACATTTTTTAAGCCAAACCTCTTATTAAAATTATCAAACCATCAGTTACCTGGAGGGCATTCCATGGGTCAATGCCCCTGCGGCCCAGTCCATGACCAGGCCTCGTGGTGGATCAGGGACAGATCAGCCAGGCTGTTACTGCTGGCCGCACGCAGACCAACGTATGAACCACAGCCCGGATAGTCGGGCATTGACTTAAGGTGTCTGTCCAGCTCCGTCTCGAAAATAGATAGGGTCTTTTGGTAATTCCCCCTTATGTAAGCTGAGAGACAGTTGAACAGTCTTGGGCCCCTGACATTTATTTTGTTGTCTCTTTGTGTACTCATGGTGCCCCTTCTTTTCATTGGGGGCAAGTTGCACAGCTTTCAGAGTCTTTTGTTTTTGTAGGGAGTGATTTTGGTGTGCAGATTTGGGACTAGTCCCTCTAGGATTTTTAAAGTGTATATTTTCATGTATCTTTCTCACCTGTGTTTCAAGGAGGGCTTTCAACTGTTCCCAGTAATTTAGGTGCCTTGTGGTACTTATACATGCAATAAAGGTTCTTTGTATATTCTCCAGGTCTGCAGTTTTGCCTGCTTTGGAAGGGGCCATTAGTGTATAGCAATATTCTAACCTAGAGAGAACAAGCGATTTGATGAGAATCATCATTGGCTTAGCATCCCTAGTTTTGAATGTTCTCATTATCCATCCTATCATTTTCCTAGCAGATGCAATAGATACATTATTGTGGGTTTTGAAAGTGAAATTCTCTGACATTACCACTCCCAGGTCTTTCACATTAGTTTTCCGCTCTATTGTGTGATTTTAATTTGTTTTATAATGCTATATAGTTTTTATTTCCTCGGGGTTTTTCACATTGGAGTACGTAATTGAAATTTGTCTCCATTGAACTTCATATTGTTTTTTGATGCCCATTTAAAGACTTGGTTAATGTCTGTTTGGAGATCTACAGTGTCCTTGATGGATGACACTATCATGCAAATTCTGGTATCATCAGCAAAGGAGGACACGGTGCTGTGGCTTACATCTCTATGTCAGATATAAAGGTGAGGAAAAGGATGGGGGTGAGTACTGTACCTTGTGGAACAGAGGTTTTCATTGTAGCCCTCTCTGACTTTACTCCGTTTACTACTACTCTTTGTGGTCTATTTGTTTGGAAGTTATAGATCCATCTACCTACTTTTCCTGGTGTTCCTTTATCATACATTTTGTGTGCTATTAAGCCATGATTTCACTTATCAAAGGCTTACACTAAGGCTGAGTATTCTACATGTGCATTTTGAGTGTTCTCCAGTGCATCCAAAACCATGTCATAGTGATCCAGTAGCTGTGAGAGGCAGGAGTGACCTGCTCTAAACCCATGCTGCCCTGGGTTGTGCAATTGATGGGTGTCCAAGTGGACGGCAACTTTGCTTCTTAGAACCCTTTCAAAGACTTTTTATGATGTGGAACGTTAGTGCAGTCAGTGTGTAATTCTTTGCAATTGTTTTACTGCCACCCATTTGGAGTGGGGCTGTACCTGTTGCTTTTAGTGACTGTGGGATAACTGCTGTGTCCATGCTTCTTCTCCATAGAATAGTTAATGGCTGAATAGTCAGAAGTTGTACCAAACATGTGCAAGGGTGTTTTTAACCCTTTCAGGGTACAAGGCCCAAATCTGGAGTCACGCACCAGTGTCCAAGAATTTTCAAAAAAAAAATTTGTTATTTTTTCTTATGAAATTGTAGAGAATCTTTTTGTGAAGGTAATAAAACAAAAAGTACGAAATTTGGTGGAAAATTGACGAAATTATGCTCTCGCGAATTTTGATGTGTCAGCGATATTTACGAATTGGCGATTTTGCCGACTTTGACTCCCATTTTAGGCCAATTACATTATTCCAATCAACCAAATTCTTAGCTATTTCACTAGTATTACTTCTATTCTATCGATTGAGCACAAGAAATCGCCAAGTCAACTGTTTCAACTACAAAATAAAGTGATCGGAAATTGTTAATTTGGCCAATTTAACACAAAGTTCAAAATATTCCAATTTCAAAATAGGGTCCAGAATGAACAATGTAGGCATTCCTGGCACTAAACTACCATTTCCTCTGTTCATTAGTTATGTTTTGAGGCTTTATAAATAAATTCCATTTTGATTTTTTATTCACATAATGAATTTTTATTCACACCAAAAAATAGAAGATTTACTGTTATGCAATACTGTAATAATTGTATAAATATCATCACCATATTTGTGAATGTATATTAGACCCACCAGCTGACGTGTATTAGACGTGTGAGGTCGTTTGTTTACTCTTGAATATCGGCAAAAATTTAACATTTCCGCTACTTTGAGCTCAGTTTCAAGCCATTTCCAGTGCTAAAACCAATCAAAATCATCTCTATTTCTGTAATATGTCTTCCATTCTATCAAATGAGACCAAGAAATCGCAAATACAACTATAAAAAACATACGAAAAAACACTGCAAAGTTGCTGTTTTAATCGAAAAATCATGATTTCATTTTTTTTTCTCATTATACACAGTGTGCTGCAGGATCTGTTTTATGTGGTGCACACATACCACATAAATGTATTCTCTCGTATCTAGGCCCAAATGTACCACTCGCAGTTTATCAGAGTGAGCTGAGCTCATGGCGTAGATCTACGGTTTGGACCCTGAACGTAAAGCCGTAGATCTACGGGACGGACCCTGAAAGGGTTAATTACAGTAGACCATCAGTTAAGACAGTAGTTGTGTTCATGAAAATGCAGTGTTAGACAAATCCATGTTAAAGGAACTGAAGAACTTATGGGAAAAATAGGGTTACATTAATGGGACCCCCAAAAAAGTCAAACAACTTTTTTTTTTTTTTTAGGTTTCCAAATCTTACACAAATAAAAATGATAATGTGGTTGTTATTCGTTGTCATTATGTATGATTTTTTCTGTTGTTTAAGGCTACAAATACAACAGAAATTATATTTATTACCTTAAATTGTGGTTGCTGGTGTTTGTCAGGGATTGTGAAGGAGGGAGTCGAGAGGCATGCTGAGGCCCATCTGGGCTGAGGTGGATGGTAGTCCAGTCAGTAAGTCAGTTCAGTTAAGTGAGTCAATAGGTCAGTCAATCAGGTCAGTAGATCACTCATTCAGTTCAGTAGGTCACTCATTCAAGTCAGTAGGTCACTCATTCAAGTCAGTAGATCACTCATTCAAGTGAGTCATTCAAGTAATTCAGTAAATCATTTAAGTTGGTCAGCCAAGTCAGTAAGCCATCAGCCAGTCAGGTCAGTAAGCCATCAGTCAGTCAGGTCAGTAAGCCATCAGTCAGTCAGGTCAGTAAATAAGTCAAGTAAGCAGTCAGTATATCAATCAAGTCATTCAGTCAGTCAGTAAGGTTATTCTGTCAGGCAAATCAGTCAAATTGGTCAGTCAAGTCAGTACCCGAGTCAAGTCAGTAAATCAGTCAGGTCAGTAGGTCAGTCATTCAAAAATCAATTTAGTCAGTAGGTCAGTCAAGTCAGTAAATCAGACGACAGCCTAGGTTATTCATTGCACAAGCCCATATATTTGCTCCACTCCTTTTAATTGTATGAACTGGCGCTTCATTAACCTTTTCACTGTCGAGAGCAGACTTGCTCTCAGTGTCCAAGAATTTAAAAAAAAAAATTCTTATAAAATGATAGAGAATCTTTTTTTGCGATGATAATGAAACCAAAAGTTAGAAATTTGATGGAAAACTTATGGAGTTATGCTCTCGTGAAGTTAGTGGTCTCGGCGATGTTTACGCATCAGCAATTTTGCCCACTTTGGGCCCTATTTTGGGCCAGTTCCATTGTTTCCATTCAATTATACCTATTCATAACTATTTCGCTAGCACTCTTTTTGTTCTATCGATTGAGTACAAGAAACCACCCGTTTACCTATTTCAATAACCCAATGAAGTGATCAGAAATTGGTAATTTGGCCAATTTCATACAAAGTTCAAGAAAGGCCAATTTCAAAATAGGGTCCAGAATAAACAGTGCAAACATTCCTGGCACTAAAATAACATTTTCTCTGTTCATTAGTTATGTCTCCAGGCCCATCTTATATTACGCTTGCTTTCCATTTTGAATTTTTATTCACATGAAAAATAAAAGATTTACTGTTATGCAGACTACTGAATTATTGTAAAAATGGTATAAATAATATCAGCGTCTTTGCAAAAGCACATTAGACCCACCAGTTGACGTGTATTGGATGCGTGACGTGATATGTTCACTCTTGAACAACCTCAAAAATCAAACATTTCTGCTACTTTGAGCTCACTTTCAAGCTACTTTTTGACTGTAAGCCATTCAAAATGATCTCTATTTCTGTAATATCTCCCATTCTATCAAATGAGACCAAGAAAATGAGAATACAACCATAAATACCATACAAAAGCACACCGCAAAGTTGCTGTTTTAAGCCAAACCAAAAACACAGTCCCGGTTGTTTTTTTTTCGTTATGCACTGAGTGCTGCAGTACTTTTTTTATACTGCGCACACTGACCATGCAGACCCATTCTCTCATATGTAGGCCTACTAGCTAGCTGTCTCCTGCAAGATTGGAAGCCGCTAGAATTTTGGTGTAGTATTATGGGACCGACACTGGCTTCCAAGCCATAATATTATGAGACCAACAGTGAAAGGGTTAAGGCCATAAGCTCTTGCCATGTCCACCACATATGCACCACATTTAAGCTTATTTAATATCTCAGTATTCTTTGTAACTCCAGACTTGAATGTTTTAACTTTTTCTTGCCACTTCCTGCATCACTTGCTTGCCTCCTAGGTGTCATGGTTCCTTGGCAGATGCAGTGTATGGTAATGAAAAGACAAAGACCCAATTCACAGACAGTGCTGGGCACCGTTCCTGACGTGTATATATGGAACACTGGCACGGAGGTAGCAGGGTAGGAAACTAGGGCCTCCCCCATAAAAGACAGTGGCCTCACCCACAGGCAGATTGCCTAGCACTCACTACATAGAGGAAAATCCCTGCCATTCAGCTTGCGGCACTGAGATTTTTTCCCTATTGAGAAGCAGAACCGTTTAAACTGAATTTTACAAAGTGTAAAACAAAAAGATGCTGTAATTTGCCAATAGTGTAACAGAGAAAATGTTTAAAGGAAACCATCTTAATTGACAGTCTACTGTACATGATTCCATACATTGGCAGCTGCATATATGGCATCCTTAAGAGTGAACTCCTTCTTGAAGCTGTCTGTACCCATGCCTCTGTTCACTGCTGCCAATATACTGTTAAAAAATTGTCTTTTTATTTAGTCTTCATTGATCTAAGTATTCATTGGTCACATGGATAACAAAAAGATTAGGTGATGAAAGATTGGATATCAGATTGGAGGGAGAGAGTATGGAGGAGGTGAATGTATTCAGATATTTGGGAGTGGGCGTGTCAGCGGATGGGTCTATGAAAGATGAGGTGAATCATAGAATTGATGAGGGGGAAAAGGGTGAGCGGTGCACTTAGGAGTCTGTGGAGACAAAGAACTTTGTCCTTCGAGGCAAAGAGGGGAATGCATGAGAGTATAGTTTTACCAACGCTCTTATATGGGTGTGAAACATGGGTGATGAATGTTGCAGCGAGGAGAAGGCTGGAGGCAGTGGAGATGTCATGTCTGAGGGCAATGTGTGGTGTGAATATAATGCAGAGAATTCATAGTTTGGAAGCTAGGAGGAGGTGCGGGATTACCAAAACTGTTGTCCAGAGGGCTGAGGAAGGGTTGTTTAGGTGGTTCGGACATGTTGAGAGAATGGAGCAAAACAGAATGACTTCAAGAGTGTATCAGTCTGTAGTGGAAGGAAGGCGGGGTAGGGGGTCGGCCTAGGAAAGGTTGGAGGGAGGGGGTAAAGGAGGTTTTGTGTGCGAGGGGCTTGGCCTTCCAGCAGGCATGCGTGAGGGTGTTTGATAGGAGTGAATGGAGACAAATGGTTTTTAATACTTGACGTGCTGTTGGAGTGTGAGCAAAGTAACATTATGAAGGGATTCAGGGAAACCGGCAGGCCGGACTTGAGTCCTGGAGATGGGAAGTACAGTGTCTGCACTCTGAAGGAGGGGTGTTAATGTTGCAGTTTAAAAACTGTAGTGTAAAGCACCCTTCTGGGAAGACAGTGATGGAGTAAATGATGGTGAAAGTTTTTCTTTTTCGGGCCACCCTGCCTTGGTGGGAATCGGCCAGTGTGTTAATAATAAAAAAAAAATGGCTGAATTGATGAAGTCACATTTGGGGGAAAAGTACATGCCATGAACATTATCTTTGATGAGAAGTTCAGCTGGAGGAATAACAAAATCTTGCACTTGGCATCCAATCTGGCTTCCCTGCATTAGGCATGAGCTACTGCTACAAAATGTTTGTGAAATCAATCAGAAAAGAGGTCCCTGGTGATCCATGCCCTTTTGTTAGCATAATAATGGACTAGTAAGGCACTCACACCTTTTAACAGTGAGGTTGCAGGCTTTTGCCTATCACAGCAAGTTTATACTTATACATACCTGCTGCATTAGCACATCCCAGCACAGTTAATCTATCCTTGACTTCCTTAACCCCTGTAGGAGCTCTCTCATCATCTGTAGTCAATGTTTTTCTGGGGCAATAATGCCAGAACAGTGATGTCTCATCAGCATTGTAAATTTTTTCTGCTGTTAGATTTTTATCAGCAACAATCCTGGCAAACGTGTAAATGAATTTCTCTGCTGTTTCGTGATCAGAAGATGCTTTATCACCACCAATCTTTTAAATATTTAATAACGTGTCTTTTCTTGTTTTACATGATGGTAGGATTGCTGGTGTCTTTTGTCTGTCTCATAAACATGCAAGATTTCAGATATGTCTTGCTACTTCTACTTACGCTTAGGTCACACTACACATACATGTACAGTGGAACCTCAAATATCGAACTTTCTTCAGTCCAGAAGGCTGTTTGAGTGCCTTTACCGAATGAATTTATTCTCATCAGGAATAATGTAAATTAGATTAGTCCATTTCATACCCTCAAAAATACACTTATAAAAGCACTTACAAAAATACACTTACATAATTGGTTGAGTTGGGAGCAGTTCGATTTTTGAGGTTCCACTGTACAAGCATATATATACACACTCCTCTGGGTTTTCTGCTATTTTCTTTCTAGTTCTTGTTTATTTCCTCTTATCTCCATGGGGAAGTGGAACAGAATTCTTCCTCCGCAAGCCATACGTGTCGTAAGAGGCGACTGAAATGCCGGGAGCAAGGGGCTAATAACCCCTTCTCCTGTATATGTTATTAAATTTGAAAGGAGAAACTTTCGTTTTTCCTTTTGGGTCACCCCGCCTCGGTGGGATACGGCCGATGTGTTGAAAGAAGAAAGTGTCTTTTCTTAATTTTTTGTAACCAAACTGCTGAATATTTAAAGTTACCTTCAATATTCAGTTTATCATGATAAATTTTTGTTTGTTTTATGATTGGCATTCCATTACGCGGCATATGCTCACCCTGATAACTCTGGTGCTGATGAATCCACTGCATCAATACACATGTTTAAGATCTTCATTTTTCCCTCTATGCAGTGTTTTTCTATTTTTCATTAACTTTGTTCATCACTTTCTGTATAGAACTTCAACAACTTGTCCTTCTGTTTCTTTATGTCATAGATAGTGGTTGTTCCAGCACCAAACTCCTTAGTCAAATGCTTCACACTTACACTGCTCTCAAGTTTTTCCAAGAACTTGACTTTCTGTGATATACAGTGGAGCCTCGGTTTTCGTCATTAATTCGTTCCAGAAAGTCTGACGAAAACTTAATTTGACAAAAACTGAAACAATACTTCCTTAAGAAATAAAGTAAATTCAATTAATTCGTTCCAGACACCCAAAATTTTTTTTTTATTATCACACTGGCCGATTCCCACCAAGGCAGGGTGGCCCGAAAAAGAAAAACTTTCACCATCATTCACTCCATCACTGTCTTGCCAGAAGGGTGCTTTACACTACAGTTTTTAAACTGCAACATTAACACCCCCTCCTTCAGAGTGCAGGCACTGTACTTCCCATCTCCAGGACTCAAGTCCGGCCCGCCGGTTTCCATTAACCCCTTCATAAATGTTACTTGGCTCACACTCCAACAGCACGTCAAGTATTAAAAACCATTTGTCTCCATTCACTCCTATCAAACACACTCACGCATGCCTGCTGGAAGTCCAAGCCCCTCGCACACAAAACCTCCTTTACCCCCTCCCTCCAACCTTTCCTAGGCCGACCCCTACCCCGCCTTCCTTCCACTACAGACTGATACACTCTTGAAGTCATTCTGTTTCGCTCCATTCTCTCTATATGTCCGAACCACCTCAACAACCCTTCCTCAGCCCTCTGGACAACAGTTTTGGTAATCCCGCACCTCCTCCTAACTTCCAAACTACGAATTCTCTGCATTATATTCACACCACACATTGCCCTCAGACATGACATCTCCACTGCCTCCAGCCTTCTCCTCGCTACAACATTCATCACCCATGCTTCACACCCATATAAGAGCATTGGTAAAATTATACTCTCATACATTCGCCTCTTTGCCTCGAAGGACAAAGTTCTTTGCCTCCACAGACTCCTAAGTGCACCACTCACCCTTTTCCATTCACCAATTCTATGATTCACCTCATCTTTCATAGACCCATCCACTGACACGTCCACTCCCAAATATCTGAATACATTCACCTCCTCCATTCTCTCTCCCTCCAATCTGATATCCAATCTTTCATCACCTAATCTTTTTGTTATCCTCATAACCTTACTCTTTCCTGTATTCACTTTTAATTTTCTTCTTTTGCATACCCTAATAAATTCATCCACCAATCTCTACAACTTCTCTTCAGAATCTCCCAAGAGCACAGTGTCATCAGCAAAGAGCAACTGTGACAACTCCCACTTTATGTGTGATTCTTTATCATTTAACTCCACGCCTCTTGCCAAGACCCTTGCATTTACTTTTCTTACAACCCCATCTATAAATATATTAAACAACCACAGTGACATCACACATCCTTGTCTAAGGCCTACTTTTACTGGGAAAAAATTTCCCTCTTTCCTACATACTCTAACTTGAGCCTCACTATCCTCGTAAAAACTCTTCACTGCTTTCAGTAACCTACCTCCTATACCATACACCTGCAACATCTGCCACATTGCCCCTCTATCCACCCTGTCATACGCCTTTTCCAAATCCGTAAATGCCACAGAGACCTCTTTAGCCTTCTCTAAATACTGTTCACTTACATGTTTCATAGGAGTGAATGGAGACAAATGGTTTTTAATACTTGACGTGCTGTTGGAGTGTGAGCAAAGTAACATTTATGAAGGGATTCAGGGAAACCGGCAGGCCGGACTTGAGTCCTGGAGATGGGAAGTACAGTGCCTGCACTCTGAAGGAGGGGTGTTAATGTTGCAGTTTAAAAACTGTAGTGTAGAGCACCCTTCTGGCAAGACAGTGATGGAGTGAATGATGGTGAAAGTTTTTCTTTTTCGGGCCACCCTGCCTTGGTGGGAATCGGCCAGTGTGATAATAAAATAAATAAAATTATATGTTTCACTGTAAACACCTGGTCCACACACCCCCTACCTTTCCTAAAGCCTCCTTGTTCATCTGCTATCCTATTCTCCGTCTTACTCTTAATTCTTTCAATAATAACTCTACCATACACTTTACCAGGTATACTCAACAAACTTATCCCCCTATAATTTTTGCACTCTCTTTTGTCCCCTTTCCCTTTATACAAAGGAACTAAGCATGCTCTCTGCCAATCCCTAGGTACCTTACCCTCATCCATACATTTATTAAATAATTGCACCAACCACTCCAAAACTATATCCCCACCTGCTTTTAACATTTCTATCTTTATCCCATCAATCCCGGCTGCCCTACCCCCTTTCATTTTACCTACTGCCTCACGAACTTCCCCCACACTCACAACTGGCTCTTCCTCACTCCTACAAGATGTTATTCCTCCTTGCCCTATACACGAAATCACAGCTTCCCTATCTTCATCAACATTTAACAATTCCTCAAAATATTCCCTCCATCTTCCCAATACCTCTAACTCTCCATTTAATAACTCTCCTCTCCTATTTTTAACTGACAAATCCATTTGTTCTCTAGGCTTCCTTAACTTGTTAATCTCACTCCAAAACTTTTTCTTATTTTCAACAAAATTTGTTGATAACATCTCACCCACTCTCTCATTTGCTCTCTTTTTACATTGCTTCACCACTCTCTTAACTTCTCTCTTTTTCTCCATATACTCTTCCCTCCTTGCATCACTTCTACTTTGTAAAAACTTCTCATATGCTAACTTTTTCTCCCTTACTACTCTCTTTACATCATCATTCCACCAATCGCTCCTCTTTCCTCCCGCACCCACTTTCCTGTAACCACAAACTTCTGCTGAACAGTCTAACATTACATTTTTAAACCTACCCCATACATCTTCGACCCCATTGCCTATGCTCTCATTAGCCCATCTATCCTCCAGTAGCTGTTTATATCTTACCCTAACTGCCTCCTCTTTTAATTTATAAACCTTCACCTCTCTCTTCCCTGATGCTTCTATTCTCCTTGTATCCCATCTTCCTTTTACTCTCAATGTAGCTACAACTAGAAAGTGATCTGATAAATCTGTGACCCCTCTATAAACATGTACATCCTGAAGTCTACTCAACAGTCTTTTATCTACCAATGCATAATCCAACAAACTACTTTCATTTTGCCCTACATCATATCTTGTATACTGTATTAACAAATAATACAGAATTACTAGTTTTATATACAGAAAACAATGAGAAATGAACATAAAAGTCTAATGAAATGGATAAATGAACATTTAATATCACTTTTACCTTTATTGAAGACTCTCGTTGGCATATGGAAGACGTGAGGAGGGGAGGTTATTGGTTGGAATGGAAATCCCCCTCCATAAGGACTTCAGGTATCAAGTCCCTATCTGGGGTTACTTCCATTCTTTGTCTTTTACTGGCACTGGACCCCTGTTACACAAAAAATCTGTCCAGAGAGGTCTGTTTCTGGGGTCTCTAAGATTTGCCTAAAATGGGACAAAACATTGTCATTGAACATGTTGCAGACATGGCTTGCAACAGCTTTGTTAGGGTGATATTTCTCCACAAAACTTTGCAACTCACTCCACTTTCCACACATGTCCTTAATCACTGAAGAAAACATATTTTCCCCTCTCTCTTCCTCAGCTGCGATCTGTTGCTGTTCCAGTTGAAGGTGTTGCAGCTCTTCAGTGGTTAGCTCTTCCCTGTAGTCATCCACCAACTCTTCCACATCCTAGCCACTCACATCCCACCCCATACTTTGCAATGGGTTCTTTCTTGAATTCTATCGTGTTTCTTGCCTTCTTTATCAAAGGGCTGGCACTCAGAACTTTCTTTGGCCCCATGGTGACTTATTTAGCAGTTCCACTCAATAAACAAACACAAAAAACAATGGATTATTAGGAAATGTTTCGGATGAGTGAGCAGGATAATGCTCACTCAACGAGAAACAAACCCAGACTGACTCAGAATGCGTGGGATGCTTTGTGTAGGCACAGGCAGGTGGACACATCTGACACTTCGGACCGATGAAAACCGAAGTGATGAATGAAAACTGGGACAAAATTTTGATGAAAAAAGTCGTCGACAACTGAATTTGACGAAAACCTGGGCAAACAAAGACCAAGGTTCCACTGTAGTTAAACATAAATGCTTCTTCTTTTTCTTTTCACTGTTACCCAAAGGATCTTTTTGACATTTTTAACAATATCTTCATTCCACAGAGCACAAAACATGTGGTAATCAGTGATAAATTTTGCTAACAACAAACTGGTGCTAGTACAAATAGGAAGCTCATCTATTTCAGCTTAACCCTTAAACTCTCCAAGCAGATCTACGTTCACATGCGTAGTGTCCAAAAGTAGATCTACGTTGTTTTTACATATTTTCAAATATAACAAAAAAAAGTAGATCAAAGTTTTTTTACACGTTTTCAAATGTAAAAAAAAAAAAAAATGATGATCTACTTTTTTTTACATACTTTCAAATGTTGAAAAAATGTAGATCTATGTTTGGACAGTTTAACCCTTTCAGGGTCCAAGGCCAAAATCTGAAGTCACGCACCAGTGTCCAAGAATTTTCAAAAAAAAATTTGTTATTTTTTCTTATGAAATCGTAGAGAATCTTTTTGTGAAGGCAATAAAACAAAAAGTACGAAATTTGGTGGAAAATTGACGAAATTATGCTCTCGCGAATTTTGATGTGTCAGCGATATTTACGAGTCGGCGATTTTGCCGACTTTGACTACCATTTTAGGCCAATTACATTATTCCAATCAACCAAATTCTTAGCTATTTCACTAGTATTACTTCTATTCTATCGATTGAGCACAAGACATTGCCAAATCAACTGTTTCAACTACAAAATAAAGTGATCGGAAATTGTTAATTTGGCCAATTTAACACAAAGTTCAAAATATTCCAATTTCAAAATAGGCTCCAGAATAAACAATGTAGGTATTCCTGGAACTAAACTAACATTTCCTCTGTTCATTAGTTACATTTTGAGGCTTTACAAATAAATTCCATTTTGATTTTTTATTCACATAATGAATTTTTATTCACACCAAAAAATAGAAGATTTACTGTTATGCAATACTGTAATAATTGTATAAATATCATCACCATATTTGTGAATGTATATTAGACCCACCAGCTGACGTGTATTAGATGTGTGAGGTCGTTTGTTTACTCTTGAATATCGGCAAAAATTTAACATTTCCGCTACTTTGAGCTCAGTTTCAAGCCATTTCCAGTGCTAAAACCAATCAAAATCATCTCTATTTCTGTAATATGTCTTCCATTCTATCAAATGAGACCAAGAAATCGCAAATACAACTATAAAAAACATACGAAAAAACACTGCAAAGTCGCTGTTTTAATCGAAAAATCATGATTTCAGTTTTTTTCTCTCATTATACACAGTGTGCTGCAGGATCTGTTTTATGTGGTGCACACATACCACATAGATGTATTCTCTCATATCTAGGCCCAAATGTACCACTCACAGTTTATCAGAGTGAGCTGAGCTCATGGCGTAGATCTACGGTTTGGACACTCACCGTAAAGCCGTAGATCTACGGGACGGACCCTGAAAGGGTTAAGGGTTAACAGATGGAGGATCAACCCTCTTACCATGTCTTGTGCTGAATGATCCATTTGTGGCACATCATGTCAACACTCAAAAAACTTTTGGATTTTGAAGGTTTTTGGATTTTTGGATTTTGGATAAAGGATTCTGTGTTGTATTAGAAAGTTAGGTGACATATATTTTTTACATTTTGAAAAGCCCCTGGTTATGCAGAGCATTTCAGGCACATTACAAGTAAATTTAATCCTTATACTGGCCATACTCTAGAAATTAATATTGCTCTGAGTGTCCTCTTATTAAAAAAAAAAAAAAAAAATCTGAAATGGTAAAGGATGTTTTTCTGAAGGTAAAGACACCAAAATTTGATGAAAAACTTATGGGATTATGCATCAATAGTTTCCTCCAATTAGACTCCTGTTTAATGGCAATTCCATTGCTCCATTTGATAAAATTAATTGATATTTCACTTTTAACCCTTCTGTTCTGTCAATTGAGCACAAGAAACTACCTATTCTACTATTACAACTACCTTGTATAGTACACAGAAGTCAGTAATTTGGCTAATTTTATACAAAATTTAAAAATACTAATTTATAAGTAGAGTACAAAATAAACTACATAGACATTCCTTGAACTAAAACATTTCCTCTGTTCATTAGTCATGCTCCCAGACCTCTCCTGTACTATTATGCCTGCCTTCCATTTTAAATTCATAATCACAGACAAGCCTGCGGGGAAGTTGATCGCTGAAACCCTCTCCAGGTATACACAAAAAGAGATTTATTCTTATTTCAAAGACAATAAAATATAAGGAGGAATGATTGGTCATGGTTTATCGCATCCCAGTGATTGAATAAGACCTTTTAAAATCCTTTAAACAGACCAGGGGTGTAGGGATGCATTACTCCTCCTCAGGAAAATTTGCAAAAAATTAATATTTCCACTATTTTGAGTCCAATTTCAAGGTACAGGAAGGCCCCGCTTTACGGCGTTTCACTTTACGGCATTCCGCTAATATGGTCATTTAATAAATTATGACCAAAACTCGCTATACGGCTCCCCCCACCTGACTTTCTAATACGGTCACCGCGCCCCACCTTGTTTGTTTACATTCTTCGTGAGCTCAGTAAGCACTAAGTCTCTCCATTTTGTCTGGAAACTCCAAAATTTCAAATGTTTTTAAAAGTTATTTCATATTTTATATATACTCTGATAATTATACTTATGTATACCTGTACTTAAATAAACTTACATACTGTGCTGGCATGCAGGTACACATTAAAATCAGTAAGAGTGTCTTATGTCTCCAGACGTCATATTAGTAATGATAATAATAATCATCGAGTCTCATTTAACCCTTTGAGGGTTTTCGTCGTACTAGTACGTCTTACGCGTAGGGGTTTTTGTCGTACTAGTACGCATAAATTCTAGCGGCCTCAAATCTCACAGGAAAAGGCTGATAAGCCTAGATGTGAGAGAATGGGTCTGTGTGGTGGGTGTGCGCAGTAGGAAAAAAATCTGGGACCCAGTGGTGCATTGTGGGAATGCCATCATAGTACACAATTTCCACCGTGCCCTGTGGTAAGAAGTTCCTCACTCCTCGGCGAATTGGGACACTTTTGTTCCCCAGTGACAGTTCTAATACAGATGGAAGTGACAGTGAAGATGAGTTTCAAGGTTCTGGTGAGGTTTTGACCGAAACTAATGACCATAATATGGGTAATAGTGAGGAAAACCCAGACAACCCACAGCCTTCCACCTCTGGTGCTGGGCCGTCGTTCAGTTGTACCAGAATCAAAGAGGAAACTCCTATTTCCCAAAATCCCAGACTCAGATGTGAGCATTGGTGATGATAATGATAGTGATTATGAACTACAAGATCTTCAAACTTGTTCCAAGAATGGAGGAGGAGGAGGAGGAGGAGGCAGAGGAGGAGGAGGCAAGAGGAGGAGGAGGCAAGAGGAGGAGGAGGCAAGAGGAGGAGGAGGCAAGAGGAGGAGGAGGCAGAGGAGGAGGAGGAGGAGGAGGAGGCAGAGGAGGAGGAGGAGGAGGAGGAGGAGGAGGAGGAAGAAGAGAGGAGGAGGAGGAGGAGGAGAAGAGGAGGAGGAGGAAGAAGAGGAGAGGAGGAGGAGGAAGAAGAAGAAGAATACGTAATGATAACAATAATACATAATAATAATACATAATAATAATAATACATAATAATAATAATAATAATAATAATAATAATAATAATAATAATAATACATAATAATAATAATAGGTAATAATAATAATATGTAATAATAAATGTTCACCCATGACAGTAACAAGATAAGGGGAGATAACATCTGATAAGTGCTGACGTTTGATGAGGGTAAATGAGGGTAGAGCTGATGCCAAAAGATGAGATGAACATCGCCCTCCCTTTGTTTTTGCTGGTATACTAACATTTCTGTCTGTCTATTTGCCTGTCTGTCAAGCTCCCTGTCTATCCATCTAGCTCTCTGTCTCAGAGAGCCACAAGACTGCGTCATCACTTTTACTCACATCTTCAAGCAGAGTATAGCACTTTGTCTGGGTTTCTTGGGTTATCCTAGGTAATTTATACCATGTATTCTTGTATTTATGTGTACCTGTGAGACAGAGATAGACAGACAGATAGAATGAGGGAGAAAGATAATTAGATAGAATGGAGGAGGGGAAGCAGCATCCGACCCCATTGTTTTGACAGGCCGAGGGGGAAAGAGTAATGAGCCAATATGTCACTTTGACAGCTGCGGACTCCTTGTAATTTACACTATGGACAAGGAGGAGAAGGAGTAGGGGGAAGAGGAAGAAGAGGAGGAGGAGGAAGAGGAGGAGGAGGAAGAGGAGGAAGAGGAGGAGAAGGAAGAGGAAGAGTAGGAGGAAGAGGAATAAGAGGAAGAGGAGGAGGAAGAGGAATAGTACGAGGAAGATTAGGGGGAAGAGGAGGAAGAGGAAGAAGAGGAGGAGGAGGAAGAGTAGGAGGAAGAGGAAGAAGAGGAGGAGGAGGAAGAGGAGGAGGAGGAAGAGGAAGAGTAGGAGGAAGAGGAAGAGGAGGAAGAGGAAGAGTATGAGGAAGAGTAGGGGGAAGAGGAGGAAGAGGAAGAAGAGGAGGAGGAGGGTGGAACACTAGTACACTGGTACTGGTACACTAACATTTCTGTCTGTCTATTTGTCTGTCTGTCAAGCTCCCTGTCTATCTGTCTATCCGTCTAGCTCTCTGTCTCAGAGAGCCACAAGACTGTGTCATCATTTTTACTCACATCTTCAAGCAGAGTATAGCACTTTGTCTGGATTTCTTGGGTTATCCTAGGTAATTTATACTATGTATACTTGTATTTATGTGTACCTGTGAGACAGAGATAGACAGACAGATAGAAAGAGAGAGACAGATTGAAAGAGATAGAATGAGGGAGAAAGATAAAACACCATTGTGTATGACACCATGTTTCAGAGTTCCACAAGCTGCAGAACTAATAGGAATATGTTCAGTGACTGTATATTGGTATATATATTATAGAACAATAATAATAAACAATGTTTTGTATTGTTTGTTTTTGTAAACAAGTTTTGTAAACAATATATTGATAATTATGTTTGTGTGCTTATTGTGTTGTATACAACGAGTGTATATATGTACATTGCACCTTACTTTGGTCTCACAGGCCACATAAGTTATGTGAAAAAATAAAATAGTGAAAAAAACAACAAACCTTCAAATACAAGTAAACTAAAGTTTACCGGGTGAGCGGCAGTCGCCGCTGTTGCCATACGCGGCTCATTTTCTGCAAACTTCATGCATCCATATCTCCGTAAGTATTGATGGTAAATTTTTTTTGTTTATCCTATAATGTTTAGAAAAAAAAACTCTATTTTTTCATAAGAAAAAATAATTTTTTTTTTTTTTTGAAATTTGGCCGACCCTGAGAACGAGTTTCGGAGAGGGCCTGTCGACCCTCAAAGGGTTAAATGTCGTATATTACGTTAAATACACATTTTCATTAATCCATCTATGATATTTTTTAAAAATTATATAATAAACACGATACATAACATAAAAAGATGATAAATACACCCCACAATAGAATAAATAAACATAAATATGAGATGTGGTAGCAGATGACTTGCACAAGTGACGCCATATTAGAAATGCTAATAATAATAATAATAATAATCACCGAGTCTCATTAAATGTTGTATATTACGTTAATATACACATTTTCATTAATCCATCCATGATATTTTTTTCAAAATTATATAATAAACACGATACATAACATAAAAAGATGATAAATACACCCTACAATAGAATAAATAAACATAAATATGAGATGTGGTAGCCAGATAACTTGTACAAGCGATGCCAAGAATAACATTTTCTCTAATCTAACATAAGAGAAAATGTGTTACTGGGGGTAACTGTAGAAAATTATTCCTTTTGTATGTATGTAAGTAAGTTTATTCAGGTATACACAAATACAGTTACATAGATTATCATACATAACATATGTGTAGAGAACCTAGGATAACCCAAAAAAGTCAGAGTGACTTATTTCCATTGCCTTCACTCAGAGCATCATTTCTTCTCAAAATGATGTTACATGAGAATGGGAGTGTTCTTCTTTATTTATTCTACCGTATCAATGTAGAGACAACCTGTACACAATGTAACTTGTACACAAACCAGACGTGTACACTTTGTTTACAAAACTTACCTTCGCTTGGTTTGTTTACATAACTCTGCGCCTGTCCTCTCTCATGCACTCATTCTTTCTCTCTCTCATTTATTCGTTTTATCTCATTTACTTACTCCTGACCCTACATTAAGACCACAAATATTTTAAGGTAAGTAATGAGTGAACTGTATATACATTTTATCACTCTGGGATGCTTAAATGTAATAGAATATTATGTGTAGGTGGGTTGGCCTGGTGTGGTAGCCCAGCTGACTACCATACATACCACACTTGATTTTTTACAATAAATACTACTCATCTCACCCTATATTTTAAGGTAAGTAATGAGTGAACTGTATATACATTTTATTGCTCTGGGATGCTTAAATATCATAGAATTGTATGTGTGGGTGGGGTGGCCTGGTATGGTAGCCTGACTGACTACCATACATACCACACTTGATTTCTTACAATAAATACTACTTGTCTCACCCTAGATTAAGACTATAAATATTTTAAGGTAAGTAATGAGTGCACTATGTGTGTATTGTACTTTTTTATTGTTTTTTGATGCCTGGTTCTAGTGCTAACTTAATACATGTATATGTTAGTGTAAACTTGTTATCTAGTGTTTGTATGCATTTGTAAGTGGAAAAAAAGGGTGTTCCACTTTACGGCGGTTTCCGCTTTACGGCGGTAGCCTGGAACCTAACCAGCTGTATAAGTGGGGCCTTCCTGTATTTATGGTCCAGAAACCAACCAAAATCATCTGTATTTCAGTTTTATATCTTCCATTCTGTCAGATGATATCATGAAACAGCCAATAAACTATAAAAACCATCCTAGAAAATGCCTCAAATTTGCAAATTTAAACATAAGAACATAAGAAAGGAGGATCACTGCAGCAGGCCTGTTGGCCCATACTCGGCAGGTCCTTTACAATCCATCCCACTAACAAAACATTTGCCCAACCCAATTTTCAATGCTCCCCAAGAAATAAGGTCTGATAATTCTATCCACTCATTTGCAAGCTCCACTCAAATCCAACCCCTCCCACTCATATATTTATCCAACCTAAATTTGAAGCTACCTAAAGTCCTAGCCTCAATAACCCAACTAGGTAGACTGTTCCACTCATCAACTACCCTATTTCCAAACCAATACTTTCCTATGTCCTTTCTAAATCTAAATTTGTCTAATTTAAATCCATTACTGCAGGTTCTCTCTTGGAGAGATATCCTCAAGACCTTATTAATATCCCCTTTATTAATACCTATCTTCCACTTATACACTTCGATCATGTCTCTCCTCATTCTTCATCTAACAAGTGAATGTTATTTAAGAGTCTTCAATCTTTCTTCATAAGGAAGATTTCTAATGCTATGTATTAATTTAGTCATTCTAAGCTGAATGTTTTCTAACGAATTTATGTCCATTCTGCAATATGGAGACAAGAACTGAGATGCATAATCTAGGTGAGGCTTTACTAATGATGTATAAAGCTGCAGTATATCCTCTGGACTTCATATAAATCGCAATAATATATTTGCCTTATTACGTACACTTAGGCATTGCTGTCTTGGTTTAAGGTTGCTGCTCACCATAACCCCCAAGTCCTTTTCGCAATCTGTATGGCTAAGTTCTACATTATTTAACTTATAAGTGCTAGGGTTATGGACACTCCCGAGCTTCAGAACCTTGCATTTATCTACATTGAACTGCATCTGCCACTTTTCTGACCAAGAATAGAGATTGTCTAAATCCTCCTGAAGTTTCCTAACATCTACGCTTGAATGAACCATCCCACCCATCCCCGTGTCACTGGCGAACCTGCTCATATCACTAGTAATACTCTCATCAGAGTTTTGCTTTTTCCATCATGCATCATGTGAGGCAGGTTTTGTTTCTTTTACTGTGCACACTCGCTGCATAGATCCATTCTCTCTTACCTAAGCCAAAATTTACCTCTTACACCTTTTCTAGGGGAGCTATGCTCAAAACGTAGATCTACATGAGGGACCCTGGTGTCAGTAGCATAGATCTGTGTGGCAGCCACTTGAAGAGTTAGAGCCTTAACCTACATTTAAGTACATTGAGTAAATTAATTAAAGTCTTGATCACTATTTGCTTTAGCTGCTCTGGCATTGGGTGATAATTTAGTTGACAGTGAATGATAATAATAATAATATTTTGCAATAGACATTTCATTTTTGATTAAAAAGTTTTCATATTAAAACCTTGACTTATACATAAGGATTTACAGTAAATACTGTTTATGAAAATGTATATCTAGCCATTTATATGCTTATGAAATAAATTGCGCAGCATCTGGGAATGTAAAATCTTGGCAAAACAAAGTAACTTTAAAATTAGCATGCATATCATGTGGTGTGTAAACAGGAGTTGAATATCTACAAATTGCTAATACTGTGTAGGAACTCATGAATGGGCTGGGGATTCTAGTTGGGCCATAAACCAAATTCTAAATTTAGTCACTAGAAAAAAAAAACTTATGTTTTCATTATCTGGGAACCAAATAAAAATATCAAAACTTCAGTATATTAGTAATGTATGTATGTAATATTGGTGTACTATCGTATTGTTATTGCTGTGCAGTATTTCTGTTACAATAAAATAATATCAGTAATTGTATTATTATTATTATGTTATTGTTGTTCTTTTCTGTAGGTGTAGAGTTAATTGATAGTACCAGTAGCTTTAAAGTTAGGCACTTGAAAATCTATGGGTACTTTACTTTTAGCACATAAAGATGGCTATTGAGTGAATGAACATGAATGTGATTTCTTCTTTGGGTCACTTGGCTTAGGTGGGAGACTGTCAATGAGCTTAAATAAATAAATGCTTTTCTTTCTTTACACCTAATTTACTGTGCAATGTTGTATCATACTCAAAGACCACCTTGCTCTTTGTGTATAATACTTGCAGCATTTTGAAAGGGACTAATTCTTCTTGCTCCACAGTAGGCAGGTGACAGAGGCTCCTCTGAACCGATGAGTAGATGAAGATATACATAAAACAGTATATAACTTTATTGTACAAAACCTCCTTTACCTCCTTCTTCCAACCATTCCTAGGCCGACCCCTAGCCTGCCTGCCCTCCATAAATCTGTAGTGAAGGGAAGGTGGGGTAGGGGTTGGCCTAGGAATGGTTGGAGGGAGGGGGTAAAGGAGGTTTTGTGTGCGAGGGGGCTTGGACTTCCAGCAAGCATGCGTGAGCATGTTAGATAGGAGCAAATGGAGACAAATGATTTTTAGGACCTGACGTGCTGTTGGACTCTAAGTCCGGCAGGCCGGACTTGAGTCCTGGAGATGGGAATTACAGTGCACTCTGAATGAGGGGTGTTAATGTTGCAGTTTTATAACTGTAGCATGCCTCTGGCAAGACAGTGATGGAGTGAATGATGATGAAAGTTTTTCTTTTTCAGGCCACCCTGCCTTGGTGGGAAGCGGCCGATATGCTAATAAAAAAATAATAAAAAGTATCTTCATTATATTGAAGTTTTACATGAGGGGGAGCTTTATGAAGTTTTATGCAAAATGTGTAAACTATTCCATATGTAGGCCATTCAGTAAGATGAAGAGTGAGGTGAGAACATGGGTCATGTGACTACACAGCTCACCTTGAGCAAAATGTTATAATGAAGGCTTCACACTGTTTTTTGTCCCATCATTCCTCTCAGAATTTCTTTTCTATTTTAATGGTAGAATGTTGCAAAGTACATATGACCTTGCATGCATTGATGACATACATTTTGCTTATTGCAGTGATAAAAGTTAATTAGCAATTTATTCGGAGTTAGGTAATTCCTGCCATTTTCTTTGGTGTACAGTAGTTTTCTGGTTAAAACCAAAAACCCACAGTATGTCATTTACTAATAAAAAATTAGATAAAAAAAATTATAGATTTTAAGGTTGTTTGAATTAAGTAATTAAGTAAAAAATAATAGCTGTAATTTAATGATCAAGTTCCTCATTATCATTGATGCTTGCTTTACAGAAAACTATGTATGGTGCCAATGTCATTATCTTTGAGGGGATTTTAGCTTTCTACTCACCTGATGTGTTGAAGGTTTGTCTTTCTAATTTGTATTCTTCAATTTTTGAAAATGCTTTAGTTTAACAAAAAAAAAATTACTTTATAAGTTCCTCCAATCATTCATCGCAAGAATAAATGAATGACTGCAAGTGAATAAACAGAAGAATGTTAATAAAAATATGCAGTAACATGACAAGGAACTGGTGATATTTTATCCCCTTCACTTTCCAGACCTTCTGTATTAACCCCTTTAGTGGCCATCATGTAAGACTATTTCTTGGAGGCCAGGGTCCCTTGCATATTTCCACATCATTAACTTGACTCACTTGGATAAGCCGTGAATGGTAAATTTTGGCCTAGATATTGAGAATGGGTCTGTGCAGTGAATGTACACAGTATAAAAAATCTGGCTCCATGTAGTGCATGATGGGAATAAAACTTTTTTGTTTGGTTTAAAATAGCTACTTTGAGTTGTTTTCTTGGTATTTTTAAACACAGTGAAACCTCAGTACTCAAACAGCTCCCTACTCAAACAAAACTCAGCACTCGACCAAACCAACACGACCTGCCAGAACCTTGCTGTAAACTCTTTTGTGTTTCTTTGCATTTTTTTTTTTCATATTATCTGTATAAATAAGTCACCGTGGGGCCTATGAAGATTAGTAATAACAGCCAGCCAAAAAGAAAATTGGTTGGGAAGAATTTGTTCGATACTCGAACAGATCGGCACTCGAATAGCCTTCTGGAATGACTTAAGTTTGAGTACTGAGGTTTCACTGTAAAATGGAAGATACACTACTGAAGTAGAGATGATTTTTAATGGTTTTGGGACCAAAAGTAGCATGAAATTGAGTTCAGATTAGTGGAAATATTAATTGTTTTTCCAAAATTCATGAGAACAGTTAAGGCTCCCTTTCACCCTCCCAGTTTTTTTTTTTTTTCAACAAGTCGGCCATCTCCCACCAAGGTAGGGTGACCCAAAAAGAAAGAAAATACACAAAAAAGGAAATACTTTCATCATCATTTAACACTTTCACCACACTCATACCTAATCACTGTCTTTGCAGAGGCACCCAGATACAACAGTTTAGAAGCATATATAAAGATATATAACATATCCCTCCAAACTGCCAGCAGTTCCTCAGCATTCGTGTTTTCAACTTTCGCGGGCTTCACACATTCGCGAATTCCCAGCTGCCAAATCATATTTAAGTTTCCTGCCACCCGCGTGTCCCTACTACCCTCCCTCCGACCCCTGCAACTGGCAGCCAGCCCACCCGCTTAGACTCATCATGCCATGCAGTTAAGTAAGTTTATTCAAGTATACACAAATACAGTTACATAGATTATCATACATAGTAGCATATGTTTAAAGTAAATAGGATAAACCAAAAAGTTACACTCCATATAATCACTTCCATTCAACTGTCATCAGTAACTGCATGGCTAACTATCATTATTTGGCTAACTGTTCATTATTGGTTATTAAACTACAGTATAAATAGTGTCAACCCATTCGTGACTGCATATTGGAATGGCCATTCGGACAGGTATTGGACGGTGACATCATTTGTTTACTCTTGAACACGGCAAAGAATCGATCATTTCTGCTACTGCTAATAATAATAATAATAATACGATAGAATTGAAGAAGGAAATTGTAAAAAAAAATACGAGGGTTGAAGCAGTGGTGGAGGCAGTGGTTGAGGTGTTGTGAGTCAGTGTGGCTTTGTTTATGCTGGAGTGACCACTAGCCTCCGCACTCATACAAACATTTCACAATAATTCATTGTGTTTGGTGCTTGTAGATTGAGTGCAACTGCTACATAATTAACCATGGGCCCAAAGAAACTTGCTAGTGCCAGCCCTTTGGTTAAGAAATTGAGAAACGCGATAGAATTGAAGAATGAAATGGTGCAAAAGTACGAGGCAGTTCGCCGCAGTGGTTGAGGCAGTGGTTGAGGCAGTGGTTGAGGCAGTGGTAGAGGCAGTGGTAGAGGCAGTGGTAGAGGCAGTTGTAGAAGCAGTGGTAGAGGCAGTGGTAGAGGCAGTGGTTGAGGCAGTGGTTGAGGCAGTGGTGGAGGCAGTGGTATTTAACCCTTTGAGGGTCGACAGGCCCTCTCCGAGACTTGTTCTCAGGGTCGGCCAAATTTCCAAAAAAAAAAATTATTTTTTCTCGTGAAAAGATAGAGAATCTTTTCCCGATCATAATGACATCAAAAGGATGAAATTTGATGGAAAACTTACGGAATTATGCTCTCGCGAAGTTAGCGGTCTCGACGATGTTTACGCATCGGCAATTTTGCCCACTTTGAGCCCTATTTTCGGCCAATTCCTGTGTACTAGTCGACAAAAATCATAACTACAGTGGACCCCCGGTTAACGATTTTAATCCGTGCAAGAGGGCTCATCGTTATGCGAAATAATCGTTATGCGAATGAATTTTCCCCATAAGAAATAATGGAAATAAAATTAATCCGTGCAAGACGCCCAAAAGTATGAAAAAAATTTTTTTTTACCACATGAAATGTTAATTTTAATACACACAAACTGAAAAAGGCATGCACAATTACATGACACTTACTTTTATTGAAGATCTGGTGATGATTGATGGGATGGGAGGAGGGGAGAGCATTATCTTCTTACTGTTTAGAAGGGGAATCCCCTTCCATTAGGACTTGAGGTAGCAAGTCCTTTTCTGGGGTTACTTCCCTTCTTCTTTTAATGCCACTAGGACCAGCTTGAGAGTCACTGGACCTCTGTCGCACAACAAATCTGTCCATAGAGCTCTGTACCTCCCGTTCCTTCAAGACTTTCCTAAAATGGGCCATAACATTGTCATTGAAATAGTCACCAGCACGGCTTGCAACAGCTGTGTCAGGGTGATTTTCATCTATAAAGGTTTGCAGTTCAACCCACTGTGCACACATTTCCTTAATCTTTGAAGTAGGCACAATGGATTCCACAACTGGCATAGGCTTCTCAGGGTTAGCCCCAAACCCTTCAAAATCTTTCTTAATTTCCATACTAATTCTCACCCTTTTTACCACAGGGTTGGCACTAGAAGCTTTCTTGGGGCCCATGGTCACTTATTTTCCAGAAACAGCACCGAAAACACTGTAATAATACGAAATATTCCGAGTGTATGCTTGGATGTTACCGCGGAGGCTGGCTGGTAAACAATGGGACGGCCGGCACATGTGAGGGCACATTGGACGCGTCTCGGACGAAAATCGGTAAGCGGGTTTTTAATCGGTATGCGCGGCAAAAATTTTGCGATAAAAGTAATCGGTATGCGGAAAAATCGCTATGTGATGCCATCGTTATGCGGGGGTCCACTGTATTTCTCTAGAACTCCATTTTTTCTATTGAATGAGTACAAGAAACCACCCATTTACTGATTTCAACTATCCAATACAGTGGTCAGAATTTAGCAATTTTGCCAGTTTCACACAAATTTCAAAAGATGCCAATTTCCAAATAGTCCAGAATAAACAAGAAAGACATTCCTGGCACTAAAATAACATTTCCTCTGTTCGTTAGTCACATCCCCAGGCCCCTCTTATATTTCTTTGGCTTTCCACTTTCAATTTTTATTCTTACAAAAAATAGAAGACTTACTGTTTCGCAGACTACTGCATTAGTGTAGAAATGGTATAAATAATATCAGCGCACTTGTGAAAGAATATTAGACTCACCACTTGACGTGTATTGGACGCTTGGCATGATTTGTTTACTTTTGAACTTTGGTAAAAATCGAACATTTCTGCTACTTTGAGCTCAATTTCAAGGTACTTTTCATTGTAAAACCAGTCAAAATCATCTCAATTTTTGTAATATGTCTTCCATTCTATAAAATGAGACCAAGAAAACTAGAATACAATAATAAATACCATACGAAAATACAGTGCAAAGTCGCTGTTTTATTCCAAAAGCACAGTCAAAGTATTTTTTTTTCTCATTATGCACTGTGTGCTGCAGGATTTTTTTATACTGTGCACACTGACCACATGGACCCATTCTTTCATATGTATGCCTACCAGCTTTCTCCCACTAGATTTGAGGGCGCTAGAATTTAGGCGTACTAGTACGTCAAAAACCCTGGGTCGTAAGCCATATCAGTACGGCTGAAACCCTCAAAGGGTTAATAACATACATGTTATCAAACCATAACATGTATGTATATGTAGGTAGTAGGTTGGTAGACAGCAACCGCCCAGGGAGGTACTACCGTCCTGCCAAGTGAGTGTAAAATGAAAGCCTGTAATTGTTTTACATGATAGTAGGATTGCTGGTGTCTTTTGTCTGTCTCATAAACATGCAAGATTTCAGGTATGTCTTGTTACTTCTACTTACACTTAGGTCACACTACACATACATGTTTTTTTTTTTTTTTTTTCAACAAGTCGGCCGTCTCCCACCGAGGCAGGGTGACCCAAAAAAAGAAAGAAAATCCCCAAAAAGAAAATTCTTTCATCATCATTCAACACTCACACACAATCACTGCTTTTGCAGAGGTGCTCAGAATACAACAGCTTAGAAGCATATCCGTATAAAGATACACAACATATCCTTCCAAACTGCCAATATCCCAAACTCCTCCTTTAAAGTGCAGGCATTGTACTTCCCATTTCCAGGACTCAAGTCCGACTATATGAAAATAACCAGTTTCTCTGAATCCCTTCACTAAATATTACCCTGCTCACACTCCAACAGATCGTCAGGTCCCAAGTACCATTCGTCTCCATTCACTCCTATCTAACACGCTCACGCACACTTGCTGGAAGTCCAAGCCCCTTGCCCACAAAACCTCCTTTACCCCCTCCAACCCTTTCGAGGATGACCCCTACCTCGCCTTCCTTCCCCTATAGATTTATATGCTTTCCATGTCATTCTACTTTGATCCATTCTCTCTAAATGACCAAACCACCTCAACATCCCCTCTTCTGCCCTCTGACTAATACTTTTATTAACTCCACACCTTTTCCTAATTTCCACACTCCGAATTTTCTGCATAATATTTACACCACACATTGCCCTTAAACAGGACATCTCCACTGCCTCCAACCGTCTCCTCGCTGCTGCATTTACCACCCAAGCTTCACACCCATATAAGAGTGTTGGTACTACTATACTTTCATACATTCCCTTCTTTGCCTCCATAGATAACATTTTTTGACTCCATATATACCTCAATGCACCACTCACCTTTTTTCCCTCATCAATTCTATGATTAACCTCATCCTTCATAAATCCATCCGCCAACACGTCAACTCCCAAGTATCTGAAAACATTCACATCTTCCATACTCCTCCTCACCAATTTGATATCCAATTTTTCTTTATCTCAATCATTTGATACCCTCATCACCTTACTCTTTTCTATGTTCACTTTCAACTTTCTACCTTTACACACATTCCCAAACTCATCCACTAACCTTTGCAATTTTTCTTTAGAATCTCCCATAAGCTCAGTATCATCAGCAAAAAGTAACTGTGTTAATTCCCATTTTGAATTTGATTCCCCATAATTTAATCCCACCCCTCTCCCGAACACCCTAGCATTTACTTCTTTTACAACCCCATCTATAAATATATTAAACAACCATGGTGACATTACACATCCCTGTCTAAGACCTACTTTTACCGGGAAGTAGTCTCCCTCTCTTCTACACACCCTAACCTGAGCCTCACTATCCTCATAAAAACTCTTTACAGCATTTAATAACTTACCACCTATTCCATGTACTTGCAACATCTGCCACATTGCTCCCCTATCCACTCCATCATATGCCTTTTCTAAATCCATAAATGCAATAAAAACTTCCCTACCTTTATCTAAATACTGTTCACATATATGCTTCAATGTAAACACTTGATCTACACATCCCCTACCCACTCTGAAACCTCCTTGCTCATCCGCAATCCTACATTCTGTCTTACCTCTAATTCTTTCAATTATAACCCTACCGTACACTTTTCCTGGTATACTCAATAAACTTATTCGTCTATAATTTTTACAATCTCTTTTGTCCCCTTTCCCTTTATATAAAGGGACTATACATGCTCTCCGCCAATCCCTAGGTACCTTCCCCTCTTTCATACATTTATTAAACAAAAGTACCAACCACTCCAACACTATATCCCCCCCCCCCTGCTTTTAACATTTCTGTCATGATCCCTTCAGTTCCAGCTGCTTTACCCCCTTTCATTCTACGTAATGCCTCGCGTACCTCCCCCACACTTACATTCTGCTCTTCTTCACTCCTAAAAGATGGTATACCTCCCTGACCAGTACATGAAATTACTGCCTCCCTTTCTTCCTCAACATCTAAAAGTTCCTCAAAATATTCTCGCCATCTACCTAATACCTCCCTCTCCCCATCTACTAACTCCCCTACTCTGTTTTTAACTGACAAATCCATACTTTCCCTAGGCTTTCTTGACTTGTTTAACTCACTCCAAAATTTTTTCTTATTTTCATTAAAATTTCTTGACAGTGCCTCTCCCACTCTATCATCTGCTCTCCTTTTGCACTCTCTCACCACTCTCTTCACCTTTCTTTTACTCTCCATATACTCTCCTCTTCTTATAACACTTCTGCTTTGTAAAAACCTCTCATAAGCTAACTTTTTCTCTTTTATCACACCCTTTACTTCATCATTCCACCAATCACTCCTCTTTCCACCTGCCCCCACCCTCCTATAACCATGAACGTGTGCCCCACATTCTAATACTGCATTTTTAAAACTATTCCAACCCTCTTCAACCCCCCCACTACTCATCTTTGCACTAGCTCACCTTTCTGCCAACAGTCGCTTATATCTCCCCCGAACTTCCTCCTCCCTTAGTTTATACACTTTCACCTCCCTCTTATTTGTTGTTGCCACCTTCCTCTTTTCCCATCTACCTCTTACTCTAACTGTAGCTACAACTAAATAATGATCCGATATATCAGTTGCCCCTCTATAAACATGTACATCCTGGAGCCTACCCATCAACCTTTTATCCACCAATACATAATCTAACAAACTACTTTCATTACGTGCTACATCATACCTTGTATATTTATTTATCCTCTTTTTCATAAAATATGTATTACTTATTACATGTACAAGCATATATATACACACCCCTCTGGGTTTTCTTCTATTTTCTTTCTAGTTCTTGTTCTTGTTTATTTCCTCTTATCTCCATGCGGAAGTGGAACAGAATTCTTCCTCTGTAAGCCATGCGTGTTGTAAGAGGCAACTAAAATGCCGGGAGCAAGGGACTAGTAACCCCTTCTCCTGTGTATATTACTAAATGTAAAAGGAGAAACTTTCGTTTTTCCTTTTACGCCACCCCGCCTCAGTGGGATATGGCCGGTGTGTTGAAAGAAAGAAGGAAGAATGTATGTATATAGTACAATACTTTATGATGTTTTCATGTGTTTTATGATTGTTCATGGTTCAATAGGTTAAGGAAGCAGTATTGTATTATATTTCCCTACAATATATTCGGGCACCAAACATTCACGATTTTTCAACATTTGTGAGGTTCTTGGTCCCCTAACCCTTGCGAATGTTGAGGGAGACCTGTATAACATATCCCTCCAAACTGCCAATATCCCAAACCCCTCCTTTAATGTGCAGGCATTGTACTTCCCATTTTCAGTACTCAAGTTTGGCTATAAAAAATAAACAATTTCCCTGAATCCCTTCTCTAAATATTACCCTTCTCACACTCCAACAGCTCGTCAGGTCCCAAAAGCCATTCATCTCCATTCATTCCTATCAGACATGCTCATTCACTCTTGCTGGAAGTCCAAGCCCCTCACCCACATAACCTCCTTTACCCCCTCCCTCCAACCTTTTCAAGGGCAACCCCTACACCGCTTTCCTTCCCCTACAGATTTATACGCTCTCCATGTCATTCTACTTTGATCCATTCTCTCTAAATGGCCAAACCACCTCAACAACCCCCTCTTCAGCCCACACTTTCTCCTAATTTCCACACTATGAATTCTCTTCATATTATTTACACCACACATTGCCCTTAGACAGGACATCTCCACTGCCTCCAACCGCTTCCTCGCTGCAGCATTTACAACCCAAGCTTCACACCCATATTTTCATACACTATATTTTCATACATTTCCTTCTTTGCCTCCATAGATAATGTTTTTTGTCTCCACATATACCTCAATGCACCACTCACCTTTTTTTCTTCATCATTTCTATGATTAACCTCATCTCTCATAAACCCATCTGCTGACACATCAACTCCCAAATATCTGAAAACATTCACTTCTTCCATACTCCCTCTATCCAATGTGATATCCAATTTTTCTTTATTTAAATCGTTTGATACCCTCATCACCTTACTCTTTTCTATGTTCACTTAAACTTTCTACCTCCCAAACTTGTCCACTAACCTTTGCAACTTTTCTTTAGAATCTCCCATAAGCTCAGTATCATCAGCATAAAGTAACTGTGTCAACTCCATTTTGTATTTGATTCCCCATAATTTAATCTCACCCCTCTCCCCAACACCCTAGCATTTACCTCCTTCACAACCCCATCTATAACTATATTAAACAACCATGGTGACAATATACATTCCTGTCTAAGACCTACTTTTACTGGGAAGTAATCTCCGTCTCTCCTACACTCCCTAAGCTGAGCCTCACTATCCTCATAAAAACTCTTTACAGCATTTAGTAACTTAATACCTATTCCATACACTTACAACATCTGCTATATTGCTCCCCTATCCACTCTATCATATGCCTTTTCTAAATCTATTAATGCAATGAAAGCTTACCTACCTTTATCTAAATACTGTTCACATATACATATTCTTCAATGTAATCTCTTGATCTACACATCCCCTACCCACTCTAAAACTTCCTTGCTCATCTGCAATCCTACTCTCTGTCTTCCCTCTAATTTTCTCAATAATAACCCTTCCATACACTTTTCCTGGTATACTTAGTAAACTTATTCCCCTATAATTTTAACAATCTCTTTTGTCCCCCTTCCCTTTTTATAAAGGAACTATACATGCTCTCTGCCAATCCCTAGGTACATTCCCCTCTTTCATACATTTTTTTTTTTTTTTCAACAAGTCGGCCGTCTCCCACTGAGGCAGGGTGACCCAAAAAAAGAAAGAAAATCCCCAAAAAGAAAATGCTTTCATCATCATTCAACACTTTCACCACACTCACACATTATCACTGTTTTTGCAGAGGTGCTCAGAACACAATGGTTTAGAAGCATATTCGTATAAAGATACACAACATATCCTTCCACTCCACTCCAACACTATATCCCCCCCTGCTTTTAACATTTCTGTCAAAATAGAGTAAATCTTCTATTTATTGTGTGATTAATAATTCAAAATGGAAGGCAAGAAGAGGCCTGGGGATATAAATAAACAGAGGAAATGTTGTTTTAGTGCCAGGAATGTTTACATTATTTTTATAGACTATTCTTAAATTGATATTTCTTTATTTTGTGTAAATTTTATCTGATTACCAACTTCTGTACACATTATAGGATAGTTGAAATAGTTGAAAGGGCAGTTTCTAGTGCTCAGTCAATTGAATGGAATGCATACTAGAGAAATAGCTTTAGAACATGGTCAAATGAAGCAATAGAATAAAAAAAATAGGTCTCAGAATGGGCAAAATCACCGATGCATATGCATCAAAACTGCTAACTTTGTATCTGAGTAATTCTGTAAGTTTTCCATCAAATTTCATACTTTTGGTGTTATTGCCTTCAGAAAACACCCCTCTACCATTTTAGAAGAAAAAATAAGTTTATTTTAAAAAAAAAGTTGATGCTGAGAGCAGTATTTATTTTGTGGATCTGGACAGTATCTGGCCGTGCCATAGTTCTGCGACTTTGAGGTCACTGGCCGTGCTGTAGTACTACGCCATGAGCTCAGCTCACTCAGATAACTTGTGAGCTGTAAATTTGGGCCTAGATATGGGACACTGAGTCTGTGTGATAAATATTCACTATATAGGTAGTAGGTTGGTAGACAGCAGCCACCCAAGGAAGTACTACCGTCCTGCCAGATGACTGTGAAACAGAAACCTGCAACTGTTTTGCATAATGGTAGGATTGCTGGTTTCTTTTTCTGTCTCATAAACACGCTAGATAACAGGGATATCTTGCTACTCCTACTTACACTTTGGTCACACTTCACAGACACGCACATGCATATATATATACATACATCTAGGTTTTTCTCCTTTTTCTAAATAGCTCTTGTTCTTCTTTATTTCTTCTATTGTGCATGGGGAAGTGGAAAAGAATCTTTCCTCCGTAAGCCATGCGTGTCGTATGAGGCGACTAAAATGCCGGGAGCAATGGGCTAGTAACCCCTTCTCCTGTAGACATTTACTAAAAAAGGGAAGAAGAAAAACTTTATAAAACTGGGATGCTTAAATGTGCGTGGATGTAGTGCGGATGACAAGAAACAGATGATTGCTGATGTTATGAATGAAAAGAAGTTGGATGTCCTGGCCCTAAGCAAAACAAAGCTGAAGGGGGTAGGGGAGTTTCAGTGGGGGGAAATAAATGGGATTAAATCTGGAGTATCTGAGAGAGTTAGAGCAAAGGAAGGGGTAGCAGTAATGTTGAATGATCAGTTATGGAAGGAGAAAAGAGAATATGAATGTGTAAATTCAAGAATTATGTGGATTAAAGTAAAGGTTGGATGCGAGAAGTGGGTCATAATAAGCGTGTATACACCTGGAGAAGAGAGGAATGCAGAGGAGAGAGAGAGATTTTGGGAGATGTTAAGTGAATGTATAGGAGCCTTTGAACCAAGTGAGAGAGTAATTGTGGTAGGGGACCTGAATGCTAAAGTAGGAGAAACTTTTAGAGAGGGTGTGGTAGGTAAGTTTGGGGTGCCAGGTGTAAATGATAATGGGAGCCCTTTGATTGAACTTTGTATAGAAAGGGGTTTAGTTATAGGTAATACATATTTTAAGAAAAAGAGGATAAATAAGTATACAAGATATGATGTAGGGCGAAATGACAGTAGTTCGTTGGATTATGTATTGGTAGATAAAAGACTGCTGAGTAGACTTCAGGATGTACATGTTTATAGAGGGGCCACAGATATATCAGATCACTTTCTAGTTGTAGCTACACTGAGAGTAAAAGGTAGATGGGATACAAGGAGAATAGAAGCATCAGGGAAGAGAGAGGTGAAGGTTTATAAACTGAAAGAGGAGGCAGTTAGGGTAAGATATAAACAGCTATTAGAGGATAGATGGGCTAATGAGAGCATAGGCAATGGGGTCGAAGAGGTATGGGGTAGGTTTAAAAATGTAGTGTTAGAGTGTTCAGCAGAAGTTTGTGGTTACAGGAAAGTTGGTGCGGGAGGGAAGAGGAGCGATTGGTGGAATGATGATGTAAAGAGAGTAGTAAGGGAGAAAAAGTTAGCATATGAGAAGTTTTTACAAAGTGGAAGTGATGCAAGGAGGGAAGAGTATATGGAGAAAAAGAGAGAGGTTAAGAGAGTGGTAAAGCAATGTAAAAAGAGAGCAAATGAGAGAGTGGGTGAGATGTTATCAACAAATTTTGTTGAAAATAAGAAAAAGTTTTGGAGTGAGATTAACAAGTTAAGAAAGCCTAGAGAACAAATGGATTTGTCAGTTAAAAATAGGAGAGGAGAGTTATTAAATGGAGAGTTAGAGGTATTGGGAAGATGGAGGGAATATTTTGAGGAATTGTTAAATGTTGATGAAGATAGGGAAGCTGTGATTTCGTGTATAGGACAAGGAGGAATAACATCTTGTAGGAGTGAGGAAGAGCCAGTTGTGAGTGTGGGGGAAGTTCGTGAGGCAGTAGGTAAAATGAAAGGGGGTAAGGCAGCCGGGATTGATGGGATAAAGATAGAAATGTTAAAAGCAGGTGGGGATATAGTTTTGGAGTGGTTGGTGCAATTATTTAATAAATGTATGGAAGAGGGTAAGGTACCTAGGGATTGGCAGAGAGCATGCATAGTTCCCTTGTATAAAGGCAAAGGGGATAAAAGAGAGTGCAAAAATTATAGGGGGATAAGTCTGCTGATGAGTATACTTGGTAAAGTGTATGGTAGAGTTATTATTAAAAGAATTAAGAGTAAGACGGAGAATAGGATAGCAGATGAACAAGGAGGCTTTAGGAAAGGTAGGGGGTGTGTGGACCAGGTGTTTACAGTGAAACATATAAGTGAACAGTATTTAGATAAGGCTAAAGAGGTCTTTGTGGCATTCATGGATTTGGAAAAGGCGTATGACAGGGTGGATAGGGGGGCAATGTGGCAGATGTTGCAAGTGTATGGTGTAGGAGGTAGGTTACTGAAAGCAGTGAAGAGTTTTTACGAGGGTAGTGAGGCTCAAGTTAGAGTATGTAGGAAAGAGGGAAATTATTTCCCAGTAAAAGTAGGCCTTAGACAAGGATGTGTGATGTCACCATGGTTGTTTAATATATTTATAGATGGGGTTGTAAGAGAAGTAAATGCGAGGGTCTTGGCAAGAGGCGTGGAGTTAAAAGATAAAGAATCACACACAAAGTGGGAGTTGTCACAGCTGCTCTTTGCTGATGACACTGTGCTCTTGGGAGATTCTGAAGAGAAGTTGCAGAGATTGGTGGATGAATTTGGTAGGGTGTGCAAAAGAAGAAAATTAAAGGTGAATATAGGAAAGAGCAGGGTTATGAGGATAACAAAAAGATTAGGTGATGAAAGATTGAATATCAGATTGGAGGGAGAGAGTATGGAGGAGGTGAATGTATTCAGATATTTGGGAGTGGACGTGTCAGCAGATGGGTCTATGAAAGATGAGGTGAATCATAGAATTGATGAGGGAAAAAGAGTGAGTGGTGCACTTAGAAGTCTGTGGAGACAAAGAGCTTTATCCTTGGAGGCAAAGAGGGGAATGTATGAGAGTATAGTTTTACCAACACTCTTATATGGGTGTGAAGCATGGGTGATGAATGTTGCAGCGAGGAGAAGGCTGGAGGCAGTGGAGATGTCATGTCTGAGGGCAATGTGTGGTGTGAATATAATGCAGAGAATTCGTAGTTTGGAAGTTAGGAGGAGGTGTGGGATTACCAAAACTGTTGTCCAGAGGGCTGAGGAAGGGTTGTTGAGGTGGTTCGGACATGTTGAGAGAATGGAGCGAAACAGAATGACTTCAAGAGTGTATCAGTCTGTAGTGGAAGGAAGGCGGGGTAGGGGTCAGCCTAGGAAAGGTTGGAGGGAGGGGGTAAAGGAGGTTTTGTGTGCGAGGGGCTTTGACTTCCAGCAGGTATGCGTGAGCGTGTTTGATAGGAGTGAATGGAGACAAATGGTTTTTAATACTTGACGTGCTGTTGGAGTGTGAGCAAAGTAACATTTATGAAGGGGTTCAGGGAAACCGGCAGGCCGGACTTGAGTCCTGGAGATGGGAAGTACAGTGCCTGCACTCTGAAGGAGGGGTGTTAATGTTGCAGTTTAAAAACTGTAGTGTAAAGCACCCTTCTGGCAAGACAGTGATGGAGTGAATGATGGTGAAAGTTTTTCTTTTTCGGGCCACCCTGCCTTGGTGGGAATCGGCCAGTGTGATTAAAAAAAAAAAATAAAAAAATAAAAAAAAAGTCCTGCAGCACGTGGTGCATAATGAAAAAAAACTGCAACCATGTTTTTCATTTAAAACAGTGGCTTTGCATGTATTTTTGTATGGTTTTTATGGTTGAATTTTCAGTTTCTTGATCTCACTTGAAAGAATGGAAGATGTATAACAGAAATTGAGATGATTTTGATTAGTATCAGGACTGAAAATGGCTTGAAGTTGAGCTCAAAGCAATGGAAATGTTGGATTTTTGTCGATATTCAAGAGTAAACAAATCACGTCACTCATCCAATACATGTCCAGCTGGTGGGTCCAATGTGCATTCATGAATGTACTGATATTATTTATACAATTATTGCAGTATTGCTTAACAGTAAATTATTTTTTATGTGAATATTCTTTTTATGAATAAAAAATCGAAATGGAATTCATGTGTAAAGCCTGGGAACATAACTGATGAACAGAGGTTATCTTAGGTAATTTACACTATGTATAATTGTATTTATGTGTATCTGTGAGACAGAGACAGAGACAGAGATAGAGGTAGAGAGAGACAGAGGTAGACAGAGATAGACAGACAAGAGATATATATATAAATACAGACAGACAGAAATAGAGACAGCCAATCAGTCAGCCATGTTGTTTACACAAACCCATGCTGTCTTCCCTACCACAGATGCTCCCTTCCCCATTACCCACACTGCCCTCCCCACTACCCATACTGTCTTCCCCACCAACTATGCTGTCTTCTCCACCACCCACACACAAATAAGTCACTTAGTCTGATTTTTTTGGGTTATCCTAGGTAATCTACACATATGTTGCTATGTTTACACAAACCCACACTGCCTTCCCCACTACCCACACTGCCTTCCCCACCACCCACATGTAAATAAGTCACTTTGACTTTTTTTGGTGGAAGGTTGATAATGTCATGGGTTTTCATCACTGTTTCTGGTATCCTGGTCATTACTTTCTGTCACAAACTCCTCAGAATCATTAGAGTCATCTTCACTGACACATCAGTCTGTGTTAGAAGTATTATTTGAGAAGGGAATAGTCCCAGTTCGCTGGAGAGTGAGGTATTCCTTACCACTTGGCTTGGTGACCAAGGCGCACTGAATTACCACTCCCACAATGCAATGCGGGTGCCCCGAGTTTTTTAATACTGTGCACACTGACCATGCAGACCCGTTCTCTCACATGTAGGCCTACCAGCTTTCTCCCGCTTGATTTGAAGGTGCTAGAATTTACATGTACAGTGGACCCTTGACTTACGATATTAATTCGTTCCAGAGAGCTCATCGTAGAACGAAATTATCGTAAGTTGAATTAATTTTCCCCATAAGAAATAATGGAAATCTAATTAATCCGTTCCAGACACCCAAAAGTATGAAATTTTTTTTACCACGTGAAATATACATTTTCCTACACACAAAAAGAAGGATACATGCACAATATACGTACTGTACTAAATGAAGAATAAATGACACTTACCTTTATTGAAGATGTAGTGATGAGTGATGGGATGGGAGGAGGGGAGATGGAGGTTTATTATTTTTTGGAAGGGGAATCCCCTTCCATAAGGACTTTAGGTAACAAGTCCTTTTCCGGGGTTACTTCCCTTCTTCTTTTAATGCCGCTGGTAACAACTTGAGAGTCACTGGACCTCTGTCGCACCAAAAATCTGTCCATAGAGCTCTGTACCTCGCGTTCCTTTCAGATTTTCCTAAAGTGGTTCACAACATTGTCATTGTAAAAGTCACCAGCACGGCTTGCAATAGCTGTGTCAGGGTGATTTTCCTTCATAAAGGTTTGCATCTTTGTCCACATTGTACACATTTCCTCAATCGTTGAAGAAGGCAGCTTCTTCAACATCGTCCTCCACCAACTCTTCCACATCCTCCCCACTAACTTCCAACCCCAAAGACTTCCCCAATGCCACAATAGATTCTATAACTGGCATAGGCTCCTAAGGGCTAGCCCCAAACCCTTCAAAATCCCTCTCTTCTACACATTTTGGCCACAATTTTTCCTCCATGCAGAGTTCAAGGTCCTGTTAGTCACTCCCTCCCAAGTCTTACCTATAAGGTTTATGCAAATGAGGATACTAAAGTGATCTTTCCAAAACTCTCCTAGGGTCAGTCGAGTGTCTGAGGTCGCTTCAAAGCACTTTTGAAACATTGCTTTGGTGTACATTTTTTTTAAATTTGAAATGACCTGCTGGTCCATGGGCTCAAGGAGAGGAGTGGTATTAGGAGGCAAGAATTTCACTTTGATAAAACTCAAGTCCCCCAAAATTCGCTCTGGCAAGTCTGAAGGATGAGCAGCAGCATTGTCTAATACCAGGAGGCACTTAAGGTCCAATTTATTTCCCAGGAGGTAATTTTTCACAGTGGGGCCAAACACGTGGTAAAACCAGTCATAGAAAATGTCCCTAGTGACCCATGCCTTACTGTTTGCCCTCCACATCACACACAAATTATCCTTGACGACATTGTTTTTCCTGAACACTCTGGGAGTTTCAGAGTGATACATAAGTAGAGGCTTCATTCTGCAATCCCCACTAGCATTACTACACAACATTAAAGTAACCCTGTCCTTCATAGACTTGTGTCCTGGGAGTGCTTTTTCCTCCTGTGTAATGTAGGTCCTGTTTGGCATTTTCTTCCAAAACAGGCCTGTTTTGTCACAATTAAACACTTGTTGGGGTTGCAATCCTTCAGCCTCTGTGTACCCCTGGAATTCCAGCACAAATTTTTCAGCCGCTTTTTTGTCCAAACTGGCAACCTCACCATGTCTTATCACACTGTGTATGCCACTACGATTCTTAAATCTCTCAAACCAACCTTTGCCTTAACCCTTTCAGGGTTGGTACCGTACTAGTATGGCTTGCACGCCAGGGTTGGTGCCGTACTAGCACGCATAAATTCAAGCACCTTCAAATCTAGCGAAAGAAAGCTGGTAGGCCTACATATGAAAGAATGGGTCTATGTGGTCAGTGTGCACGGTATAGAAAATCCTGCAGCGCACAGTGCATAATGATAAAAAAAAAAACTCCGCTGGGTTTAAAACAGCTACTTTGCAGTGTATTTTCGTATGGTATTTATGGTTGTATTCTAGATTTCTTGGTCTCATTTTATAGAATGGAAGACATATTATGGAAATTGAGATGATTTTGATTGGTTTCACAATGAAAAGTACCTTGAAATTAAGCTCAAAGTAGCAGAAATGTTCGATTTTTCCCAAAGTTCAAAGGTAAACAAATCATGCCACATGTCCAATATATGTTAACTGGTGAGTGTAATATTCTTTCACAAGTGCCCTGATATTATTTATACCATTTCTATGCCATTTCTACACGAATGCAGTAGTCTGCATAACATAAATCTTCTATTTTTTTGTGAGAATAAAAATTCAAAGTGGAAAGCAAAAGAAATGTAACAGAGGCCTGGGGACATGAGTAATAAACAGAGGAAATGTTATTTTAGTGCCAGACATGTCTGTCCTGTTTATTCTGGACCCTATTTTGAAATTGGCATCTTTTGAAATATGTGTGAAATTGGCAAAATTGCCAATTTCTGACCACGTTATTGGATAGTGGAAATCGGTAAATGGGTGGTTTCTTGTACTCATTTGATAGAAAAAATGGAGTTCTAGCGAAATAGATATGATTTTTGTCGACTGGTACAGTGGGGTGTGCTAAACAACATTACTGCACGCCTTCCTGCGTCTGGACAGATAGTGCAACACAGGAGACATCGCTGCAGCTGAGCTGTGACGTAACGAGGTATGGTCTCTAGAACGGTGAAGCAGTCATTGTAGGAGTCACTGCGGGTTTCGCTCAACCTGGGGCACGACATGCTGGTGCCCTCGAGTGAGGCGCGGTTAAAACTCGGCAACTGGGCAGGACTTCTGGCAAGCGACTCAGGAGGACACTTCTCGACTGGTACTGTCGCTGGGCTGTCACTGCCGGCGAGCGTGGAGTGAGTCGTGGCAGAGACGACTGGGCGAAACACCAGGGAGTCGTAACATCATACACCAGACTGCAGTGAGCGAGCTAGCAGTCAAAGTGACATCATCTTTGTGCAGGAGCTCACTGAAGCTATGACACGAGGCTGACACAGCGCCTGCCGACAGGGCTAACTGCGGCTTGACAAGTGTCATTCTCTCGGCAGTTAGAGTTATAGCAGAGGTTAGTCTAAGCGTCCCCAGATTTGTTTCTCTACATATAACTGCACTCGGAAGCTCTGGAGGTGAAGTGAAACAAATCTCGATGGGAATCGTAGCAGGTACGATTCTGCAGAACATCTATGAGCGACGAGCATAAGAGCTTTCTGTACAAGGGGCTCATACGCTCAGGGCTGACTAATATCAGCTGTCAAACGTGCTGGTCACACCGGGTGACAAGTAACACAGAGGTGCTACCCTTGGGTCTGGGCTCAAGACCACACTGGACACAGGGAAAACTTTACTCACACCCATGGTACATGCGGTACAACATGGCTTAAACTAGCAAATGATGCTTTTCTGTGCACAAAATTGACACTAAGCCATACACTAACATGTGAGAATACTGACTGAGAGAAATTAATTAACACGACATATATCTTCTCTCAATCTTCTTGACAATACTGACATAATTACTGAAACACTTGATGTGACATCATGTGATGTCAGACGTGACGCCGCGAGGTGACGTCAACAGCACTGTGACATCAGCAGACATCTCAAGGTGATGTCAGGCAGACATCGTGATATGAAGTTGGGCAGCAGCAGACCTCAGCATGTGGCCTGGGACGTCTGGCTCGGTAACTCACGTGGCTCGTAGATCCACGTGGCATTGTCCACACCCCACGTGGCGTTGGGATCCACGTAGCATCGTGACATACGTGGCATGCTGATCCACGTAGCTTTGAGTGGCCTCGGGCACTCGGATACACAGCTCTGGCAATGAATTCACATGGAAGACAGCAGACAACACAGCAGAGGGAGTGGGTACATGGTGATGGAATGTGGTGGTAGGCGGGTGAGGTGTGAGTGAGTGGCGATGGTGGAGGACCGCGCCTACCTTCCTCACCCATACACATGTGGGAGAAACAACCCACACTGGATGCTGAAATAGCTGTGCTGAGCTGAACAACAGAACATACAAGTGACGCTGAACATGTGACTTGAGAAACAGCATGGGATGCTGTCGCGTGGAGTTACTGGGACGCCACTTGCAATTCTCGAAGAAATTTGATAAATTTCGGCCTGGATCCTGCTTGTACCTGTGTATGGATGCTGAAACGTGCAGACACGACATCAGGATAACTCGTGGAGAGACGGATGCGTCTTGTGTAGTAGGGTGATGAAGTGAAGATGACTTCATCCTATTTCCTTCCTCTCTCCAGGCAAACACAACCGCTGCGACCACTGCTGTCCACCAATGTTTTATAGGTTTATTGGCGGCTGTCTTGGTAGCAGGGTTCAATGATAAACGTCTTCGGAGGCTTCTTACTTTATTTGCAAAGTCGTGGTAGTACACAGGCTTGTGTGTTTGTGCCCATGGCCCGGGAGGGCCATGCCCATGAGGGAGAGAGGAGTAGACTTGTTGTCTGAGTCTAGGCCACTGAGAGAGTGAGTGAGTGGGACCAGTGCCCCACTGACCTGGGCAGGCCTAGAGAGGGCAGCACCTGAGTGCCGCAAAATATGAACTAAGCTGGCAGACAGCATAGGCTGTCTGTGCAGACAGTACAGGCTGTCTACATGATCGGGAAAAGATTCTCTATCATTTCATAAGAATAAATAATTATTTTTTTTTTCGAAAAATTTCCGACCCTGAGAACGAGTTTAGGAGAGGCCCTGCTGACCGTGAAAGGGTTAAATTCACTCACATCACCGCTGGTTGCAGGCATTTTTTTAATTAAATCATCATGCGACTGCCTTGCCTTTTCACATATGATCATTTGAGAGATGCTATCTCCTGATGTCTGTTTTTCGTTTATACACACCAATAACAGTCTCTCAACATCTTCGAGTACTTGTGCTCTGTGTTTCGAAAAGATACTTGCACCTTTTGCGACAACAGCTTCCTTGATTGCCTTTTTGTTGGCCAAGATAGTAGTGATGGTTGATTGGGGTTTGTTGTACAACCTGCCCGGCTCAGAGACATGTACTCCACTCTCACATTTTGTGATCATCTCTTTCTTCATTTTGATTGTAATTTTCACCCTTTTTACCACAAGGTTGGCACTAGAAGCTTTCTTTGGGCCTGTGGTGGCTTATTTAGCAGTTACAAGCACTAAAAACACTGGAATAATACAAAATGTACCGAATGTATGTGTGGGAATGACCGCACTGGCTTGTAAACATTGGCACACTAACTGAAGGCAGGGTAGTTAAGTTGCGCTCAGGCCAGAGGGAAACGTGGATGAGTTCGGGATGAATGATGTAAGTCGAGTTTTTGTTCGTATGTTGGGGGAATTTTTGTACGCTGAAACGCTTTGTAAGTTAATTTAATCATTAGATGAGACCTTTGTAAGTCGGGGGTTCACTGTATAAGTACGTGACTGACCCCAACTGTTATGATGTACATGTACGTGACTGGCCTTCAAAGGATTAACCCTTTCAGGGTTTCCGACGTATTAGTACGGCTTACGCACCAGGGTTATTGACGTACTAGTATGCCTAATTTCTAGTGCCTTCAAATCTAGCAAGAGAAAACTGGTAGGCCTACATATGAATGAATGGGTCTATGTGGTCAATGTGTGCAGTATAAAAAAATCCTGCAGCACACAGTGCGTAATGAGAAAAAAAAAACTTGGACCGTGTTTTTGGTTGAAAACAGCAACTTTGCACTGTATTTTCGTATGGTATTTATGGTTGTATTCTAGTTTTCCTGGTCTCATTTTATAGAATGGAAGACATATTACAGAAATTGAGATGATTTTGATTGGTTTTACAATGAAAAGTACCTTGAAATTGAGCTCAAAGTAGCAGAAATGTTAGATTTTTCCAAGTTCAAAAGTAAACAAATCATACCAAGCATCCAATACACGTCAATCTGTGAGTCTAATATTCTTTCACAAGTGCGCTGATATGATTTATACCATTTCTACGCTAATGCAGTAGTCTGCATAACAGTAAATCTTCTATTTTTTGTGAGAATAAAAATTCAAAGTGGAAAGCAAAAGAAATGTAAGAAGGGGCCTGGGGACATGACTGATGACCAGAGTAAATGTTATTTTAGTGCTAGGAATGTCTGTCTTGTTTATTCTGGACCCTATTTGGAAATTGGCATCTTTTGAAATTTGTTTGAAATTGGCAAAATTGCTAATTTCTGACCATTTTATTGGATCTTGTACTCATTCGATAGAAAAAATGGAGTTCTAGAGAAATAGTTGTGATTTTTGTAGACTAGTACAGTGGACCCCTGGTTTACGATCAGCTCCCAATGCGACCAATTATGTAAGTGTATTTATGTAAGTGCATTTGTATGTGTATGTTTGGGGGTCTGAAATGGACTAATCTAATTCACAATATTCCTTATGGGAACAAATTCGGTCAGTACTGGCACCTGAACATACTTCTGGAATGAAATAATATCGTAAACCGGGGGTCCACTGTACATTGGAATTGGCCGAAAATAGGGCTCAAAGTGGGCGAAATTGTTGATGTGTAAACATCGTGGAGACTACAAACTTTGTGAGAGCATAATTCTGTAAGTTTTTCATTAAATTTCATACTTTTGGTGTCATTATGATCGGGAAAAGATTCTCTGTCTTTTCATAAGAAATTTTTTTTTTTTTTTTTTTTTTTCCGAAAAATTTTCGACCCTGAGAACAAGTTTAGAAGAGGGTCTCTCGACCCTGAAAGGGTTAAGGTGAGCATCCAGTGCCAACTTTGCGACCTTATATCTCGGCAAGTACTGACCCTACTTTTTTTTTCTTGTTACACCCAGAAAATTGCCCTCTTTAATTTAACCCCTTGACTGTTTCGGTCGTATATATACGTCTTACAAGATACCGTGTTTGACGTATCTATACGCATAAATTCTAGCGGCTTCAAATCAAGCGGGAGAGGGCTGGTAGGCCTACATGAGAGAGATTGGGTCTGAGTGGTGGGTGTGCACTCTGTGAAAAAACTCTGGGACTCAGCGGTGCATTGTGGGAACACCATCTTGGTAGTCCATTTTCACCATGCCTTGCGGTAAGAAGTTCCTCACTTCTTGGCGGATTGGAGGTCTTTTGTTCCCAAGTGATAGCTCTAACAGCGATGAAAGTGTCAGTGAAAGTGAATTCCCTGGTTTTCAAGCGGGTGTGACCAAAAACAGTGCCCAGGATAACGTAATTAGTGATGAAAACCCAGATGACCCACCACCTTCCACCTCTGGTGCTGGGCCGGCTCGTTCATGTTCACCTGTACCAGGACGAAAGAGGAGACTATTTGCCCGTGTACGAGACTCAGATGTGAGCAGTGAAAGTGATAGTGATAGTGATTTCAGAGCTATTGAAAGCAGTTCTAGTTGTGACAGTGAGGGTGAATATTCCCCAGTGAAGCGGCAGTATATACAACGTCGCTTGCGGTCTGGTAGTGTGCCATATGCTGTTCCAAGGGGAAGGAGTAAATCTCGGAGCACATCCCGTGGCCCTACACCACGACCTAATAGTGAAGATGACGATATTGTTACAATGGGTATGAATGATGTGAGTGAGGCAACAAGTGGTGGTGGTGATAGTGATGGTGGCATGAGTCATGTGGCACCAGCAGTGGGCCACGCTACTACTGATGCTGCTGCCTCTGCACAACTACAACCAGCCTCACCCGATCCCACACTTCCGCAACAACCACAACCACAACCTGCACAACCACATCCACGTTTCAATATCCAGAACCCACCAGCTGACCGCATCCTGGGATTGGCAGCAAGGTGACGAGTTTGTTCCCAGTCCCCATGACTTTGATGAAACACAAAGTGAAATACAGCCATCATGTACACTTGGGAACAATGCCACTGAACTGGAATGCTTTCAGTTGTTCTTCGATGAACTCCTGATGGACATTATTGTCAGGGAAAGCAATACATACTTTGAGTACACCATGGCAAACACAATTCTTTCACCAAGATCACGCCTACACCAGTGGAAGGACACAACTGTGGCAGAGATGTATCTGTTCTTTGCCACAATAATGCTTATGCCACATGTGTATAAGCACACTGTCAATACATACTGGTCGACAGACCGCCTGATTTCAACCCCAGCTTTCAGTGACATTATACCAGTGAATAGATCTGTGTTACTGTTATGTATGCTACACTTTTCAGATAAAACAAGGCCTAACAGAAGTGACAGGTTATATAAGATCAGAAATGTGTTTATGTACATGAAACAAAAGTGCTGTATGTATTTTTATCCCTTCAGGAAGCTTGTTATTGATGAGTCTTTGATTTTGTTGAGAGGAAGACTCATTCAAGCAGTATATACCAAGCAAGAGGAAACTCTTTGGTATAAAGTTATTTGTCCTGTGTGATTGCAAAACTGGTCTGGTTTTGGATATAATTGTGTACACTGGCAGTAAAACATTGCAAAATATCAGAAACTTACTGGGTATCTCTGGTGATGTGGTTAGAACAATGATAGAACCATATCTTGGTAAGGGGCATATTTTATATACTGACAACTGGTACACAAGCCCTTTACTCAGTGATTTCTTGCGAGTGAACATGACAGATGTGTGTGGCACAGTGCATGGAAATCGTAATCATATGCCTAGGTTCGATGCTGGCAGTCGTAGAGGTGAGGTGTAGGTGTTTGCTGCCAATGACATCATGGCATTTCGGTGGCATGACAAACGTGATGTCACACTGTTGACATCAGTTCACCGACACAAAATGGTAGACAGTGGCAAGCAGAATAGAGAGACCAATGAACCTATTGTAAAACCTACAGCTGTGATGGATTACAACCTCAATATGCGCTTAGTTGATAAATGTGACATGCAGATTGGGTTTGCTGACTGTGTTCGCAAGCGTTATAAGTGGTACATAAAACTCTTTTTCCATCTTCTTGATATTTCCATGCTGAATGCTTATATATATAAGTTGAAGACCAACAACAGACCCAAATACGGTGAATTTTGTTTGTCAGTCGTCAGACAAATAATATTCAAGTACCAAGGAACAACACTTGCAATAGACCAGCACCCACGAAATTATCAACACATGTCCTCTCGTCTGAGGCTTGGTGATCACTACCCCATACCACTGCCTGCTACTGCTCTCAAGAAAAATGCTCAGAAGAGGTGTTTTGTCTGTGGACATACCACAAAACGCCCACAAAAACATAGAGACACTCGTTTTATGTGTGAGGAGTGTAAAACACCATTGTGCTTATACCCATGTTTCAGAGAATTCCACAAGCTGCAGCAGTTCTAGAAAAGTGTCCAGTGATTGTACATATGTATACATATTATAGAACAATCGTAATAAACAATTTTTTATATTTGTGTAAACAAGTTTTATGAACATTATGATGATACTAGTGTTTTTGCTATAATTGTGTTACATTCAACGAGTGTATATATGAACATTGCACCATACTTTGGTCTCACAGCCACAAAAGTTATGTGAAAAAATAAAATAGTGAAAAAAACAGGAAACCGTCGAATACAAGTAAACCAAAGTTTACCGGGTGAGCGGCAGTCACCGCTATTGCCATACACATCTCATTTACTGCAAACTTCACGCCTCTATATCTCGGTAAGTACTGTACTGATGGGAAAATTTTTTTTTTTGGACTAAAACAATCAGAAAAATAATCTTAACATTTTCATAAGAAAAAATTTTTTTTTTTCGAATGTTTTGCGACACCAGGAGACACTTCAGAATTGGGCCTTTCGACAGTCAAAGGGTTAAAAAAGAAAAAAGATTTTTTTTTTTTTCCAAATATTCGGAGCGCTGGCCGAGAGAACTTAGATCTGTGTTTGGACAGTTTAAGGGTTAAAACAATATTTTCCTCTGTTCATTAATTATATGCCCAGGCCTTTCCAATATTACACTTGCTTTCCATTTTAAATTCATTGTCATTCAAAAAATCGTAGATTTATCCCATTTCTTCTTTCAACAAACTGGCCGTATCCCACTGAGGCAGGGTGGCCCAAAATGAAAAGCGAAAGTTTCTCTTTTTAGCTGCAGTAATGTATACAGGAGAGGGGCTTACTAGCCTCTTGCTCCCAGCATTTTAGTCGCCTCATACAATACGCAAGGCTTATGGAGGAAGAATTCTGTTCCACTTCCCCATGGAGTTACATCATTTCTCAGATAATAAAATATAACCATGGTTTAGTCTCCAAATCATTTAATCAAGACCTATTAACCCCTTGACTGTCGCAACCCCCAATCCTGAGGTGTCTCCTGGTGTCGCAAATTTAAAAAAAAAAAATTCTTATGAAATGATAGAGAACCTTTTCCCGATTGTAATGACATCAAAAAAACTAAATTTGATGGAAAACTGATGGAATTACGCTCTCACAAAGTTAGCGACCTCGGCGATATTTACAAATCGGAGATTTTGCCCACTTTGAGCCTTATTTTCAGCTAATTCCATTGTTCCAGTCGACCAAACTCATAGCTATTTCTTTAGAACTCCATTTTTTTTCTGTCGATTGAGTACAAGAAACTGCCCATTTACCGATTTCAACTACCCAATAACATGATCAGAAATTTGCAGTTTGGCCAATTTCACAAAAATTAAAAAATATGACAATTTCAAAATAAGGTTTAGAATGAACAATACAGACATTCCTGGCTCTAAAATAACAATTTCTTTGTTCATCAGTCACGTCTCCAGGCCCCTCTGATATTACTCTTGCTTTCTATTTTGAATTTTTATTCAAACAAAAAATAGAAGATTTACTGTTATGCAGACTACTGCAATACTGTAATAATTGTACAAATAATGTCAACCCATTCATGACTGCATATTAGAATGGCTAGTTGGACATTTATTAGACAATGACATCGTTTGTTTACTTTTGAACATCGGCAAAAATCAAACATTTCCCTTACTTTGAGCTCCATTTCCAGGTTCTTTTTATAGTAAAACCAATCAAAATCACCTCTATTTCTGTAATATGTTTTCCATTCTATCAAATGAGACCAAGAAAATGAGAATACAACCATAAATACTATACGAAAATAGACCACAAAGTCGGCATTTTAATTAAAAAAAAACGGTCAGTTTTTTTTTTCTCATTATGCACTGCGTGCTGCAGGATTTTTTTTATATGGTGCACACTGACCACACAGACCCATTCTCTCACATGTGGGCCTACCAGCTTTCTCCTGCTTGATTTGAAGCCGCTAGAATTTATGAGTATACGTCAAACACGGTACCTTGTAAGACGCATATATACAACCGAAACAGTCAAAGGGTTAAAAAACCCATAAAACAGATCAGGGTGTGTTGGGGGGCCTAACATGTCCTTAACCCTTTGAGGGTTTCGGACGTACTAGTACAGCTTACGACCCAGGGTTTTTGACATACTAGTACGCCTAAATTCTAGCGCCCTCAAATCTAGTGGGAGAAAGCTGGTAGGCCTTCATATGAAAGAATGGGTCTATGTGGTCAGTGTGCACAGTCTAAAAAAATCCTGCAGCACACAGTGCATAATGAGAAAAAAAAAACTTTGACCGTTTTTTTGGAATAAAACAGCGACTTTGCACTGTATTTTCGTATGGTATTTATTGTTGTATTCTAGTTTTCTTGGTCTCATTTTATAGAATGGAAGACATATTACAGAAATTGAGATGATTTTGACTGGTTTTACAATGAAAGATACCTTGAAATTGAGCTCAAAGTAGCAGAAATGTTCGATTTTTACCAAATTTCAAAAGCAAACAAATCGTGCCAGTGATCCAATACACGTAAACTGGTGAGTCTAATATTCTTTCACAAGTGTGCCAATAATATTTATTCCATTTTTTACACTAATGCAGTAGTCTGCATAACAGTAAATCTTATATTTTTTGTGAGAATAAAAATTCAAAGTGGAAAGCAAAAGAATATAAGAGGGGCCTTGGGACGTGACTAATAACCAGAGGAAATGTCATTTTAGTGCCAGAAATGTCTTTCTTGTTTATTCTGGACCCTATTCGGAAATTGGCATCTTTTGAAATTTGTTTGAAATTGGCAAAATTGCTAAATTCTGACCACTGTACTGGATAGTTGAATTTCATAAATGGGTGGTTTCTTGCACCCATTCGATAGTAAAAATGGAGTTCTAGCAAAATATTCATGTTTTTTGTCGATTAGTACAGTGGAATTGGCCGAAAATGGGGCTCAAAGTGGGCAAAATCGCCGATGCGTAAACATCCCCGAGACTGCTAACTTCGCGAGAGCATAATTCCGTAAGTTTTCCATCAAATTTTAAACTTTTGGTGTCCTTATGATCGGGAAAAGATTGTCTATCTTTTCATAAGAGAAAATTATTTTTTTTTTTTTTAAATTTGGCCGACCCTGAGAACGAGTTTCGGAGAGGGCCTGTCGACCCTCAAAGGGTTAACAAAATCAGCAAAAATTGAATATTTCCTCTACTTTGAGCCCAGATTCAAGTTACTTCTGTCTTGAAATCAACCAAAATCATTTTATTTCAATTGTTTATTGTTCATTCTATCAAATGATACCAAAAAACACCTCAAAGTAGCTGTTTTAAACCAAACAAAGTCAGAGGTGTGTGTTTCTCATCGTGCAATGCATAGGGGAGAATTTTGTTTTGTACTATGAATACTCACTGCATAGACCCCTTCTCTCATATCAGGGCTAAAATTTACTGCTTTCTGCTTTATTTGAGTGAACTGAACTCATGGACTAAGTTTACAGGAGGGACCCTGGCATCAATAAAAATAGATCTTCCTGATGTCCGCTTAAGGAGTAAATATTAATACTCACTGTGTAAATTGTAGTTTTAACTTACCCTTTATTTTCATTATTGCATTTTAACTGTAAATTGTTTTTAAATTAACGTATTAATATTAGTGCTCTATTCTTTTGATTTAATGGACATTCAGGCAATCCATTTAGTTAGCCTGTTATATTGAGAGTTTACTAATCTTATTGTGATATAAGCATACTTCTGGAAAGACTGCAATTGAATGAATGATGGTGTATCAGTTTTCTTCTTTAGGTAACCTGGCTTGGCAAGAGATGGCCTCTGGGTTAAAAAAAAAATTATTATTTATACTGTACTGTCTAAATATACATACAGTCTCCCCACAATTATTGACAAAGCTCCGTTCCTGAGACCATGTTGGTAAACGAATTCATCACTAAGCATGGAGCATATTACATATAATGGTAGTGGGTTTGTGCCAGCCATCTTTGATATTGTTTTAATGTCACCTTTGCACCATTTATAAAATTTTTAGTATATTTTTAAATGTTTGTATAATAGTGTACTGTACGTATATTATGATAAAGAGAATAGAGGAAATCAGCTCTAATATACAGCCTCTCCTCACTTAGCGGTGTACTCGTTTACCGACGCCTCAGACTTACGACGGGCTCTCTGACAAGTATTCATGCCTAAATAATGTATGCTAGAGCTGATTTTTTCTGTTCTGTTTATTTCAATGTACAGTACACTACTGTACAAACATTTGAAAATATACCAGAAATGTTATAAATGGTGCAGAGGTGACATTAAAACACTATCAAAGATGGTTGACACAAATTCACTACCATTATAAAGGTCTGCCACCACAAATCCAGCATCACTGGGACCTTTAGTGTGCTGGATTATTGAGCTTAATAAAGCTTAATAAAGTTAACCAGTTTCTCTTACACAAGAAAGTTCATTGAACATCGGCAAAAATCGAACGTTTCCGCTACTTTCAGCTCAATTTCAAGATACTTCTCATCATGAAACCAATCAAAATTATATTTATTTCTTTAATATATCTTCCATTCTATCAAATGAGACCAAAAAAACGAGAATACAACCATAAAAATCATACAAAAATATACCGCTAAGGGGCAGCTAATGGCTGAGAAGTGAACTCTGTGTTATTTATCATCCAATTTTTTTCATTTTTGGTGTATGTTAAGAAGCATCTTTCCATCATACATTGCCCAAGTTTCAATAGGATAGCCCAACAAACGACTGAGAAAAAAATATTTACCAAAAATCGCATGTGGCAAGCCCAAGCCAGGTACAGTGGACCCTAGGTTATCGTAATTAATCTGTTCCAGAGTGTGGGACTAAAGTCTAATTTGACGATTTCCAAATGCATTTTCTCCATAAGAAATAATGTTAATCCAATTAATCCTTTCTAGACACCCAAAAGTATAAAAAAAAAATAATTTTTTTACATGAAATATACATTTACCTACACAGAAAACAATGAGACAGGAAGAATAAAACAATAATAGCATGATACTTACCTTTATTGAAGACAGGAGGAGGAGAGAGGACAGAGAAATTACTGTTTGGAATGGGAATCTCCTTCCATAAAGACTTCAGGTACCAAGTCATTTTCTGGGGTTACTTCCCTTCTTTGTTTTTTAATGCCACTAGGACTAGCATGAGAGTCACTGGATCCCTGTCGCTTAAAAAAGTGTTCCAGAGAGGTCTGTTTCTGGCGTATGTTAGGAACTGTGGTGGCGGCAGGGGAGTGTGTTGGGAGATAGGACAAGATAATCCTTCAGTGTGACACTAATATCAACTCTACAGCTTATTTATCTAGCACAATTCATCTAATACAGTGGAACCTCAAAAATTGAACTTAATCCGTTCCAGGAGCTAGTTCTAAATTCGAAAAGTCTGAAATTCGAAGCAATATTTCCCATAAGAAATAATGGAAATACAATTAATCCGTTCCAGAAACCCAAAAATATTCACACAAAAAATACATTTTATAGAGATTAATTACAGTTTTACATACAACAAATACTATAGTTTTTAATTATGTATAGTAATACATATAAAATAACATTTTTACTTACCTTTATTGAAGATTGGTGATGGTATCTGGAAGATAGGGAGGAGGAGAGAGGGAGTTGGGGTTAGTGTTTGGAAGGAGAATCCCCCTCCATGAGGACTTCAGGTAAAGCCCTTCCCTTCTCTGTCTTTTAATGCCACTAGGACCAGCTTGAGAGCCACTGGACCCCTGTCTCACTAAATAACTGTCCACAGTCCTCTGTTTCTGGCGCCTCTTTAAGATTTCCCTAAAATGGGACATGGTTCTGTCACTGAACTTGTTGCAAAGATGGCTTGTTTCAGCTTGCTCAGGGTGGTACTTCTGCACAAACATTTGGACATCATTCCACTTGGCACAAATCTCCTTAATCTTTGAAGAAGGCACCTCATCCACTCCCTATATTAACACCTTTCGCAACATCAGCTGCCTTGATTTGTTCTTTCATTGACAGGATAGAACCGATGGTGGACTTGTTTTTCCCATACATCCTGGCAAGCTCAACAAGTCTCACACCACTCTCATACTTCTGTATTATTTCCTTCTTCACATCTATGGTGTTTCTTACTTTCTTTACCACAGGGGTACCACTAGCATGTTTCTTTGGGCCCATGGCAGCTTATTTTTCAGTCCCACAAGCACTAAACACAACGAAATCATCATAAAATGCATGAATGAGAGCACAGGTTAGTGTTCACTCAAGCTTAAACAAAGCTAGACTGCTCGCGGCGCCTGTGCGGGAACACGGACGGAGTGGGCGGCAGACAGGTCCCGTACCCAGCGGTCCGAAAATAGGGGCGCATTCAATAATAGGGACACAGTTTGTCCGAAAAAATGGGCTTATTTTCGAAATGTTCGATATGTGATACGTTCGATTTTTGAGGTTCCACTGTATGACAAAATAAACAGTACATAAGTGACATAGATGAGGGAGTAAATAGTGACATAAGCAAATTTGCTGATGACACCAAAATAGGCCGTCCAATTCATTCTAATGAGGACACTAGAGCACTCCAGGATGATTTGAATAGACTGATGCAATGGTTGGAGAAGTGGCAGGTGCAGTTTAATATAGACAAATGCAAAGTTCTAAATGTTGGACAGGAAAATAACCATGCAACATATGAACTAAATAATGTAGATCTTAATACTACTGATTGTGAAAAGGATTTAGGAGTTCTGGTTAGCAGTACGTAATCTAAAACCAAGACAACAGTGTATTAGTGTTCGCAATAAAGCTGACAGAATCCTTGGCTTCATATCTAGAAGCATAAATAATAGAAGTCCTCAGGTTGTTCTTCAACTCTGTATACCCAAGGTTAGGCCTCATTTAGATTATGCTGCACAGTTCTGGTCACCGTATTACAGAATGGATATAAATGCACTGGAAAACGTACAGAGGAGGATGACAAAGTTGATCCCATGTATCAGAAATCTTTCCTATGAGGATAGACTGAGGGCCCTGAATCTGCACTCTCTAGAAAGGCATAGAATTAGGGGGAATATGATTGAGGTGTATAAATGGAAAACAGGAATAAATAAAGGGGGTGTAAATAACATGCTGAAAATTTCCAGCCAAGACAGGATTCGCAGCAGTGGTTTCAAGTTAGTAAGTAAAGTTTATTTCTTTGTAAAAGTTACAATGTGTAATTACAATTTTGATTTGCTAAGTACGAAGATAGCCACTATCATGCTGAGACATTTTGGGCAAACTAATCCTAATACAGTGGACCCTCGACTAACACTATTAATCCGTTCCTGAGAGCTCATCGTTAGTCAAAATTATCGTTAGTCAAGTTAATTTTACCCATAAGAAATAATGGAAATCAAATTAATCCGTGTAGGACACCCCAAAGTATGAAAAAAAATTGTTTTTGCCACATGAAATATTAATTTTAATACACACAAACTGAAGAAGACATGCACAGTTACATGACACTTACCTTTATTGAAGATCAGGTGATGATTGATGGGATGGGAGGAGGGGAGAGTGTTGATGGTCTTAGTGTTTAGAAGGGGAATCCCCTTCCATTAGGACTTGAGGTGGCAAGTCCTTTTCCAGGGTTACTTCCCTTCCCTTTAAATCTCTCAAACCAACCTTTGCTGGCCTTAAATTCACTCACATCACCACTAGTTGCTGGCATTTTTTAAATTAAATCGTCATACAACTTCCTAGCCTTTTCACATATGATCGCTTGAGAGATGCTATCTGTTTTTCGTTTATCCACACCAATAACAGTCTCTCAACATCTTCGAGTACTTGCAATCTCAGTTTCGAAAACATAGTTGCACCTTTGGCAAGAACAGCTTCCTTGATTGCCGTTTTCTTGCCCACAATAGTAGCGATGGTTGATTTGGGTTTTGTGTACAACCTGGCCAGCTCGGAGACACGCACTCCACTTTCATACTTAGCAATGATCTCTTTCTTCATATCCATAGTAATTCTTACCCTTTTTGCTGTTGGGTTGGCACTAGAAGCTTTCTTGGGCCCATGGTGACTTATTTTGCAGGTGCAATAACTAAAAAGGCTGTGATAATATGAAATGTTCCGATTGTATGCTTGGAAGCAACCGCGGTGGCTGGCTGGCTTGTAAACACTGGCCAGAAGTGGACGCGTCTCAGACAGAACGAATAGTGTTGGTCGAGATTTTTAGCGCTAGTCGAGGCAAAATTTTTGCTTTAAAATGTATTGCTAGTCGGATTTATCGTTAATCGATGCCATCGTTGGTCGAGGGTCCACTGTACATATTAACTAATTAAAACTAGGTAAGATAATAGTACATAGTAACTATACTTTAAACTAGACAAGAAGTAGTGGTTAACTGTTTTACAATCTTATTTGAACTTAATACAAGTGAGAGGTAGTAAGGTAGAGTAGGATTCGGTAAAATAATCTTGAAATTGCACACAAAATCTGCCTTACAAGTAATGGTGCAGGTGGTAATATTTTATGGATTGGCAGAATTAAAAGCCAGGTCATATAATAAAATTAATTAGCAGATGTTTTGGTTGATTTGGTTAATATTGTGAGATAAGATGATTTTTTAGCAAAGTCCTAAATTTATAAGCTGTCAGGGGATCCTTGACCTGTTCCAGTAGTGAGTTCCAGATTTTTGGGCCTTTTATGTGGATAGCGTTCTTGCATAGTGAGAGACTGACTCAAGGGATGTTGAAAAGTACCTTGTGCCTTGTATTGTGCCTGTGCATTCTGTTGTAACTGTCAAGGAGTAGTTTTAGGGGAGGGTTAACAGAGGAGTTTAATGTTCTGTATATGTGGTAGGCACAATAATAAGAGTGTATGTCTTGTATATTTAGCAAGTTGAGCCTTTTGAATAGTGGTGGGGTGTGCTGTCTAGCACAGGAGCTGGATATAGGAAAGCACTGGTTTGGTAATAGAGTTGTGGATGAGTGGAATAAACTCCTGAGTACAGTTATAGAGGCTAAAATGCTATGTAGTTTTAAAAATAGGTTAGATAAATCCATGAGTAGGTGTAGGTGGGTGTGAGTTGGACCTGACTAGCTTGTGCTACTAGGTCTGATGCCATGCTCCTTCCTTAAGTGGAAGTGACCTGACTGGACGGGTCATTTGGCTATGCCGGAGGGTGACATGGACCTGCTTCGTATAGGTCAGTAGGCCTGCTGCAGTGTTTCTTCTTATGTTCTTATTAATAGCATAGAAACATGATATATACTCTAGAATGAATAAAATATATCATACGTATGTGATGAGTGTTGCTGTGTTGTTTGTTGTTTGTTGTTGGGTGCATAAGGGCTACTGAAAGATAAGCCTTACATAGTAGTGGTGATGGGGGCAGAAGAGGCAGTGGCGTTACTCAGTAGCCCTATATACCTCCAACGACATTGGAGGAGTCAGTTTCATGCTGTCCTTTTTCTATTGATTAATCGCTTAACTTACTTGCTACGCTGTTAATGCTACACTTTATCGCTGGTTGGCACTATAGCCTTTATCAACTCCTGTCGCTTTAGTATCGTACATATCACAGAATCACTGAAAAAGGCACATTCTCCCCTCTCTCTAAAGGGCTGGCTGGCACTAGGAACTTTCTTTGGGCCCAAGGTGGCTTATTTAGCAGTTGCAAGCACTAAAAAGAATGGAATAATACGAAATGTATCGTATGAACGCATGGGATTGTGCTCACTGGCTGATAAACAGTGGCACACTGAGTGTTGGGCTGCTGTTGCTATGTGGACATGTTTGGGACGAATGACTATTACCGAGCTCAATGACGATCACCGAGCCAGTATCTTGACGAAAAAATGTTATGATTTCCGAATATTACGAAATCCGACGACTACGATATCCGGGGGTCCATTGTACTGGAAATAAGTCACTTTGTCTGACTTTCTGGGGGGATTATCCTCGATTCTCTATACATACGCTGGTAAATATGATAATCTGTGTAACTGTATCTGTGTATATCTGAATAAACTTACTGTACTTCTGTTCTGTCGACTGAATACAAGAAACCGCCCATTCACCTATTTCAACTACCCAATAAAGTGGTCAGAAATTGGCAATTTGACCAATTTCACACAAATTTCAAAAGATGCCAGTTTCAAAATAGGATAAAGAATGTAGATGAATGGTTCAGAGAACCGACAAGATGATGAATTAGACACATGTGCAACACCTGGGTATCTTTAATGAGGAAACGTTTCGCTACACAGTGGCTTCATTAGTCCATACAAAGGAGAATGTTGAAGAACAGGAGGAGTTTGAGGTGATCAGTCCCTCAGCCTTGAGTCGATGTGGTCAGTCCATGAATCTTGAAAAGAATACAGCATATCTGAGGAGAAGTAGCTTATATACTGTAGGCAGGAGAGGTGCAGCAGTTTGTAGGTGGTATCACATTTGTCCAATGTGGAAGTAGGTTATGCCCAAGGGTTAGGCAAGTGATTCATGGACTGACCACATCGACTCGAGGCTGAGGGACTGATTACCTCAAACTCCTTTTGTTCTTCAACATTCTCCTTTGTATGGACTGATGAAGCCACTGTGTGGCAAAATGTTTCCTCATTAAATATACCCAGGTGTTGCACATGTGTGTAACACCTGGGTATATTTATCAGGATCCAGAATAAACAATGCAGACATTCCTGGCACTAAAATAACACTTTCTCTGTTCATTAGTCATGTTTCCAGGCCCCTCTTATAATACTCTTGCTTACCATTTGGAATTTTTATTCATACCTAAAATAGAAAAAAAAACCATACCACGCCCGTGGTATGGTTTGTTTGCAATAGTGTCATTACGATTTCGTGAGTCAACCTAAAATAGAAGATTTACTGTTATGCAGACTACTTCACTATTCTAAAAATTGTATAAATAATGTCAACCCATTTGTGACTGCGTATTGGACTGGCTGGTCGGACAGGTATTGGATGATGACATCACATGCTTACTCTTGAACATTGCCAAAGAATCGAACATTTGTGCTACTTTGAGCTCAATTTCAAGGTAGGTTTCATCGTGAAACCAATCAAAATCATATCGATTTCTGTAATATATCTTCCATTCTATCAAATGAGACCAAAAAATGAGAATACAACCATAAAAACCATACGAAAATATACCGCTAATGGCTGAGAAGTGAACTCCATTATTTATGTTCCGATTTCATTCATTTTTGAAGATAGGGAAGCTGTGATTTCGTGTATAGGGCAAGGAGGAATAACATCTTGTATGAGTGAGGAAGAGCCAGTTGTGAGTGTGGGGGAAGTTCATGAGGCAGTAGGTAAAATGAAAGGGGGTAAGGCAGCCGGGATTGATGGGATAAAAATAGAAATGTTAAAAGCAGGTGGAGATATAGTTTTGGAGTGGTTGGTGCAATTATTTAATAAATGTATGGAAGAGGGTAAGGTACCTAGGGATTGGCAGAGAGCATGCTTAGTTCCTTTGTATAAAGGCAAAGGGGATAAAAGAGAGTGCAAAAATTATAGGAGGATAAGTCTGCTGAGTATACTTGGTAAAGTGTATGGTAGAGTTATTATTGAAAGAATTAAGAGTAAGACGGAGAATAGGATAGCAGATGAACAAGGAGGCTTTAGGAAAGGTAGGGGGTGTGTGGACCAGGTGTTTACAGTGAAACATATAAGTGAACAGTATTTAGATAAGGCTAAAGAGGTCTTTGTGGATTTATGGATTTGGAAAAGGCGTATGACAGGGTGGATAGGGGGGCAATGTGGCAGATGTTGCAAGTGTATGGTGTAGGAGGTAGGTTACTGAAAGCAGTGAAGAGTTTTTATGAGGATAGTGAGGCTCAAGTTAGAGTATGTAGGAAAGAGGGAAATTATTTCCCAGTAAAAGTAGGCCTTAGACAAGGATGTGTGATGTCACTGTGGTTGTTTAATATATTTATAGATGGGGTTGTAAGAGAAGTAAATGCGAGGGTCTTGGCAAGAGGCGTGGAGTTAAAAGATAAAGAATCACACACAAAGTGGGAGTTGTCACAGCTGCTCTTTGCTGATGACACTGTGCTCTTGGGAGATTCTGAAGAGAAGTTGCAGAGATTGGTGGATGAATTTGGTAGGGTGTGCAAAAGAAGAAAATTAAAAGTGAATACAGGAAAGAGTAAGGTTATGAGGATAACAAAAAGATTAGGTGATGAAAGATTGGATATCAGATTGGAGGGAGAGAGTATGGAGGAGGTGAATGTATTCAGATATTTGGGAGTGGACGTGTCAGCGGATGGGTCTATGAAAGATGAGGTGAATCATAGAATTGATGAGGGGAAAAGGGTGAGTGGTGCACTTAGGAGTCTGTGGAGACAAAGAACTTTGTCCTTGGAGGCAAAGAGGGGAATGTATGAGAGTATAGTTTTACCAATGCTCTTATATGGGTGTGAAGCATGGGTGATGAATGTTGCAGCGAGGAGAAGGCTGGAGGCAGTTTAAATGTCATGTCTGAGGGCAATGTGTGGTGTGAATATAATGCAGAGAATTCGTAGTTTGGAAGTTAGGAGGAGGTGCAGGATTACCAAAACTGTTGTCCAGAGGGCTGAGGAAGGGTTGTTGAGGTGGTTCGGACATGTAGAGAGAATGGAGCGAAACAGAGTGACTTCAAGAGTGTATCAGTCTGTAGTGGAAGGAAGGCGGGGTAGGGGTTGGCCTAGGAAAGGTTGGAGGGAGGGGGTAAAGGAGGTTTTGTGTGCGAGGGGCTTGGACTTCCAGCAGGCATGCGTGAGCGTGTTTGATAGTGAATGGAGACAAATGGTTTTTAATACTTGACGTGCTGTTGGAGTGTGAGCAAAGTAACATTTATGAAGGGGTTCAGGGAAACCGGCAGGCCGGACTTGAGTCCTGGAGATGGGAAGTACAGTGCCTGCACTCTGAAGGAGGAGTGTTAATGTTGCAGTTTAAAAACTGTAGTGTAAAGCACCCTTCTGGCAAGACAGTGATGGAGTGAATGATGGTGAAAGTTTTTCTTTTTCGGGCCACCCTGCCTTGGTGGGAATCGGCCAGTGTGATAATAAATATAATATTAACCCTTTGACTGTTGAAACCCCAAATCCTGAATTGTCTCTTGGTGTTGAAAAGTATTAAAAAAAAAAAAAAAAAATTATTTCTTATGAAAATGTTAAGATTATTTTTCTGATTGTTTTAGACCAAAAAAAATTTTTTTGGGTAGACTTCCTAATTTCAGCCAACTCTTTTATTTTTCAACCAATTTTTTTTATTTTTGGTGTACATTTAGAGGTTCATATGTAGAAGAATGTGACAAAGTTTCAGTATGATTGGCCAACAAACAACAGAGAAAAAAAATATTTTAGTGACTTCATATATGGCAGCAAAGTATGACAAAATGGCACTTCGAGTGGCACTTCCGACAATCCCAACCGCTAGAATGCATCTGACACTAATTCGGGATGCACATGTTTCATCTAATATATCTTATTATCATGGAAAAAAAAAATACATTTGATAGACTTTTTTGCATTCACCAAAATATCTGCCTTTTACCTCCCACAAAATCAAAAATATTTGATATATTCCAAAAAAAGAATCATCACATTTTCAAACACACTTTGTTTTATATTGTCAGTGAAAATCATTTCAATACAATCATTAATAATGGTGTACTTTAGCGAAATATGTGAAAAAGTTACTTCCGAGATATAGGCCTAGAAAACGTCCGCAGGCCTACCGTCTCAAAAAAAAATTTTTTTGCGCGGAAATCGCGTTTTTTTTGGTGTATTTCTTAGTAAACTGATGTTCTAGTGCAGTTATCCTCTTCAAAACACCGTTTTCTATCACTCACATACCAAACACTAGAACAAGGAGACGAGGAGTAACACATTTATATCGAAATATTGCTGGTGGACTCTCGCTATATTATGGCCTATTTTATTCAGTCTAGAGTATATAACATGTTTGTTTGTTATTTATAGTGTTTATTATATCATATTAGATCAATTCTGATAGATAAATAAGCCGTATAGTTGATATATAAGCTGATATAAACATAATAATGAAGTGATTTCACCTGGCACCATCTGGAGGGGGAGCATTGCCGAGTGTACCCAGGTGCTTCCTGATAGGCTAGACGTCTATTGATAAGCTCCACTTACTCTTATATGATGCCAAAATAATCAATTATTATATTAGAAAGAATAATGCAAAGAAAAAGCAATAAAAAACAAGGAAAAAATTCCAAAAAATACATGGGTTGAGAACAGACGCGCTACCTACATCGTTGTTACCATACCTGATATAAATGACTATAATTTCTTATAGAAACGTCTTAGAACATTGATTCTTGTACCATTGTGTTGCCAAAGAGTTAAGCTATTTTTCGGTATATATAACTCAATTTCCATAATTTTTCGATTTTTTGGTTGAGCGCGCGGAAAATTTCCCAGATTCTACCCTTAATGTTGCAGTTTAAAAACTGTAGTGTAAAGCACCCTTCTGGCAAGACAGTGATGGAGTGAATGATGGTGAAAGTTTTTCTTTTTCGGGCCACCCTGCCTTGGTGGGAATCGGCCAGTGTGATAATAAATATAATATTAACCCTTTGACTGTTGAAACCCCAAATCCTGAAGTGTCTCTTGGTGTTGAAAAGTATTAAAAAAAAAAAAAATTTATTTCTTATGAAAATGTTAAGATTATTTTTCTGATTGTTTTAGACCAAAAAAAAATTTTTTTTTGCCATCAGTACTTACTGAGATATAGCGGCATGAAGTTGGCAGAAAATGAGTCGTATATGGCAACAGCGGCGACTGCCGCTCACCCAGTGAACTTTGGTTTACTTGTATTCGAAGGTTTCTTGTTTTTTTTCACTTATTTTATTTTTTCACATGACTTACGTGGCCTGTGAGTCCAAGGTAAGGTGCAATGTACATATATACACTCGTTGTATACAACACAATAAGTGCACAAACATAATTACCAATATATTGTTTACAAAACTTGTTTACACAAACAATACAAAAAATTGTTTATTACTATTATTTTATAATACAGCAGGGCCCCACTTATACGGCAGGTTAGGTTCCAGGCTACCGCCGTAAAGCGGAAACCGCCGTAAAGTGGAACACCCTTTTTTTCCACTTATAAATGCATACAAACACTAGATAACAAGTTTACACTAACATATATTAAGTTAGCAATAGAACTAGGCATCAAAAAACAATAAAAAAGTACAATACACACATAGTGCACTCATTACTTACCTTAAAATATTTATAGTCTTAATCTAGGGTGAGACAAGTAGTATTTATTGTAAGAAATCAAGTGTGGTATGTATGGTAATCAGCCAGGCTACCTTACCAGGCCACCCCACCCACACATACTATTCTATGATATTTAACCCTTTGACTGTCGAAGGGCCCAATCCTGAAGTGTCTCCTGGTGTCGCAAAATATTCGAAAAAAAAAAAAATTATTTTTTCTTATGAAAATGTTAAGATTATTTTTCTGATTGTTTTAGTCCCCAAAAAAATTTTTTCCCATCAGTACTTACCGAGATATAGAGTCCTGAAGTTTGCTGAAATTGATCTGCTGGCGGCAACAGCGGCGACTGCCGCTCACCCGGTAAACTTTTATTTACTTGTATTCGATGGTTTCTTGTTTTTTTTCACTATTTTATTTTTTCACATAACTTTTGTGGCCTGTGAGACCAAATTATTGTGCAATGTTCAAATATACACTCGTTGAATGTAACACAATTATAGCAAAAACACTCGTATCATTATAATGTTGCTAAAACTTGTTTACACAAACAAACAATGTAAACAAATGTTTATTACGATTGCTTTATAATATATATACATATGTACAATCACTGGACACTTTATTAGAAGTGCTGCAGCTTGTGGAATTCTTTGAAACATGGGTATAAGCACAATGGTGTCTTACACTCCTCACACATAAAACGAGTGTCTCTGCATTTTTGTGGGCATTTTGTGGTATGTCCACAGACAAAACACCTCTTCTGAGCATTTTTCTTGGCAGTAGTAGCAGGCAGTGGTATGGGGTAGTGATCACCAGGCCTCAGACGAGAGGACATGTGTTGATAATTTCGTGGGCGCTGGTCTATTGCAGGTGTTGTTTCTTGGTACTTGAATATTATTTGTCTGATGACTGACAAACAAAATTCACCATATTTGGGTTTGTTCTTGGTCTTCAACTTATACATATTATAAGCATTCAGCATGGAAATGTCAAGAAGATGGAAAAACAGTTTTATGTACCACTTATAACTCTTGCGAACACAGTCAGCAAACCCAATCTGCATGTCACATTTGTCCACTAAGCGCATATTGAGGTTGTAATCCATCACAGCTGCAGGTTTTACAATAGGTTCATTGGTCTCTCTATTCTGCTTGCCAGTCTCTACCATTTCGTGTCGGTGAACTGATGTCAGCAGTGTGACATCACGTTTGTCATGCCACCGAAATGCCATGATGTCATTGGCAGCAAACACCTGCACTTCACCTCTACGACTGCCAGCTTCGAACCTAGGCATATGTTTACGATTTCTACGCACTGTGCCACACACATCTGTCATGTTCACTCGCAAGAAATCACTGAGTATAGGGCTTGTGTACCAGTTGTCAGTATATAAAATATGCCCCTTACCAAGATATGGCTCCATCATTGTTCTAACCACATCACCAGAGATACCCAGTAACTTCCTGGTATCTTCCATTGTTTTACCGCCAGTGTACACAATTATATCCAAAACCAGACCAGTTTTGCAATCACACAGAACAAATAACTTTATACCAAAGCATTTCCTCTTGCTTGGTATATACTGCTTGAATGAGAGTCTTCCTTTGAACAAAATCAAAGACTCGTCAATAACAAGCTTCCTGAAGGGATAAAAATACATACAGCACTTTTGTTTCAGGTACATAAACACACGTCTGATCTTATATAACCTGTCGCTTCTGTCAGGCCTGGTTTTGTCTGAAAAGTGTAACATACGTAACAGTAACACAAATCTATTCACTGGTATAATGTCACTGAAAGCAGGGGTTGAAATCAGGCAGTCTGTCGCCCAGTATGTGTTGACACTATGCTTATACACATGTGGCATAAGCATTATTGTGGCAAAGAACAGATACATCTCTGCCACAGTTGTGTCCTTCCACTGGTGTAGGTGTGATCTTGGTGAAAGCATAGTGTTTGCCATGGTGTACTCATAGTATGTATTGCTTTCCCTGACAATAATGTCCATCAGGGGTTCATCGAAGAACAACTGAAAGCATTCCAGTTCAGTGGGATTGTTCCCAAGTGTACATGATGGCCGTATTCCACTTTGTCCTCCATCAAAGTCATGGGGATTGGGAACAAACTCGTCGTCTTGATGCCAATCCCAGATGCGGTCAGCTGGTGCGTTCTGGATATTGTAATGTCGTTGTGGTTGTGCAGGTTGTGGTTGTGGTTGTGAGAGTGTGGGGTCGGCCGAAGCGGGTTGTAGTTGTGCAGAGTCAGCAGCGCGGGCACTAGCGTGGCCCGCTGCTGGTGTCACATGACTCATGGCACCGTCACTATCACCACCACCGCCTGCTGCCTCACTCACATCATTTATACCCATCGTAACAATATCGTCATCTTCACTATCAGGACGTGGTGTAGGGCCACGGGATGTGCTCCGAGATGTACTCCTTCCTCTTGGAAGAGCATATGGCACACTACCAGACCGCATGCGACGTCGTATATACTGCCGTTTCACTGGGGAATATTCACCCTCACTGTCACAACTAGAAGTGCTTTCAATAACCTTGAAATCACTATCACTATCACTTGCACTGCTCACATCTGAGTCTTGTACACGGGCAAATAGTTTCCTCTTTCGTCCTGGTACAGGTGAATATGAACGAGCCGGCCCAGCACCAGAGGTGGATGGTTGTGGGTCATCTGGGTTTTCATCACTAATTATGTTATCCTGGGTAATTTTCTCGGTCACACCCGCTTCAAAACCAGGGAATTCACTTTCACTGACACTATCATCACTGTTTGAGCTATCACTTGGGAACAAAAGACCTCCAATCCGCCGAGGAGTGAGGAACTTCTTACCGCGAGGCATGGTGAAAATGGACTACCAAGATGGCGTTCCCACAATGCACCGCTGAGTCCCAGATTTTTTTCACAGGGTGCACACCGACCACTGAGACCCATTCTCTCTCGTGTAGGCCTACCAGCCCTCTCCCGCTTGATTTGAAGCCGCTAGAATTTATGCGTATAGATACGTCAAACACGGTATCTCCCATGACGTACATATACGACCGCGACAGTCAAAGGGTTATGCATCCCAGAGCGATAAAATGTATATACAGTTCACTCATTACTTACCTTAAAATATAGGGTGAGATGAGTAGTATTTATTGTAAAAAATCAAGTGTGGTATGTATGGTAGTCAGCCGGGCTGCCATACCAGGCCAACCCACCCACACATATATTCTATGATATTTAAGCATCCCAGAGCGATAAAATGTATATACAGTTCACTCATCACTTACCTTAAAATATTTGTAGTCTTAATGTAGGGTCAGGAGTAAGTAAATGAGATAAAACGAATAAATGAGAGAGAGAAAGAATGAGTACATGAGAGAGGACAGGCGCAGAGTAAACAAACCAGGCGAACGTAAGTTTTGTAAACAAACGAAGTGTACACGTCTGGTTTGTGTACAAGTTACATTGTGTACAGGTTGTCTCTACATTGATACGGTAGAATTAATAAAGAAGAACACTCCCATTCTCATGTAACATCATTTTGAGAAGAAATGAAGCTCTGAGTGAAGGCAATGGAAATAAGTCACACTGACTTTTTTGGGTTATCCTAGGTTCTCTACACATATGTTGTTATGTATGATAATCTATGTAACTGTATTTGTGTATACCTGAATAAACTTACTTACATACATACGAAAGGAATAATTTTCTTCAGTTACCCCCAGTAACACATTTTCTCTTATGTTAGATTAGAGAAAATGTTATTCTTGCCGTCACTTGTACAAGTTATGTGGCTACGACATCTCATATTTATGTTTATTTATTCTATTGTAGGGTGTATTTATCATCTTTTTATGTTATGTATCGTGTTTATTATATAATTTTGAAAAAAATATCATGGATGGATTAATGAAAATGTGTATATTAACGTAATATACGACATTTAACCCTTTGAGGGTCGACAGGCCCTCTCCGAAACTCGTTCTCAGGGTCGGCCAAATTTAAAAAAAAAAAAATTATTTTCTCTTATGAAAAGATAGAGAATCTTTTCCCGATCATAAAGACACCAAAAGTTTGAAATTTGATAGAAAACTTACGGAATTATGCTCTCGCAAAGTTAGCGGTCTCGGCGATGTTTACGCATCGGCGATTTTGCCCACTTTGAGCCCCATTTTCGGCCAATTTCACTGTACTAGTCGACAAAAAACATGAATATTTCGCTAGAACTCCATTTTTTCTATCGAATGGGTGCAAGAAACCACCCATTTATAAATTCAACTATCCAGTACAGTGGTCAGAATTTAGCAATTTTGCCAATTTCACACAAATTTCAAAAGATGCCAATTTCCGAATAGGGTCCAGAATAAACAAGAAAGACATTCCTGGCACTAAAATGACATTTCCTCTAGTCATTAGTCACGTCCCAAGGCCCCTCTTATATTCTTTTGCTTTCCACTTTGAATTTTTATTCTCACAAAAAATATAAGATTTACTGTTATGCAGACTACTGCATTAGTGTAAAAAATGGTATAAATATTATTGGTGCACTTGTAAAAGAATATTAGACTCACCAGTTGACGTGTATTGCACGCTTGGCACGATTTGTTTACTTTTGAAATTTTGTAAAAATCGAACATTTCTGCTACTTTGAGCTCAATTTCAAGGCACCTTTCATTGTAAAACCAGTCAAAATCATCTCAATTTCTGTAATATGTCTTCCATTCTATAAAATGAGACCAAGAAAACTAGAATACAACAATAAATACCATACGAAAATACACTGCAAAGTCGCTGATTTATTAAAAAAAAATGGTCAGTTTTTTTTTTCTCATTATGCACTGTGTGCTGCAGGATTTTTTTAGACTGTGCACACTGACCACATAGACCCATTCTTTAATATGAAGGCCTACCAGCTTTCTCCCACTAGATTTGAGGCCGCTAGAATTTATGAGTACTAGTACGTCAAAACCCCCTACGCGTAAAACGTACTAGTACGACCAAAACCCTCAAAGGGTTAATGAGACTCGGTGAGTATTGTTATTATTATTATCATTTCTAATATGGTGTCACTTGTGCAAGTCGTCTGCTACCACATCTCACATTTATGTTTATTTATTCTACTGTGGGGTGTATTTATCTTATTTATATGTTATGCATCGTGTTTATTATATAATTTTGAAAAAAATATCATAGATGGATTAATGAAAATGTGTATATTAACGTAATATACGACATTTAAATGACTCGATGATTATTATTATCATTACTAATATGACGTCTGGAGACATAAGACACTTACCAATTTTAATGTGTACCTGCATGCCAGCACAGTATGTAAGTTTATTTAGGTACAGGTATACATAAGTATAATTATCAGAGTATATATAAAATATGAAATAACTTTTAAAAACATTTGAAATTTTGGAGTTTCCAGACAAAATGGAGAGACTTAGTGCTTACTGAGCTCATGGAGAATGTAAACAAACAGGGTGGGGCACGGTGACCGTATTAGAAAGTCAGGTGGGGGGAGCCGTATAGCGAGTTTTGGTCATAATTTGAAATGTCCATATTAGCGGAACGCCGTAAAGTGAAATGCCGTAAAGCGGGGCCTTCCTGTATATATACAAATGTACAATCACTTGACATGTTCCTAGAAGTTCTGCAGCTTGTGGAACTCTTTGAAACATGGTTTCATACACAATGGTGTTTTACACTCCTTACACTTAAAACGAGTGCATCTGCATTTTTGTGGGCATTTTTTTTTTATGTGCAAAGACAAAACACCTTGTCTGAGCAGTTTTCTTCAAAGTATTAGCAGGCAGTTGTGTTATGTAGTTATCCTAGGTAAATGATCGTGTGTTATCATTCCTTCCTTTCTATCTTCCTGCATTCTTTTCCTACCTTCCTTCCTTCTTTCATATTTCCTTTCTTCCTTTCATCTCGTCCTTCCTTCCTTCCTGCCTTCCCTTCTTCCTTCCTTCCTTCCTTCTGGTTTCTATAATATATGTACACATATATAGTCACCCTAGGTAGTAGGTTGGTAGACAGCAACTGTCCAGGGAGGTGCTGCCGTCCTGCCAAGTAAGTGTAAAGTGGAAGCCTGTAATTGTTTTACATGATGGTAGGATTGCTGGTGTCTTTTTTGTCTCTTAAACATGCAAGATTTCAGGTACATCTTGCTACTTCTTCTTACATTTAGGTCACACTACACATACATGTACAAGCATATACGTATATACACACCCCTCTGTGTTTTCTTCTATTTTCTTTCTAGTTCTTGTTCTTGTTTATTTCCTCTTATCTCCATGGGGAAGTGGAACATAATTCTTCCTCCGTAAGCCATGCGTTGTAAGAGGCGACTAAAATGCCAGGAGCAAGGGCCTAGTAACCCCTTCTCCTGTATAAATTACACCTACCATCCGACTTACGACCAAGCTTGGTTCCAACCAACCGGTCTTAAGTCAAAATGGACGTAAGTCGAACCTTTGAAAATTGCCGACATACTGGGTAGGGCATAATGTCAAACCTTTCCTATATAAACTACCTACATAGTACTGTAATGTAATGTACAATCATTATTTCATTCTTTTTACCATAATTTACTTCCATTGTTATATTTTAATTATTTATGTACTGTATATAATGTATACATGGTAGTGAACTTTATTGTAAATTTTACATCGCATACAGTATCTTATGTTATTGTTATCTTTAAGTATTGTCGACACAGTGGAATGGGAGAATACCACTGGTAGTGTCATCCTGCCAGAATGTAGTATAACCTATACCCTAAGTAAAGAGAAACACCTCTGGAACATGTGTAATACATATCCGGCTGGCTAGCCGGGTGGGTGGGTGGGTGGTTGGTTGGCTGGTTGACTGACTGGCTGACTGAATGTGGTTGTCTCTCTCTCTGTATCTCTCTCTCTGTATCTCTCTCTCTGTATCTCTCTCTCTGTATTTCTCTCTCTGTATTTCTCTCTCTGTATCTCTCTCTCTGTATCTCTCTCTCTCTATCTCTCTCTCTGTATCTCTCTCTCTGTATCTCTCTCTGTATCTCTCTCTCTGTATCTCTCTCTCTGTATCTCTCTCTGTATCTCTCTGTATATCTCTCTGTATCTCTCTGTATCTCTGTATCTCTCTGTCTCTCTCTCTCTCTCTCTCTCTCTCTCTCTCTCTCTCTCTCTCTCTCTCTCTCTATCTCTCTCTATCTCTCTCTATCTCTCGCTCTCTCTCTCGCTCTCTCTCTCTCTCTCTCTCTCTCTCTCTCTCTCTCTCTCTCTCTCTCTCTCTCTCTCTCTCTCTCTCTCTCTCTCTCGCTCACAGGTACACGTAAGTGAAGTTATACATAGTATAATTTACCTAGGATAACCCAAGAAAATCCAGACAAAGTGCTATACAGTGGCTCTGTGCTCCAGTGCATTTAAATCTGTAGGAGAAGGAAGGCGGGGTAGGGGTCGTCCTCGAAAAGGTTGGAAGGAAGGGGTAAGGGAGGTTTTTTGGGCGAGGGGCTTGGACTTCCAGCAGGCGTGCATGAGCGTGTTCGGTAGGAGTGAATGCAGACAAATGGTATTTGGGACCTGATGATCTGTTGGAGTGTGAGCAGGGTAATATTTATTGAAGGGATTCAGGGAAACCGGTTATTTTTATATAGCCAGACTTGAGTCCTGGAAATGGGAAGTACAACGCCAGCACTCTAAAGGGGTGGTTCGGGATATTAGCAGTTTGGAGGGATGTGTTGTGCATCTTTATATGTATATGCTTCTAAACTGTTGTGTTCTGAGCACCTATGCAAAAACAGTGATTATGTGTGAGTGAGGTGAAAGTGTTGAATGATGAAAATATTTTCTTTTTGGGTCACCCTGCCTCGGTGGGAGACGGCCAACTTGTTGAAAAAAAAAATAATAATAATTATTATTATTATTACAATAATACATATGTACTAATATTAATAATAATATTAATATTAAAGTACAGTGGACTCCCGAGTTTTGTGATTAATCCGTTCCAGAGAGCCCGCTGAACCTGGAGTTTACCTGGAGAGAGTTCCGGGGGTCAACGCCCCCGCGGCCCGGTCTGTGACCAGGCCTCCTGGTGGATCAGAGCCTGATCAACCAGGCTGTTACTGCTGAACTCGAAACCATTTTCCCCATAAGAAATAATGGAAATAAAATTAATCCGTTCCAGACACCCAAAAATATTAAAATAAAATATTTTTTTTTCTGCTTTGTCTGCTGAGTATACCTGGTAAAGTGTATGGTAGAGTTATTATTGAAAGAATTAAGAGTAAGACGGAGAATAAGATAGCAGATGAACAAGGAGGCTTTAGGAAAGGTAGGGGGTGTGTGGACCAGGTGTTTACAGTGAAACATATAAGTGAACAGTATTTAGATAAGGCTAAAGAGGTCTTTGTGGCATTTATGAATTTGGAAAAGGCGTATGACAGGGTGGATAGGGGGGCAATGTGGCAGATGTTGCAAGTGTATGGTGTAGGAGTAGGTTACTGAAAGCAGTGAAGAGTTTTTACGAGGATAGTGAGGCTCAAGTTAGAGTATGTAGGAAAGAGGGAAATTATTTCCCAGTAAAAGTAGGCCTTAGACAAGGATGTGTGATGTCACCGTGGTTGTTTAATATATTTATAGATGGGGTTGTAAGAGAATTAAATGCGAGGGTCTTGACAAGAGGCGTGGAGTTAAAAGATAAAGAATCACACACAAAGTGGGAGTTGTCACAGCTGCGCTTTGCTGATGACACTGTGCTCTTGGGAGATTCTGAAGAGAAGTTGCAGAGATTGGTGGATGAATTTGGTAGGGTGTGCAAAAGAAGAAAATTAAAGGTGAATACAGGAAAGAGTAAGGTTATGAGGATAACAAAAAGATTAGGTGATGAAAGATTGGATATCAGATTGGAGGGAGAGAGTATGGAGGAGGTGAATGTATTCAGATATTTGGGAGTGGACGTGTCAGCGGATGGGTCTATGAAAGATGAGGTGAATCATAGAATTGATGAGGGAAAAAGAGTGAGTGGTGCACTTAGGAGTCTGTGGAGACAAAGAACTTTGTCCTTGGAGGCAAAGAGGGGAATGTATGAGAGTATAGTTTTACCAACGCTCTTATATGGGTGTGAAGCATGGGTGATGAATGTTGCAGCGAGGAGAAGGCTGGAGGCAGTGGAGATGTCATGTCTGAGGGCAATGTGTGGTGTGAATATAATGCAGAGAATTCGTAGTTTGGAAGTTAGGAGGAGGTGCGGGATTACCAAAACTGTTGTCCAGAGGGCTGAGGAAGGGTTGTTGAGGTGGGTCGGACATGTAGAGAGAATGGAGCGAAACAGAATGACTTCAAGAGTGTATCAGTCTGTAGTGGAAGGAAGGCGGTGTAGGGGTCGGCCTAGGAAAGGTTGGAGGGAGGGGGTAAAGGAGGTTTTGTGTGCGAGGGGCTTGGACTTCCAGCAGGCATGCGTGAGCGTGTTTGATAGGAGTGAATGGAGACAAATGGTTTTTAATACTTGACGTGCTGTTGGAGTGTGAGCAAAGTAACATTTATGAAGGGGTTCAGGGAAACCGGCAGGCCGGACTTGAGTCCTGGAGATGGGAAGTACAGTGCCTGCACTCTGATGGAGAGGTGTTAATGTTGCAGTTTAAAAACTGTAGTGTAAAGCATCCTTCTTACAAGACAGTGATGGAGTGAATGATGGTGAAAGTTTTTCTTTTTCGGGCCACCCTGCCTTGGTGAGAATCGGCCAGTGTGATAATAAAAAAAAAATATATTTTTTTTTCAAATTAAATAAAGATTTACATAATGAAAACAATCAGAAATCAAGTACAGGTCCGCCATCACAAATCCGGCAATCAGTTATTCGGTTCCTTCAGTTATTTGGCACTAATTTTGGCTAGCATAATTTCTAATTTCCAGGGTCGCCACACCAACCTGCTGGTACTGTTTGGTGGTGCTACTTGCTGCATAAGTCATTCGAATTTCTTTTTCTCCATTTATTGTTTTAACCTGCTTACTTTTAGCCCTAGCCATGGTTCCAATAAATAAAAGAAATGCTTCTCATTATGTAAAGCACCTACACAGTGCATTATGCATTAAAGATAAGGTGGCTTTTAAACCACTGTCGGTTGCCATGAGCTCAGTCTCATGAAGCTGGAGAATATGCTTTATTATTACACTAATATCAACACTACAGCTTATTTGCCTATCACAATTGATCTAATATGACATAAAAAACAATATAAATAACATAAAACATGTTAAATACTCCAGAATGAATAATATTTGGCATAACACCGAGCAGTTCGACAGAGTTATGAAGAGGATATGGTAAACAAATACCATTCTCCTATCCCTGTCTTGGGGACTTATATTAGAGAAAATGGAGTATAGCACAGGGCTAACTATGATATACACTCGTACTCCACCATAAGCATGAAATAAAGAAGTTATTTTCTCTCTATAGATTATCACACACAGCAGCATATGTGTAGAGAACCTAGGATAACCCCAAAAAAGTCAACATGGCTTATTTTTAGTACCTGGCTTGGGTTAGCCAAATATGATTTTTGGTAAATATTCGATTCCCAGCCAGGGTAGAAACATTAGGCGTGTTTCTTTACACCTGTTGTCTATGTTTGCCCATCAGTAAATGGGTACCTGGGTGTTAGTCGACTAGTGTGGGTGTTATCCTGGGACACTGACCTAATTTTCTTGAAATACTCAGCATAAGGATGTCAGCCACAGCACCGTGTCTTCCTTTGCAGATGACACCCGAATCTGCATGACAGTGTCTTCCATTGCAGACACTGCAAAGCTCCAGGCAGACATCAACCAAATCTTTCAGTGGGCTGCAGAAAACAATATGAAGTTCAACGATGAGAAATTTCAATTACTCAGATATGGTAAACATGAGGAAATTAAATCTTCATCAGAGTACAAAACAAATTCTGGCCACAAAATAGAGCGAAACACCAACGTCAAAGACCTGGGAGTGATCATGTCGGAGGATCTCACCTTCAAGGACCATAACATTGTATCAATCGCATCTGCTAGAAAAATGACAGGATGGATAATGAGAACCTTCAAAACTAGGGAGGCCAAGCCCATGATGACACTCTTCAGGTCACTTGTTCTATCTAGGCTGGAATATTGCTGCACACTAACAGCACCTTTCAAGGCAGGTGAAATTGCCGACCTAGAAAATGTACAGAGAACTTTCACGGCGCGCATAACGGAGATAAAACACCTCAATTATTGGGAGCGCTTGAGGTTCCTAAACCTGTATTCCCTGGAACGCAGGAGGGAGAGATACATGATTATATACACCTGGAAAATCCTAGAGGGACTAGTACCGAACTTGCACACGAAAATCACTCATTACGAAAGCAAAAGACTTGGCAGACGATGCACCATCCCCCCAATGAAAAGCAGGGGTGTCACTAGCACGTTAAGAGACCATACAATAAGTGTCAGGGGCCCGAGACTGTTCAACTGCCTCCCAGCACACATAAGGGGGATTACCAACAGACCCCTGGCAGTCTTCAAGCTGGCACTGGACAAGCACCTAAAGTCAGTTCCGGATCAGCCGGGCTGTGGCTCGTATGTTGGTTTGCGTGCAGCCAGCAGCAACAGCCTGGTTGATCAGGCTCTGATCCACCAGGAGGCCTGGTCTCAGACCGGGCCGCGGGGGCGTTGACCCCCGGAACTCTCTCCAGGTAAACTCCAGGTAAACTCCAGGTAACAAGTGCCTTTCTATACAGCAGTATGTCACTAATGTCAGCTAGGCCTGCATACCTTGTACATGTACGTGCAGTAAATAAAGATATTATTATTATTTTTTTTTTTATTATTATCACACTGGCCGATTCCCACCAAGGCAGGGTGGCCCGAAAAAGAAAAACTTTCACCATCATTCACTCCATCACTGTCTTGCCAGAAGGGTGCTTTACACTACAGTTTTTAAACTGCAACATTTACACCCCTCCTTCAGAGTGCAGGCACTGTACTTCCCATCTCCAGGACTCAAGTCCGGCCTGCCGGTTTCCCTGAACCCCTTCATAAATGTTACTTTGCTCACACTCCAACAGCACGTCAAGTATTATAAACCATTTGTCTCCATTCACTCCTATCAAACACGCTCACGCATGCCTGCTGGAAGTCCAAGCCCCTCGCACACCAAACCTCCTTTACCCCCTCCCTCCAACCTTTCCTAGGCCGACCCCTACCCCACCTTCCTTCCACTACAGACTGATACACTCTTGAAGTCATTCTGTTTCGCTCCATTCTCTCTACATGTCCGACCCACCTCAACAACCCTTCCTTAGCCCTCTGGACAACAGTTTTGGTAATCCCGCACCTCCTCCTAACTTCCAAACTACGAATTCTCTGCATTATATTCACACCACACATTGCCCTCAGACATGACATCTCCACTGCCTCCAGCCTTCTCCTCGCTGCAACATTCATCACCCATTATTATTATTATTATTATTATTATTATTATTATTATTATTATTATTATTATTATTATTATTATTATTATTTTTTCAGTTGTTTGTTGGGTTATCTTATTCAAACTTGGGCAATGTATGATGGAAAGATACTTCTTCACGTACACCAAAAATGAAAGAAATCAGACCATAAATAGCGGAGTTCACTTCTCAGCCATTAGCGGCCGCTTAGCGGTATATTTTTGTATGGTTGTTATGGTTATATTCTCATTTTTTCGGTCTCATTTGATAGAATGAAAGATATATTACAGAAATAGATATGATTTTGATAGCTTTCATGACGAAAAGTACCTTGAAATTGCGCTCACAGTAGCGAAAATGTTCTATTCTTTAGCGAAGCTCAAGAGTAAACAAATGACGTCACCGTCCAATACCTGTCCGCCTGCCAGTCTAAATTCCAATATGGAGTCAAGAATGGATTGACATTATTTATACAATTATTACAATAATGCAGTAGTCTGCATAACAGTAAATCTTTTATTTTTTGTGAATAAAAATTCCAAATGGTAAGCAAGAGTAATATAAGAGAGGCCTGTAGCAGTGACTAATGAACAGAGAAAATGTTATTTTAGTGCCAGGAATGTCTGCATTGTTAATTCTGGATCCTGTTTTGAAATTGGCATCTGTTGAAATTTGTGTGAAATCGGCCAAATTGCCAATTTCTGACCACTTTATTGGGTAGTTGAAATAAGTGAATGGGCGGTTTCTTGTACTCAGTTGACAGACTAGAAGTAAATAAGTTTATTCAGGTATGCACAAATACAGTTACATAGATTATCATACATAGCAGCATATGTATAGAGAACCTGGGATAACCCAGAAAAGTCAGACAAAGTGACTTATTTCCAGTACCTGGCTTGGGCTTACCATATATGATTTTTGGTAAATATTTTTTTTTCTTGGTTGTTTGTTGGGCTATCTCATTGAAGCTTGGGCAATGTATGATGGAAAGATGCTTCTTAACGTACAACAAAAATAAAAAAGACGAACAATAGATAAGGGAGTTCACTTCTCAGCCATTAGCCACTTCTTTGCAGTATATTTTCGTATGGTTTTTATGGTTGTATTTTCATTTTTTGGACTCACTTGATAGAATGGAAGATATATTACAGAAATAGACATTATTTTGATTATTTTCATGATGAAAAGTACCTTGAAATTGAGCTCAAAGTAGCAGAAATGTTCGATTTTTGCCGATGTTCAATGAACTGTGTAAGTCAAGTTGGTTAATTTTATTAAGTGTATTCTAACCTAACCACTCTGTAATTCGGCACACTACAGGTCCCAATGATGCCGGATTTGTGATGGAGGACCTGTAAATGCATTTAAAAAAATAATAATATTACACTTACCTTTACTGAAGACTTCTGTGTGGATGGAAGATGGGAGGAGGGGATAGGAGGAAGGTGTACACTATTGTTTGGAAGGAGAATCTCCTTCCATTAGGACTTTAGGTAGCAAGTCCTTATCTGGGGTTACTTCCCTTCTTTTAATGCCACTGGGAACAACTTGAGAGTCACTGGACCCCTGTCGCACAAAATATCTGTCCAGAGAGGTCTTTTACTGGCGTTTCTTTAAGATTTCCCTGGAGTAGGACACAACACTGTCATTGTACACGTTGCAGATATGGCTTGTTTCAGCTTGGTCAGGGTGATACTTTTCAACAAAACTTTGCAACTCATTCCACATTCCACACATGTCCTTAATCACTGAAGAAGGCACCTCACACTCCCTCTTCCCCCTCCTCTGAAGCAAGTTCCTTGGCTGTGGTCTGATGCTGTTCCAGTTGAAGCTCTTGCAGTTCGCCAGTGTTTAGCTCTTCCCTGTGGTCTTCCACCAACTCTTCCACATCCCCGTCACTCACTTTATTTACCAAAGGGCTTGCACTAGCTTTCCTTGGGTCCATGATAACTTATTTAGCAGTTGCAAGCACAAAAAACAATGGATTATTATGAAATTTATTGTATGAACCCCTGGGGTGATGGTCACGTATTGGTAAACAATGGCACACTTGAGCATGAATGGCATGGGAGACTGGCTTGGTGTGCGCGGTGACGGGCGGATGGGTACCGGACGGTCGCCGAAACACAAGTCTTTTCACGAAACTCGAGGCCAAATTTTTCCAAAAAAAACTCGCCGAAGGTCAAATTTCACAAAAGTCGAGGCTGCCGAAACTCGGAGGTCCACTGTACGTATAATATAACAATTGTATCCACTCATTACTTACCTTAAAATATCTGTAGTCTTAATGTAGAGTGAGAGGTGAGTAAACAAGATTAAATGAATAAACGAGAGAGAGAATGAGAGGGTAGAAGGTTCACGAGTTATGTAAGCAAACATTGTTGTTGTTGTTACCAGCCTGGACGTGTATGGTTTTTGTTCACTTTGTCAAGCCGACCAGAAAAAATCTCATATTTGTTAATTTATATATTTATATGTTATGTAGCATGTTTATTATATAATTTTGAAAAATATCATAGATGGATTAAGCCAAATGTCTATATTAACGTTTTATACACATTTAATGTGCCTCATTGATTATTATTGTGTTACTATCATTATTAATATGGCATCTTCAAGACCAATTACACTCTTAATGAGTGGCTCTGAGACAGACAAGCAGACAGAAAGACAGACACACAGGTAGACAGAAATACAGATACACAGGTAGACAGAAAGACAGACACACAGGTAGACAGAAAGACACACACAGGTAGACAGAAAGACAGACACACAGGTAGACACAAAGACACACACTGGTAGACAGACAGACACAGGTAGACATAAAGACAGACACACAAGTAGACAGAAAGACAGACACACAGGTAGACAGACACACGGGTAGACAGACAGACACAGGTAGACATAAAGACACACACAGGTAGACAGAAACACACACAAGTAGACAGAAAGACACACAGGTAGACAGAAAGACACACAGACAGAAAGACAGACACACAGGTAGACAGACAGATAAACAGACACACAGAGATACAGACAGACACAGATATACAGGCAGACAGATACAGATAGGTTTATGTGCAACAGTGAAAACAAATAGAGAGCTGGAGAGTAAGAGCCTTTCTTGCCACAATCTCCAGTGCAAGATTCAGACTTCATCTTAGGGGCCATGGTGAAATTTACTGTCCAGGTAGTACAGTTAATACAGTATGATGCTGCTGATAGGGCAGGGTTACTCAAACTGAGGCTGCCTGCACGACGCATTGCCGCCGTGAGTATTGTCAGATATTGTACAGCGGTGTGCATCAGCTGGCCCAGCCCAGCTGCCAGATGCATGGTTGTAAGTCGAGTGGACATATGTCGAGCAGGCCATAAGTCGGATGGTAGGTATATTAAATTTAAAAAGAGAAACTTTCATTTTTCTTTTTGGGCCACCCTGTCTTGGTGGGATACGGCTGGTTTGTTAAAAAAAAAAAATGCACATATATAGTCACCCTAGGTAGTAGGTTGGTAGACAGCAACCGCCCAGGGAGGTACTACCGTCCTGCCAAGTAAGTGTAAAATGGAAGCCTGTAATTGTTTTACACAATGGTAGGATTGCTGGTGTCTTTTTTTTCTGTCTCATACACTGGCAAGATTTCAGGTACGTCTTGCTACTTCTACTTACACTTAGGTCACACTACACATACATGTACAAGCATATATATACACACCTCTCTGGGTTTTCTTCTATATTCTTTCTAGTTCTTGTTCTTGTTTATGTCCTCTTACCTCCATGGGGAAGTGGAACAGAGTTCTTCCTCCGTAAGCCATGCGTGTTCTAAGAGGCGACTAAAATGCCAGGAGCAAGGGGCTTGTAACCCTTTCTCCTGTATATATTACTAAATGTAAAAGGAGAAACTTTTGGTTTTTCTTTTGGGCCACCCCTCGGTGGGATACGGCCGGTGTGTTGAAAGAAAGAAAGATATATAGTCACTGGATACTTTCATATAACTGCTATTATCTTCATTCAGCAAGCTTGTCTTGTGTGTGAGTGTGTGGCTTCTAATTGTTCTAAGTCAGGGTCGGCAGCTGTGAAAATAACATATTGTCTCATTACTCACTTCCCCTACTGCCTGTCAAAACAATGGGTTCGGATGCTCGCTTCTCCTCCATCATATCTAATTATCTTTCTCCCTCGTTCTCTCATTCTCTCTCTTTCTCCTTCATTCTTCATTCTCCTTCATTCTTCTGGTTATTTTATTTTTTATTAACACACTGGCCGATTCCCACCAAGGCAGGGTGGCCCGAAAAAGAAAAACTTTCACCATCATTCACTCCATCACTGTCTTGCCAGAAGGGTGCTTTACACTACAGTTTTTAAACTGCAACATTAACACCCCTCCTTCAGAGTGCAGGCACTGTACTTCCCATCTCCAGGACTCAAGTCCGGCCTGCCGGTTTCCCTGAACCCCTTCATAAATGTTACTTTGCTCACACTCCAACAGCACGTCAAGTATTAAAAACCATTTGTCTCCATTCACTCCTATCAAACACGCTCACGCATGCCTGCTGGAAGTCCAAGCCCCTCGCACACAAAACCTCCTTTACCCCCTCTCTCCAACCTTTCCTAGGCCAACCCCTACCCCGCCTTCCTTCCACTACAGACTGATACACTCTTGAAGTCATTCTGTTTCGCTCCATTCTCTCTACATGTCCGAACCACCTCAACAACCCTTCCTCAGCCCTCTGGACAACAGTTTTGGTAATCCCGCACCTCCTCCTAACTTCCAAACTACGAATTCTCTGCATTATATTCACACCACACGTTGCCCTCAGACATGACATCTCCACTGCCTCCAGCCTTCTCCTCACTGCAACATTCATCACCCATGCTTCACACCCATATAAGAGCGTTGGTAAAACTATACTCTCATATATTCCCCTCTTTGCCTCCAAGGACAAAGTTCTTTGTCTCCACAGACTCCTAAGTGCACCACTCACCCTTTTCCCCTCATCAATTCTATGATTCACCTCATCTTTCATAGACCCATCTGCTGACACGTCCACTCCCAAATATCTGAATACATTCACCTCCTCCATACTCTCTCCCTCCAATCTGATATCCAATCTTTCATCACCTAATCTTTTTGTTATCCTCATAACCTTACTCTTTCCTGTATTCACTTTTAATTTTCTTCTTTTGCACACCCTACCAAATTCATCCACCAATCTCTGCAACTTCTCTTCAGAATCTCCCAAGAGCACAGTGTCATCAGCAAAGAGCAACTGTGACAACTCCCACTTTATGTATGATTCTTTATCTTTTAACTCCACGCCTCTTGCCAAGACCCTCGCATTTACTTCTCTTACAACCCCATCTATAAATATATTAAACAACCACGGTGACATCACACATCCTTGTCTAAGGCCTACTTTTACTGGGAAATAATTTCCCTCTTTCCTACATACTCTAACTTGAGCCTCACTATCCTCGTAAAAACTCTTCACTGCTTTCAGTAACCTACCTCCTACACCATACACCTGCAACATCTGCCACATTGCCCCCCTATCCACCCTGTCATATGTCTTTTCCAAATCCATAAATGCCACAAAGACCTCTTTAGCCTTATCTAAATACTGTTCACTTATATGTTTCACTGTAAACACCTGGTCCACACACCCCTTACCTTTCCTAAAGCCTCCTTGTTCATCTGCAATCCTATTCTCCATCTTACTCTTAATTCTTTTAATAATAACTATACCATACACTTTACCAGGTATACTCAACAGACTTATCCCCCTATAATTTTTGCACTCTCTTTTGTCCCCTTTGCCTTTATACAAAGGAACTATGCATGCTCTCTGCCAATCCCTAGGTATCTTACCCTCATCCATACATTTATTAAATAATTGCACCAACCACTCCAAAACTATATCCCCACCTGCTTTTAACATTTCTATCATTATCCCATCAATCCTGGCTGCCTTACCCCCTTTCATTTTACCTACTGCCTCATGAACTTCCCCACACTCATAACTGGCTCTTCCTCACTCCTACAAGATGTTATTCCTCCTTGCCCTATACACGAAATCACAGCTTCCCTATCTCCATCAACGTCTAACAATTCCTCAAAATATTCCCTCCATCTTCCCAATACCTCTAACTCTCCATTTAATAACTCTCCTCTCCTATTTTTAACTGACAAATCCATTTGTTCTCTAGGCTTCCTTAACTTGTTAATCTCACTCCAAAACTTTTTCTTATTTTCAACAAAATTTGTTGATAACATCTCACCCACTCTCTCATTTGCTCTCTTTTTACATTGCTTTACCACTCTCTTAACTTCTCTCTTTTTCTCCATATACTCTTCCCTCCTTGCATCACTTCTACTTTGTACAAACTTCTCATATGCTAACTTTTTCTCCCTTACTACTCTCTTTACATCATCATTCCACCAATCGCTCCTCTTCCCTCCTGCACTCACTTTCCTGTAACCACAAACTTCTGCTGAACACTCTAACACTACATTTTTAAACCTACCCCATACCTCTTCGACCCCATTGCCTATGCTCTCATTAGCCCATCTATCCTCCAATAGCTGTTTATATCTTACCCTAACTGCCTCCTCTTTTAGTTTATAAACCTTCACCTCTCTCTTCCCTGATGCTTCTATTCTCCTTGTATCCCATCTACCTTTTACTCTCAGTGTAGCTACAACTAGAAAGTGATCTGATATATCTGTGGCCCCTCTATAAACATGTACATCCTGAAGTCTACTCAACAGTCTTTTATCTACCAATACATAATCCAACAAACTACTGTCATTTTGCCCTACATCATATCTTGTATACTTATTTATCCTCTTTTTCTTAAAATATGTATTACCTATAACTAAACCCCTTTCTATACAAAGTTCAATCAAAGGGCTCCCATTATCATTTACACATGGCACCCCAAACTTACCTACCACACCCTCTCTAAAAGTTTCTCCTACTTTAGCATTCAGGTACCCTACCACAGTTACTCTCTCACTTGGTTCAAAGGCTCCTATACATTCACTTAACATCTCCCAAAATCTCTCTCTCTCTCTCTGCATTCCTCTCTTCTCCAGGTGCATACACGCTTATTATGACCCACTTTTCGCATCCAACCTTTACTTTAATCCACATAATTCTTGAATTTACACATTCATATTCTCTTTTTTCCTTCCATAACTGATCCTTCAACATTACTGCTACCCCTTCCTTTGCTCTAACTCTCTCAGATACTCCAGATTTAATCCCATTTATTTCCCCCCACCGAAACCCCCCTACCCCCTTCAGCTTTGTTTCGCTTAGGGCCAGGACATCCAACTTCTTTTCATTCATAACATCAACAATCATCTGTTTTTTGTCATCCGCACTACATCCACGCACATTCAAGCATCCCAGTTTTATAAAGTTTTTCTTCTTCTCTTTTTTAGTAAATGTCTACAGGAGAAGGGGTTACTAGCCGTTGCTCCCGGCATTTTAGTCGCCTCATACGACACGCATGGCTTACGGAGGAAAGATTCTTTTCCACTTCCCCATGGACAATAGAATAAATAAAGAAGAACAAGAGCTATTTAGAAAAAGGAGAAAAACCTAGATGTATGTATATATATATGAATGTGGGTGTCTGTGAAGTGTGACCATAGTGTAAGTAGGAGTAGCAAGATGTCCCTGTTATCTAGCATGTTTATGAGACAAGCTTGTGTTGTGTGTGAGTGTGTGGCTTCTAATTGTTCTGAGTCAGGGTCAGCAGCTGTCAAAATGACATATTGTCTCATTACTCACTCCCCCTACTGCCTGTCAAAACAGTGGGGTCGGATGCTCGCTTCCCCTCCATCCTATCTAATTACCTTTCTCCCTCATTTTCTCTTTCTCTTTCTCCTTCATTTTTCATTCTCCTTCATTCTTCATTCTCCTTCATTCTTCTGGTATCCTGGGTATTGCTTTTGGTCACAAACTCCTCATAACCATGAAATTGATCTTCACTGACACTTCCATCTGTATTAGAGCATCACTTAGGAAGAGTCGAGTCCCAGATTTGCCAGAGTCACATATTTCTTACCGCTAGGCATGCTGAACAAGGACTACTGAAATGGCATTCTCACAGTGCACCACTGGCTCCCCAATTTTTTTTATATGGTGCACATTGACCATGGAGACCCATTCTCTTACATGTTGGCCTACCAGCTTTCTCCTGGTTGATTTGAAGCTGCTAGAATTTATGCGTATTAATACGTCAAACAAGGTGGCTCATAAGACATATATATACAACTGTAACAGTCAAAAGATTAAGAAGCATCTTTCCATCATACATTGCCCAAGTTTCAATAAGATGCCCCAACAAACAACTGAGAAACAAAAATATTTACCAAAAATCATATATGGCAAGCTCAACCCAGGTGCTAGAAATAAGTCACTGTCTGACTTTTTTTTTAGGTTATCCTAGGTTCTCTACACACATGCTACTATGTATGATAATCTATGTAGAGAAATTAGCTGTTTTGTTTCAGTTTTATGGTGCATTATGAGTGTACATCACAGCCCTGTGCTACACTCTGTTTTCTCTAATATTAGACCCCATTAGAGGTACACCTGTAGCCATTAGAAACCCTAACAAGATCTTGGGATATGAAATAGACAGGCTGCTCCACTCAACATCTCATGTAACTAAAAAGATCAACATAGCCAAAGCCGGTCTTAGCAGTCTCTTTCGATTCAATCAAGCCCCGCCACATGTCAAAAAACATCTATATAAAATGATAATAAGACCTATACTCGAATACCCATGTGTCCCAATGACATTAACAACAAAGACCAACATGCTACGGTTACAATGGGTCCAGAATAGAGCTCTTCGCTTCATTACGGTTACCAGGAGGAGAGACAGAGTTAAAATGGCAGATTTACATGTACAACAAGATATAACTGCCTTAAATGTATGCCTTGACACCCTGAAAAAGAAACAACTCTATGCAATGCAAGAACTCTACATGCCAGACAGAGAACATCCTCTACAAGTTGAAAATACCACGGATTATATCATCAATACTCCTCCTCACAGGACTCAAAGAATGACTCTCCCACAGAGGGTCCGTCGTTTTATCCATAAAGATGATTACCATCGACCAATGATATTGAGCAACCTCCCTGATGAAGATAATTGGGAAACACCAGAGCCCTTCTATGTTTACTGAGAAAATCATCGCCCCCAATTGGGGAGACATCTTATATAATATTCTACTATAAAAATTATGCTAAATTTACTATGGCAGGACACCACCTGTAAGAAGCCATTGTCAAGTGATTCTTTAAAAACTGGCCAGAAAATTATTGCCTTCATTGTTGCTAAAATATCCGTTGTGCAATCGCAAAAAAAATAAAAAAAAAATAAAAGGCAATTGCAACTTGTATAATTATTACCAATTCAGAGTCATGTACTTATATATCTGTTATATATATGTGACTCTGATGGGTTAGTATTATACCTCTTCAAGAATATGTTATTATTTCACATACACTTTTTAAATTACACCAAAGTGGTTGGGCCACTTAGCTTTTATATCCTACCTCTCTCTCCCCTCCCACCCTTTTCCAATATTTCTATCCTTACCCATCCTTCTTCCTTACCCATCTTACCAAAGCTCTGGTCATAATAATAATAATAATAAGACCCCCAAGACAGGGATAGGAGAATGGTACTTGTATCCCATATCCTCTTCATACCTCTGTCTAACCGCTCGGTATTATGCAAAATATTATTCATTCTGAAACATTTACCATGTTTTTAGGTTATTTATATTGTTTATTATGTCATATTAGATCAATTGTGATAGGTAAATAAGCCGTAGTGTTGATATTAGCGTAATAATAAAGCATATTCCCCTGCTTCACGAGATTGAGCTCATGGCAACTGACAGTGGCTTCAAAGCCACCTTATCTTTTATGGACAATGTACTGTGTATGTGCTTTACACAATGAGAAGCATTTCTTTTATTCGTTGGAACAATGGCTAGGCTAAAAGTAAGCAGGTTATAACAATAAATGGAGAAAAAGAAATTGGAATGACTTATGCAGCAAGTAGCACCACCAAACAGTAACAGCAGGCTGGTGTGGTGACCATCAGAATTTGAAATTATGCTAGCAGAAATTAGTGCCGGATAACTGAAGGAACCGAATAACTGAATGCCGGATTTGTGATGGTGGACCTATAGTATGCTCCTCACTTAGCGATGAATTCATTTAACGACGTGGTCTTAGGAATGGAACTCCATCGTTAAGTGAGGAGAGAGTGTACATTATTTCGGTTTGTATACTGGTTAGAGAGCTCATCATAAGTCTGAGTTGTCAGTAAACAAGTACATCATTAAGTGAGGAGAGGTTGTACAATAGACCACCACCTGTCGTGCCTCCACTTACTGCATTTCCACATTTTGATGATTAATTTTTTGTATATTTTCACAATTTTTTGTATATTTTCACCTTTGTGCTGAAGGCTCACAATCTTTCACAGTGGCTCTACCCATTTCCACCCTGCCCTCCTACATGGCCAGACATCGTAGTCATACAGGTGGGCCAATTCCTGCCCGTGTGCCTCAGATCTCTCTTGTATTATGGTGTACCTTGCTTTGTTTATACCCACCCCCTCTCCCTTTGCCTCCCACTCATGCCACCACCAGTTACCTTGTGGATGCTTACCATATGATTACTGTCTCCTGTGTTGTCACTCCATTTCTGATCTTTTTACCACCCCATGTTGTGTCTGGACATCATTCATAGCATCAGAAAGGAAATATAGTGTTGGTGAAGATGGCAAGAAGTTTTAGCATGAAACTATGCCTTTAGTGAAGCAAATAGAGGTAACAGGCATGCTTCAAATTGGTGCATGTGTGGTCGATTCAGCCAAGGCCTGAGTGAGGGAATCAACAATTTGTTCAGTTTGTCTCAGCGAGGAGAAGATAAGTAATCCAAATTATGACCTGTTGAAAAAATGGGAAAGTGATCAAAATAGCTAAATAAAACTGAAAAAAAAATGCTGAATGATTGGATTCAGGAGAAAACAAAGAAATGTGCACCACTTAATTTCCTTGTAATCCACGAGAAAGCCTTACCTTACTATAAAACAGTGTGTGTGTGTGTGTGTGTGTGCAGGAAGGAAAGCCTGCGAATGAATGTACCTTTAGTCATGGATGGTTGGTTTAATTGTTTTAGTGTGTGCAATAAGCTTCATAACATGAAGATAAATGGTGTGAGTGTGTCTGCTGACCAGACAGCAGCAGAGAATTTTCCAGGTACTGGGCCACACCACACCTCTCCACCGACATCAAGCCACTTAGCCAACAACAACCTGAATTTAAGGTAAGTGTATTCATATTCCTTAACTTTATTAGGTTATACATGTACTAGGTTTAATCATCCTGTCATTCTATATTATGTTTGATGTATGTATAACATCAGTATTCCTTTTAAAATCATTGTACAATACTGAGTTTATTATTTTAGGTGAAAGAAAAATTGTTTGGCTTTGTTTTGGAGGTGGCATGGAATATAACCCAATAATTTTAGCACAAGTTGTTCATTCCACCTATTGTGTTTTCAAGTATAGCTCCATTTTTCTGAAATGTAACTTGCCTGAAAGGTGGTTGTCTACTGTGTGTGTGTTTGTGTGAACGTGTTAGATAGGAATAAAGACGAGTGGGTTTTAATGGACATGCAGTTGGAATGTTGGCAAGGTAACATTATTATGGGATTCAGGGAAACTGGCTGGCCAAACTTGAGTCCTAGAAGTACAGTGCCTGCATTGTGAAGAATGAGGATGTTGTGGAGGGTCATCTGAACTGTGATGTCAGCAGCACTCTTCTGGCAATACAACAATTGAATAAATGATGGTGAATGTTATCTTTTTTTTTTCTTTGGGGGGGGGGGGAGGTTCATCCTGCCTTGGGAGGTGGCTGGTGTATTACAAAATTGAAGAAGGTTTATTTTAGTGCAGTTCTGCTTATTGAACTGCCTATCTAGAAAGCATGACTTACACAACACACACACTTGCATATACATGTACACAATATAGATACAATTGTACAGTACAGTAGTCCCCCCAAATTTGTGTGGGTTACTTTCCAAGACCATTAGTGAATTTGGAAAAGCCACGAATTCTGGACGCAGTTAAAAAATTACCTATAAAGGCCTATTTTATAGTTTAAACCCTAAATATGCCCCAAAACACTTTAATTTAATTTCAAACTCAGCTTCATGCATCACCCTTAAAAAAAAAAAAGAATGTATTGATAAACCCGTATACAGTACTGTACTGCTATGTCTCTCACAGTGCTAGAATGTAAAATACCGATGTTACCCCCATATGTACTGTAATTCATGCAACCCCATTTTCTTTGGTATACGTACAGTAAATATACAGTAATTTAATTTAACTGTGTTTTCCTCTACTGTCACTTTGTGTTCTCTCTACAGCACTAAAAAATTTATACAGTACAGTGGACCCCCGACTTAAGATATTAATCCGTTCCTGAGAGCACATCATAAGACGAAATTATCGTTAGTCGAATTAATTTTCCCCATAAGAAATAATGGAAATCAAATTACAGTGGACCCCCGGTATTCGATATTAATCTGTTCCTGAGAGCTCATCGAATACCGATAATATCGAAAACCGAATCAATTTTCCTCATAAGAAATAATGAAAATCAAATTAATCCGTGCAAGACACCCAAAAGTATGAAAAAGAAATTTTACTACATGAAATATTAAGTTTAATGCAATAGAATAATTACAATAACAATAAAATAATTGACACTTACCTTTAATGAAGATCTGGTGATGATTGATGGGATGGAAGGAGGGGAGAGGTGTTAGTGTTTAGAAGGGGAATCCCCTTCCATTAGGACTTGAGGTAGCAAGTCCTTTTCCAGGGTTACTTCCCTTCTTCTTTTAATGCCACTAGGACCAGCTTGAGAGTCACTGGACCTCTGTCGCACAACAAATCTGTCCATAGAGCTCTGTACCTCCCGTTCCTTTACGATTTGTCATTGTAATAGCTGTGTTAGGGTGATTTTCATCCATAAAGGTTTGCACTTCAACCCACTGTGCACACATTTCTTTAATTTTTGAAGTAGGCACAATGCATTCCACAACTGGTATAGGCTTCTCAGGATTAGCCCCAAATCCTTCAAAATCTTTCTTAATTTCCATACTAATTCTCACCCTTTCTACCACAGGGTTGGCACTAGAAGCTTTCTTGGGGCCCATGGTGACTTATTTTGCAGAAACAAGCAACAAACACAGTGATAATATGGATAATATGGAATGTACCGAATGTATCCTTAGATGCCCGCACACTGGCTGGCTTGTAAACACTGGCACACAAGGGGCAGTTCAGGCCACATGTGGACAGGTCTCCTACGAATCGTATCGAATACCGAGGAAAAATTTTTTGTGATATAATGCATCGAATACTGGATTTATCGAATACCGATGCCATCAAATACTGGGGGTCCACTGTAATCCATTCAAGACACCCAAAAGTGTGAAATTTTTTTTTTTACCACATGAAATATACATTTTCCTGCACACGGAAAGAAGGATACATGCACAATATATATTGTGCATGTACTAGTGTACTAAATGAAGAATAAATGACACTTACCTTTATTGAAGATGTAGCGATGAGTGATGAGACAGTGTCCTGGGAGTGCCTTTTCCTCCTGAGTAATGTAGGTCCTGTTTGGCATTTTCTTCCAGAACAGGCCTCATCACACTGTGTATGCCACTACAATTCTTAAATCTCTCAAACCAACCTTTGCTGGCTTTAAATTCACTAATATGAGCACTAGTTCCAGGCATTTTTTCCTGTTCACCTGGGTGTTAGTCGACTGGTGTGGGTTGCATCCTGGGGGACAAGATTAAGGACCCCAATGGAAATAAGTTTGACAGTCCTCGATGACACTGACTTTCTTGGGTTATCCTGGGTGGCTAACCCTCTGGGGTTAATTGTTTCTCAGTATTCTCGATAAACCACACCAATAACAGTCTCTCCACATCTTCGAGTAGTACAGCTGATTGTGGTGCAGCAGCAGCTGACCGTGGTACGAATGATGTAAGTCGAGTTTTTCAACGTATTCCGGGGTCATATTTTTACGCTGACAAGCATTGTAATTCAGTTTTAACGTAGGTTGAGGACATCGTAAGTCGGGGGTCCACTGTATTATATTTTATATGGAAATTTTGCTGAATTTACATTAATATTTATGTTACAAAATTATTAAATTATATTTTTCTTAATAGCGTTAAAACACACAAAAAATTATATTGCCACGAGAAATGCCAAAAAAAATTCAGCGAGTTTGCCGGGATTTCCTCAAACAATTATTAGTTAGGTTGTAAAGAAAAATCCGCGAATTACTGAAGCTACAAATTCGCGTGGGTCCACTGTATATGCATTTTTAATTGTTTGCATTTAATTTACAGTTATTAGATATGAAAATATTCGTTGACACTGACTCTGATGAGAGATTAGTGCGCCGGCTTCAGAGAGACATTGCAGAACGAGGAAGAGAGCTTGATGGTGTCCTTAAACAATATTTCAAGTTTGTTAAGCCAGCATTTGATTACTACATTGCTCCATCTATGGTAAGTTGGTGAAAAAGAGAGGTAATATAGATTATGTTATTGCTGATAGTGTCTTCATAGTGTGACTGTTTAAAGCCATGTATAAAGACAATTATTACGAACTAACTCAATTCTTTGATAATTTTTAATACAGTAGGGCCCCACTTACATGGTAGATTAGGTTCTAGGCTACGCTACTGCTGTAAAGTGGAATGCCATTTTTTCCACTTATAAATGCTAGATAACAAGTTTACACTAACATATTAAGTTAGCAATAAAACTAGGCATTAAAAAAAATAAAAAATAAAATACACACACTGTACACTCATCTTAAAATATTTGTAGTCTTAATGTAGGGTGAGAGGTGAGTAGTATTTATTGTTGAAAGTCAGGTGTGGTTGGTATGGTAGCCCACCTGGCTACCACAACTACATGTAATATATAACATTAAAGCACCCCAGAGCTATAAAATGCATATACAGTACATTCATTACTTACCTTAAAATATTTGTAGTCTTAATGTAGGGTGAGAGATGAGTACGTATTTATTGTAGAAAGTCAGGTGTAGTAGCTCTTCACCTGCCACACCTATTTATTTATTAGTTTGAACATGATACATAAGGTACAAAGAAATACAGTGGTTAAGTGTAACATGCCAAAGCCCCTTGTATGCAGAGCATTATGGGCAGGCTTAAAATTAACTTAAGATTAACTAAGCAATGATATATTCAGTGGTAAACATTATTGTAAACAGATAACAATTAAGCACAAATGAGTATTTCAAAGACAGGTCATATGGTCATTTACTGTGTTGCTGTGCATTCAGTAGAATGGAGTATTCTGTTAGGTAATGTAATTAAAAATAACAAAGTTTGATTGGGTCACAGGTTAAACATTTATGAGATACAATTATTCAGTATTTATTTAGTTGTGGGTGAGTAAGTGATTTTTAAGAAGAGACTTGAATTTATAAACAGACAGTGTTTCTTTTATATTCACAGGTAATGAATTCCAGATTTTTGGGCCTTTTATGTGCATTGAGTTTTTGCATAGTGTGAGATGGACACGAGGAACATCAAAGAGTGATCTGTGCCTTGTGTTATGGTCATGTGTTCTGTTGAGGTTGGTAAGGAGACGTTTGAGGGGAGGGTTTATATCCGAGTTAAGTGTTCTATGTATGTAGTAGGTACAATAATAAGTATGGATGTTTTGTATGGTGAGTAGGTTTAGAGTTTTGAATATTGGTGGAGTGTGCTGCCTGTAGTGGGAATTTGTTATCATTCTGACTGCAACCTTTTGTTGGGCAATTAATGGTCTGAGATGGTTTATTATTGTTGAGCCCCATGCCCAAATTCCATAGGTAAGATAGGGGTAAATCAGTGAGTGATATAGGGCCAGGAGGGCTGACTGTGGAACATAGTACCGTATCTTCGATAGTATGCCTACGGTCTTGGAAATTTTCTTGGAAATTTATTGTATATGTGTTCGAAATTTGAGTCTATTATCAAGGTGGATTCCTAAGAATTTTTCCTCTGTGAGCTTTATGATAGGTGATCTGTTTATCATTATGTTAAGAGGGACATCTGTAGCTCTGTTACCAAACTGAATGAAGTAGGTTTTGTCAATGTTGAGAGTAAGTTTGTTAGTCCTCATCCAGGTAGATATTTTCTGTAATTCGGTATTCACAGTATTGGCTAGCATGACTGGGCTCGGGTGAGAGAAGACGTATGTAGTGTCATCTGCAAATAGTGTGGGTTTGAGTAGTTGCGATGCATTTGGTAGGTCATTTATGTAAACGAGAAAGAGAAGAGGGCCAAGGACACTTCCCTGTGGGACACCAACTGTAATTGGCTGTGCGGAAGAGTTTGCTCCATTTGTGTACACATATTGGCTTCTGTTGCTGAGGTATGACTTTAGGTAGTTGAGGGAGTGCCCTCTTATACCATAGTGCGACAATTTTATGTGGAGCAAGTCGTGGTCAACTGTATCAAAAGCTTTACGTAAATCAATGAAGATTCCCAGTGGGACTTCTTTTTTCTCTAGTGCAGTGTATATTTGTTCTAGCATGTGTATAATAGCATCATTCGTATTTTTATTAGGCCTGAACCTAAACTGACAGGGGTTGAGTATGTTGTGGGAGATGAGGTAGGAATAGATTCGCTTATGAATTAATTTTTCGAAGATTTTAGAGAGAGGGTGTAAGTTGGATATTGGCCTATAGTTATTCAAGTCTGTTTGGTCTCCTCCTTTATGGATCAGGGTGACCCTCGCTATTTTGAGAACTGTAGGGAAGGTAGAGGATTCGATGGATTTGTTAAAGTGTTGCAATGATTGGTGACAGCACTTGCAACACATTTTTGTATATAAAGGGTGGTAAGGTATTTAAATCTCCTGTCTTGTTTTTTAGTGTGTTGATAATAAGGGAGACTTCTGTTGGGTTAGTCGGAGCTAGGAACAGTGTGTTCGGGTAGTTGCCAGTGAGGTAGTCATTGGGTGGGGTATTTGAGCTTGGGATTTTATTGGCAAGGTTTTTTCCTATGGTGGAGAAGAATTCATTGAGTCTGTTTGCTGTTTCATTTGGTGGGAGTTGGGGTTCATCTGGTTTTGTTAGTTCAATTTCGCTATTTCGTGATATCTTTTTTGTTCCTAGAATTTCTGATAGGGTTTTCCAGGTCTTTTTTATATCACCTTTTAAGTTGGATAATCTGTTCTCATAATACAATTTTTTTGCCCTTCTTATCAGGCTGGTTAGGATTGACGAGTAATGTTTTGTTTGGTCTCTGGTTATGTGACCCATTCTGTACTGTTTTTCGTATAGGTGCTTTGTATTTATGGATTTGAGGATGCTGGGTGTTAGCCAGGGACTGTTCAGTCTCTTAGCTGTCATCTGTTTAGTTTTTTTAGGGCAGTGCTTGTTATAGAGGTATTGGGTCTTTTTTAGAAAATTATTAATACTTTCGTCAATATCTGTATAGATTTCTAGCTCAGTGTGCCAGTCAATGTTTGTCATTGCTGTTGTGAAGTTATTAATGGCTGCCTCATTGTGAAGTCTGAAAGTGACTTTAGTAGTGTCTTGGGGTAATTTGCCTAGATTAGTTATGAGGAAGGTAGGGTAGTGGTCTGTGGTATTATCTATGATTATGCCTGATTTTAAAGGGGATATGGTGTTGGTCCAGATGTGGTCTAGTAGGGAAACACTAGTCTCTGTAATTCTTGTAGGTTTTGTTACTGTTGGTAGCAACAAGCAGTTACTCAGTGTTTGTGAATTCAGTAACGTGTGGGTCCTGGTCTTGCAGGAGATTTATATTGAAGTCACCTGAGAGTAGCAAGTGATCTATTCATGCGTGCATCAATTATCATACTTCCTAGGTTTTCACTAAAATGGCTAATGTTTGACTGTGGTACTCTGTAGATGTTTATCACGGTTAGAGGTTTTTGTAGGTACAGTATTTGGATTTGAATTTAGCTATTATATATTCCCCATGCTCATCCCTTGTGCAAGTATTAGTGATACATTCTAGTTGGCCTGAGTAATATACAGCTGTGCCACCCCCTTGTTGATCTGGCCTACAGTTGTGTATGGCTGTGTAACCAGGAATGGCATAGACATCTGTAGTATCAGGCTTTAGCCAGGTTTCGGTGAGAGTAATGATGGACATACTGGCATGCAGGGAATTTAGTAATGCTATGAGGTCATCGTAATGTTTGCTTAAAGATCTGATATTGTAGTTAAAGACAGTTATGTTGTTGTTGGCTCTGAGAAGTGCCTTTGATTGTTCTGCTGTGTAGTAATTACAGTTACTGTTTGATTCATTTAAGTCATTCAATAAGAGGTTGGTATCAGGATCAATGCTTGTAATCATAAGATTTATAGTGAATCTATAGTTAGAATTAAGTATAAGACAAAGTAAATATTCTAAAGCTAAAAAATAGCACCTGAATTATTTTAACAAAAGTAAAAATATGAGCTAAGGTAGTTCTTTAAAGCTAAAATAAAGGAGACAATATAAAAGGGACTAAAATAATTTGTGGTGAACAAATAAAGTGATGATCAAATAAAGGAGCTTGGGAATATAATAGTAGGTAGTTCTTTAAAGGTAGTTCTTTAAAGTTAAAATAAAGGAGACAATATAAAAGGGACTAATATAAGTTGTGGTGAACAAATAAAGTGGTAATCAAATAAATGAGCTTGGGAATATAATGGCAAAAAAGTGAACTTATTACACTTTAGCACCTGAGAATAGCACCTTGATTATTTTAACAATTGTGAATATATGACCTAAGGTAGTTATATAAAGCTAAACTAAAAGAGAAAATATATAAGGGACTAAATTAATTAATGGTAAACAAAGTTCAATGGACAGATATAGGAATGTGAGGGCTGTTTATTATAACTGCATCAGACAACTTATCTTGTTCAGTTTTGTCATCTTGGAAATCAAGGTATTCATTCAGTCGAGTGTGCATGTTCTGATTCCAGTCCTTGATTGCTTCTTCAACCTTCATATTTAGGGTTGTTATTTGCTCAGTGTGACTGGCTATAGATGTTTTCAGAGTATTTTCTGTGTCAGCACTTCCTGATGTAATCTTCTCTTCAAGGTTTTGGATCTTGTTCTCGAGGTTGGTTATCTTGGATTCTCATTGTGCAAGTGTTGCTTTTATATCTTTGATTTCGCTTTCTAGAGTGACGATGTAGTCCCTGATATTGTCAGGAATAATCATACCTGAGTTATCATGGGTAAATCCTTTGAAGGGAGTGGAGTTGGAGGGGGAGTCAGCCATGTTTGTTGTTGTTCCCTGGGTGGTAGTGGTGAGGGGGATTGATGATACACCGGCTTCCTGCTGGGTAGACAAGTTGAGTTGTAGGGTCCTTGGTGTTATTCTTTCCTTACTGCTGTTGTTTCTTCTGCGATATCCTTTCATAGCATCACTAAAGTAGATACTGTGTAGCTATGGTGGAGAAGGCTTGATTTCCCTGAGCTTGAGTTAAGTGATTTTGGCAGCAGAGGCAGTGTTTGGGTTAGCAGGGCTGTCTTCCTTAGATCTTCTATTTTGTCAAGATTTGGGTTACATTCTTAGTATTCTTGGGTCATTTTGTGGTCTACATGGGTTCATGTAGTTGTACCTTCAATTAGGCCATCACAGGCTTTGATGAGCGATGGTTTCTTGAAGAATAAGAGCTGCTAGGATGCCGCTGATGCCTCTGCTGCCGCTGCTGCTGACTGGTGCTTCTTGAAGTACTGAAGATATAGTGTCTGGCAAAACACAACCTGGTAGTCCTTCACAAAATACTTCTGTGTTAGACACCACAAACACTGTTTATTGTTGACTTTATCACAGCCACTCAGCAACAACACAACAATTTGTACATTGTGTACAAATTATATTCACGTTAGTACAGTTGAATAAATAAATAGCCACCAGTGAAGACATGCGAAAGGAATAATTTTCTGGTGTTGGACTAGAGAAACCATAATTCTTTCCTTCACTCCTACAAGCCATCTGGTAATCACATCTCAGATTTATGTCAATTTATTCTGCTGTGGTTGCATGTATCGTGTTTATGTGTTATCTAGTGTGTTTCTTATATAATTTTGAAAAAAAATGTCATCTGGTGGCCTGGTGGCTAAAGCTCTCGCTTCACACGGCGAGGGTCTGGGTTCGATTCCCAGCCAGAGTAGAAACATTGGGTGTGTTTCCTTACACCTGTTGTCTATGTTCACCCATCAGTAAAATGGGTACCTTACTAATAGATATCATTATGTCACCATTAAAGACACGGCATCATCAACACGGCCACTTGATACTGGAGTTTTGCAAGAAAGTGTCCTTGGACCCCTGCTCTTCCTCATTTACATCAATGATCTTCCAAACGTATCCCAACACCTGAAACCCATTCTCTTTGCTGATGACACGACTTGTGTCATCTCTCACCCTAATCTTGCCACCCTCAACACCATTGTTAATAAGGAGCTGCTCAAAATATCGACTTGGATGACAGCCAATAAACTTACACTTAACACTGACAAAACCTACTATATTATGTTTGGTAGCAGAGCAGGTGTTGTGCAACTTAACATTAAGATCGACAACACTCTAATTGCCAGACATAATGAGAGCAAATTCCTAGGCCTATACCTTGACAACAACCTGAATTTCAGCACCCATATCCAACACATAACAAAAAAAGTATCCAAAACAGTTGGGATCCTCTCCAAGATACGATACTACGTGCCGCAAAATGCCCTTCTCACACTATACTATTCACTCATTTAACCATACCTCACCTATGCTATTTGTGCTTGGGGATCAACTGCAGCAACACACCTAAAGCCAATAATAACCCAACAAAAAGCCACAGTAAGAATAATCACTAAATCCCATCCCTGGCAACACCCCCCCCCCCACTCTTCATAGATCTAAAGTTACTCCCTGTTCAGAACATCCACACTTACTACTGTGCAATCTACATCTACAGGACCTTAAATTCCAATATTAACCTTGACCTAAAACACTTTCTTGATAGTTGCAACAGGACCCACAGGCATAACACCAGACACAAACATCTCTACGACATTCCCCGAGTCCGACTGAACCTGTACAAAAATTCAATGTATGTCAAAGGCCCTAAAATCTGGAATACCCTACCTGAAAACTCTAGAACTGCAGACACATTCATCACCTTCAAAACTACCGTTAGAAAATATCTTATCTCCCTGATACACCCCATCAACTAACTACATAAAAACCACCTGGTGGTTCACACTTACACTCACTCACTCACCCATTTGATTATAAGCACAGAAATATGAATCTTAATCTTAAAATAATGATTCCTAACTAGTCATAAGTTTGCCTGTGATACTCCAATATAGAAACTATGTATTGTGCCAAAACAAAAGCATTCACATTGCTACTCACAAACTAGTATTTAGTCACTTAGTATTTAGTCAACTTACTCCATAATTTGTAATAATTTAGGGTTAAGAATTAATCAAAATTTGCCCGAAATGCCTAGCCATGCTAGGTGTCCTAGTGGCCCCCTCTGTAATTAGTATTTTATTAAATGTAAACCACGCAGTAACCAAAATCTGTAAACAGCGCATTGTAATCCTTATAGAGAATAAACTTGATTGATTGATTGATTGATGGGTGTTAGTTGACTGGTGTGGGTCGCATCCTAGGATGCTGACCTAATTTGCCTGAAATACTCAGCATAACTAGGGGCTTTCTATATAGTAGTATGTCATTGATATCAGCTAGGCCTGTATACCTTGTACACATCTTTCTTCTTTCAACACACTGGCCGTATCCCACTGATGCGGGGTGGCCCAAAAGGAAAAACGAAAGTTTCTCCTTTTACATTTAGTAATATATACAAAAGAAGAGGTTAGTAGTCTCTTGCTCCTGGCATTTTAGTCACCTCTTACAACATGCATGGCTTACGGAGGAAGAATTCTGTTCCACTTCCTCATGGAGATAAGAGGAAATAAACAAGAATAAGAACTAGAAAGAAAATAGAAGAAAACCCAGAGGGGTGTGTATATATGTGCTTGTACATGTATGTGTAGTGTGACCTAAGTGTAAGTAGAAGTAGCAAGACATACCTGAAATCTTGCATGTTCATGAGACAGAAAAAAGGACACCAGCAATCCTACCATCATGTAAAACAATTACAGGCTTTCGTTTTACACTCACTTGGCAGGACGGTAGTACCTCCCTGGGTGGTTGCTGTCTACCAACCTACTACACATATATATTGTATGCCTCTTATCAAGATATGGTTTCATTATTGTTCTCATCACATCACCTGGCATATCTAATAACTTCTTGGTGTCTTTCAGTACTCACCTATTTGTGGTTGCAGGGGTCAAGTCATAGATCCTGGCCCTGCCAGTGTTTTACTTCCTGTGTTCACAACAATATCCAATACCAGACCACTTTCACAATTACACAACACAAACAGCTTGATACCAAAGTGTTTCTTCTTGCTTGGAATGTACTGTTTGAACAACATTCTACCTTTGAAAAGTATCAAAGACTCATCAGTAACAAGGTTCTTGATGGGATAAAAATACATACTGAACTTCTGTTTCAGTTACATAAAAACATCCATAATCTTGTATAATATGTCATTTCTGTCAGGCATTATTTTGTCAGAGAAGTGCAGCATATATAAGAGAAGCATAAATCAGTTGACTGGGTTAATATTACTGAAGGCTGGGTAGAAATTAAGCAGTCTATAGCCTAGAATGATTTGATATTGTGCTTATACATATGTGGTACAGGTCCGCCATCACAAATCCGGCAATCTGTTATTCGGTTCCTTCAGTTATTCGGCACTAATTTTGGCTAGCATAATTTCAAATTTCCAGGGTCGCCACACCAACCTGCTGGTAATGTTTGGTGGCGCTACTTGCTGCATAAGTCATTCCAATTTCTTTTTCTCCATTTATTGTTTTAACCTGCCCTAGCCATGGTTCCAGTGAATAAAAGAAATGCTTCTCATTATGTAAAGCACCTACACAGTACATTATCCATTAACCCCTTGACTGTCGCAACCCCTAATCCTGAGGTGTCTCCTGGTGTCGCAAAACTTAAAAAAAAAAAAAATTATTTTTTCTTATGAAATGATAGAGACTCTTTTCCCAATTGTAATGACACCAAAAAAAATGAAATTTGATGGAAAACTGACGGAATTATGCTCTCTCGAAGTTACCGACCTCGGCGATATTTACAAATTGGCGGTTTCGCCCACTTTGAGCCCTATTTTTGGCTAATTCTGTTGCTCCAGTCGACCAAACTCATAGCTATTTCTTTAGAACTCCATTTTTTCTATCGATTGAGTACAAGAAAATGCCCATTTACTGATTTCAACTACCCAATAATTTGGCCAATTTCACGAAAATTAAAAAATATGACAATTTCAAAATAAGGTCCAAAATGAAAAATGCAGACATTCCTGGCTCTAAAATAACATTTTCTTTGTTCATCAGTCATGTCTCCAGGCCCCTCTGATATTACTCTTGCTTTCTATTTTGAATTTTTATTCAAACAAAAAATAGAAGACTTACTATTATGCAGACTACTGCAATACTGTAATAATTGTATAAATAACATCAGCCCATTCGTGACTGCATATTAGAATGGCTAGTTGGACATTTATTGGACAATGACATTATTTGTTTACTGTTGAACATTGGCAAAAATCAAACATTTTCCCTAGTTTGAGCTCCATTTCCAGGTTCTTTTTATAGTAAAATCAATCAAAATCACCTCGATTTCTATAACATGTTTTCCATTCTATCAAATGAGACCAAGAAAACGAGAATACAACCATAAATACTATACAAAAATAGACCACAAAGTTGGCATTTTAATTAAATAAAACGGTTGGATTTTTTTTTTCTCATTATGCACTGCATGCTCCAGGATTTTTTTTATATGGTGCACACTGACCACACAGACCCATTCTCTCACATGTGGGCCTACCAGCTTTCTCCTGCTTGATTTGAAGCCACTAGAATTTATGAGTATTTTTTTTTTTTTTTTTTATTATCATCACACTGGCCGATTCCCACCAAGGCAGGGTGGCCCGAAAAAGAAAAACTTTCACCATCATTCACTCCATCACTGTCTTGCCAGAAGGGTGCTTTACACTACAGTTTTTAAACTGCAACATTAACACTCCTCCTTCAGAGTGCAGGCACTGTACTTCCCATCTCCAGGACTCAAGTCCGGCCTGCCGGTTTCCCTGAACCCCTTCATAAATGTTACTTTGCTCACACTCCAACAGCACGTCAAGTATTAAAAACCATTTGTCTCCATTCACTCCTATCAAACACGCTCACGCATGCCTGCTGGAATTCCAAGCCCCTCACACACAAAACCTCCTTTACCCCCTCTCTCCAACCTTTCCTAGGCCGACCCCTACCCCGCCTTCCTTCCACTACAGACTGATACACTCTTGAAGTCATTCTGTTTCGCTCCATACTCTCTACATGTCTGAACCACCTCAACAACCCTTCCTCAGCCCTCTGGACAACAGTTTTAGTAATCCCGCACCTCCTCCTGACTTCCAAACTACGAATTCTCTGCATTATATTCACACCACACATTGCCCTCAGACATGACCTCCACTGCCTCCAGCCTTCTCCTCGCTGCAACATTCATCACCCATGCTTCACACCCATATAAGAGCGTTGGTAAAACTATACTCTCATACATTCCCCTCTTTTTCCCTCATCAATTCTGTGATTCACCTCATCTTTCATAGACCCATCCGCTGACACGTCCACTCCCAAATACTATCTGAATACATTCACCTCCTCCATACTCTCTCCCTCCAATCTGATATTCAATCTTTCATCACCTAATCTTTTTGTTATCCTCATAACCTTACTCTTTCCTGTATTCACCTTTAATTTTCTTCTTTTGCTCACCCTACCAAATTCATCCACCAATCTCTGCAACTTCTCTTCAGAATCTCCCAAGAGCACAGTGTCATCAGCAAAGAGCAGCTGTGACAACTCCCACTTTGTGTGTGATTCTTTATCTTTTAACTCCACGCCTCTTGTCAAGACCCTCGCATTTACTTCTCTTACAACCCCATCTATAAATATATTAAACAACCACGGTGACATCACACATCCTTGTCTAAGGCCTACTTTTACTGGGAAATAATTTCCCTCTTTCCTACATACTCTAACTCGAGCCTCACTATCCTCGTAAAAACTCTTCACTGCTTTCAGTAACCTACCTCCTACACCATACACTTGCAACATCTGCCACATTGCCCCCCTATCCACCCTGTCATACGCCTTTTCCAAATCCATAAATGCCACAAAGACCTCTTTAACCTTATCTAAATACTGTTCACTTATATGTTTCACTGTAAACACCTGGTCCACACACCCCCTACCTTTCCTAAAGCCTCCTTGTTCATCTGCTATCCTATTCTCCGTCTTACTCTTAATTCTTTCAATAATAACTCTACCATACACTTTACCAGGTATACTCAGCAGACTTATCCCCCTATAATTTTTGCACTCTCTTTTATCCCCTTTGCCTTTATACAAAGGAACTATGCATGCTCTCTGCCAATCCCTAGGTACCTTACCCTCTTCCATACATTTATTAAATAATTGCACCAACCACTCCAAAACTATATCCCCACCTGCTTTTAACATTTCTATCTTTATCCCATCAATCCCGGCTGCCTTACCCCCTTTCATTTTACCTACTGCCTCACGAACTTCCCCCACACTCACAACTGGCTCTTCCTCACTCCTACAAGATGTTATTCCTCCTTGTCCTATACACGAAATCACAGCTTCCCTATCTTCATCAACATTTAACAATTCCTCAAAATATTCCCTCCATCTTCCCAATACCTCTAACTCTCCATTTAATAACTCTCCTCTCCTATTTTTAACTGACAAATCCATTTGTTCTCTAGGCTTTCTTAACTTGTTAATCTCACTCCAAAACTTTTTCTTATTTTCAACAAAATTTGTTGATAACATCTCACCCACTCTCTCATTTGCTCTCTTTTTACATTGCTTCACCACTCTCTTAACCTCTCTCTTTTTCTCCATATACTCTTCCCTCCTTGCATCACTTCTACTTTGTAAAAACTTCTCATATGCTAACTTTTTCTCCCTTACTACTCTCTTTACATCATCATTCCACCAATCGCTCCTCTTCCCTCCCGCACCCACTTTCCTGTAACCACAAACTTCTGCTGAACACTCTTAACACTACATTTTTAAACTTACCCCATACCTCTTCGACCCCATTGCCTATGCTCTCATTAGCCCATCTATTCTCCAATAGCTGTTTATGAGTATATATACGTCAAACACGGTACCTCGTAAGACGTATATATACGGCCACGACAGTCAAAGGGTTAAAGATAAGGTGGCTTTGAAGCCACTGTCAGTTGTCATGAGCTCAGTCTCATGAAGCTGGAGAATATGCTTTATTATTACGCTAATATCAACACTACAGCTTATTTGCCTATCACAATTGATCTAATATGACATAAGAAACAATATAAATAACATAAAACATGTTAAATACTCCAGAATGAATAATATTTGGCATAACACCGAGCAGTTCGACAGAGGTATGAAGAGGATATGGTAAACAAATACCATTCTCCTATCCTTGTCTTGGTGGCTTATATTAGAGAAAACGGAGTATAGCACAGGGCTAACTATGATATACACTCGTACTCCGCCATAAACATGAAACAAAAAAGTTATTTTCTCTCTATAGGTTATCACACATAGCAGCATATGTGTAGACAACCTAGGATAACCCCAAAAAAGTCAATTTGGCTTATTTTTAGTACCTGGCTTGGATTAGCCAAATATGATTTTTGGTAAATATTCGATTTCCAGCCAGGGTAGAAACATTAGGCATGTTTCTTTACACCTGTTGTCTATGTTTACCCATCAGTAAATGGGTACCTGGGTGTTAGTCAACTAGTGTGGGTGTTATCCTGGGACACTGACCTAATTTTCTTGAAATACTCAGCGTAACAAGTGCCTTTCTATACAGTAGTATGTCACTCGTATTGTCGATAGTGACCCTCGTATTGTAGATAGTCTTAATGACCCTCGTGTAGTAGTCTTTTTAGTATGATAATAAGATGTTATCTTCATTATAGAATAATAAGAAAATATTATAATAATAAGGTAAAAGGACCCCAATGGAAATAAGTCACTGTGTCTGACTTTTTTGGGTTATCCTAGGTTCTCTACACATATGCTGCTATGTATGATAATTCTATGTAACTGTATTTGTGTATACTTGAATAAACTTACTTACTTACTTATGTCAGCTAGGCCTGTATACCTTGTACATGTACGTGTAGTAAATAAAATTATTATTATTATTATTATTATTATTATTATTATTATTATTATTATTATATTATTATTTTCTCAGTTGTTTGTTGGGTTATCTTATTCAAACTTGGGCAATGTATGATGGAAAGATACTTCTTCACGTACACCAAAAATGAAAGAAATCAGACCATAAATAGCGGAGTTCACTTCTCAGCCATTAGCGGCTGCTTAGCGGTATATTTTTGTATGGTTGTTATGGTTATATTCTCATTTTTTCAGTCTCATTTGATAGAATGAAAGATATATTACAGAAATAGATATGATTTTGATTGCTTTCATGACGAAAAGTACCTTGAAATTGTGCTCACAGTAGCGAAAATGTTCTATTCTTTAGCGAAGCTCAAGAGTAAACAAATGACGTCACCGTCCAATACCTGTCCGCCTGCCAGTCTAAATTCCAGTATGGAGTCAAGAATGGATTGACATTATTTATACAATTATTACAATAATGCAGCAATCTGCATAACAGTAAATCTTTTATTTTTTTTTTGTGAATAAAAATTCCAAATGGTAAGCAAGAGTAATATAAGAGAGGCCTGTAGCCGTGACTAATGAACAGAGAAAATGTTATTTTAGTGCCAGGAATGTCTGCATTGTTTATTCTGGACACTATTTTGAAATTGGCATCTGTTGAAATTTGTGTGAAATCGACCAAACTGCCAATTTCTGACCACTTTATTGGGTAGTTGAAATAAGTGAATGGGCAGTTTCTTGTACTCAGTTGACAGACTAGAAATAAATAAGTTTATTCAGATATACACAAATACAGTTACTTAGATTATCATACATAGCAGTGTATGTATAGAGAACCTGGGATAACCCAGAAAAGTCAAAGTGACTTATTTCCAGTACCTGGCTTGGGCTTGCCATATATGATTTTTGGTAAATATTTTTTTTTCTTGGTTGTTTGTTGGGCTATCTCATTGAAACTTGGGCAGTGTATGATGGAAACATGCTTCATAACGTACAACAAAAATAAAAATGACGGACAATAAATAAGGGAGTTCACTTCTCAGCCATTAGCTGCCTCTTTGCAGTATATTTTCGTATGGTTTTTATGGTTGTACATATTCTCATTTTTTGGACTCATTTGATATAATGGAAGATATATTTCAGAAATAGACATGATTTTGATTGCTTTCATGACAAAAAGTACCTTGAAATTGAGCTCAAAGTAGCGGAAATGTTCGATTTTTGCTGATGTTCAATGAACTGTGTAAGTCAAGTTGGTTAATTTTATTAAGTGTATTCTAACTTAACCACTCTGTAATTCGGCAAACTTAGTAATCTGGCACACTACAGGTCCCAGTGATGCCGGATTTGTGATGGAGGACCTGTATAAGCATTATTGTGGCAAAGAAGAGATACATCTCAGCCACAGTTGTCTCCTTCCACTGGTGTAGTTATGATTATGGTGAAACCATTGTGTTTACCATCATTGAATCAAAGTATCTGTTCATTTCCCATGACAATAATTTCCATCAGGGGTTGATCAAAAAATTAGTTTAAAGTATTACAGTCCACTGTGAGTATCATCAAACTGATGGGGATTGGGCACAAAATTTACATATTCCTGCCAATCCCAGATGCTGTTTGGTAATGAGAACTGGATATTAGTAGCTGGTTGTGGTTGTGCAGGTTGTAGGTTTGGTGTGTGGGTGGTTGAAGATGCTGAGGGTCACTGTGGTGTTGAGTATGATCACGTCTCCGAGCCTGGGCTGCTCCTGGTGCTGCATGCCTCGTGTCACCACCTACTGCCGCATGCGGTTTATTATTCATCCCAATTAAAGCAACTTGATTTTCACTATCACTGTCTGTTCCTGGTGTAGGGCTCTGGAATGTACTCCATCCCAGTGGGATAGTATGTGGCACTCTACCAGGCCCCATGCTGCATCGTATAAATTGATGCTTCACTGGTAAATATTCTTCATCACTGTTACTACTCGAATGGTCATCGATGGCTAGGAAATAAAAATCCACATCCTTATCATCACTATTACTCAGATGTGAGCCCTGGCCACAGGAGAATACAGTAGGAGGCCCATATCTGTGGGGATACATTCCGAGGACCTGCGATGCATACCGAAACTGGATAGCAGCTAACCCTATATATAAGTCCTATACATACTTATTATTGTTTAATTGATAAAGTATGCACAATATGTGGAGAATTATCACTTTTTCGCTTATGGGAAGCACTTCACGGCTTCTTTTAGGCTTTGCCAGCTTTTCTACTTTTGCACTTTGGGGCCATTATTATGCAAAATTAAGAGGTATTTTTGGGCCACAGTAAACCACGATAACTGAAACTGCGGATACCGAATCAGTGGATACAGGCGTTCTGTTGTATAAGCTTTTGGTTATGGTGTTGTAAAACTGGACATGAACCAGATGGACTAGCCCAAGAAGTGGATGGTTGAGGGTCATCGGGGTTTTCGGCAATATTTCCAGCATCATGAGCATTACTTTTGGTTAATAACTGTTCCAAACCATAGAACTCATCTTCACTTCCACATTCCTTACTGTTAGAAGTATCACTGGGAAATAGAAGATTTCCAGTTTACTTGGGAGTGAGGTTTTTTCCAACCCTAAGGCAAGGTGAACAAAGGGTACTAAATATAGTATTTCCACAATGCAGTGCTGGCACCCCAATTTATTGTATACTGCACACACTGACCATGCAGACCCGTTCTCTCGTGTAGGCCTACAAGCCTTCTTGCGCTAAATTTGAAGCCACTAGAATTTATGTTGATAAATTAGACATATGTGCAACTCTTGGGTATCTTTATTGAGGAAACGTTTCGCCACACAGTGGCTTCATCAGTCCATACGTAGGAGAAACTTGAAGAACAGGAGGAGAATGAGGTAATCAGTCCCTCAACCTTGAGTCGATGTGTTCAGTCCATCAATCTTGAATAGAATACGGCATATGAGCAGAGAAGCAGCTTATAAACCATGTGGCAGGAGAGGTGCAGCGGTCATAGGTGGTGTCACATTTGTTCAATGTGGAAGTAGGTTGTGCCCAAGAATTAGGCAAGCGAAGAATTCCTAAGTATTAAGATCCCAAGCAGTTGCAGTGTCTGACAGGTTTGTAGATGAATGGTTCAGAGAACCGACATGTTGATAAATTAGACACATGTGCAACTCTTGGGTATCTTTATTGAGGAAATGTTTCGCCACACAGTGGCTTCATCAGTCCATACGTAGGAGAAACTTGAAGAACAGGAGGAGAATGAGGTAATCAGTCCCTCAACCTTGAGTCGATGTGTTCAGTCCATCAATCTTGAATAGAATACGGCATATGAGCGGAGAAGCAGCTTATAAACCGTATGGCAGGAGAGGTGCAGCAGTCATAGGTGGTGTCACATTTGTGCCTAATTCTTGGGCATGACCTACTTCCACATTGAACAAATGTGACACCACCTATGACTGCTGCACCTCTCCTGCCATACGGTTTATAAGCTGCTTCTCCGCTCATATGCCGTATTCTATTCAAGATTGATGGACTGAACACATCGACTCAAGGTTGAGGGACTGATTACCTCATTCTCCTCCTGTTCTTCAAGTTTCTCCTACGTATGGACTGATGAAGCCACTGTGTGACGAAACGTTTCCTCAATAAAGATACCCAAGAGTTGCACATGTGTCTAATTTATCAACATGTCGGTTCTCTGAACCATTCATCTAGAATTTATGTGTAGAACTACGGCACGGACCCCGAGCTCAAGCCATAGTTCTATGGCATGGACTGCAGAAGGGTTAAGTCATGACTTGATGATTCTCTACTCCAGAATGAATGTAATCTATATTAAATGTTTGCTATGCACCAAGTGCCTTTCTGCTATACTTGTCAGCTATATATGCTATCCTACATTAATTGAATTGACTGTGACAATCTCCTTTTGCCTTTGTGGTCATCCTAACACTTTAATCCCTTGTTCTTTTCCATCAGCCTTACCTTTACTTTGCACAGCTAAATGACTTTCTGGTTTAATGCTCTTGCTGAATATAACATTAAAATAATTTTTTCACCTTTGACTTGATTTTAGAAGTTCTTTAAGGAACTTTATTTTTTTTTTTAAATGATTTTACTTAGTCATATATGCATATGCATTGTTTAATATTTGTTTAATTGTGTAAATTTTTATTTTCAGGTTCATGCTGACATTATTGTCCCTAGAGGTGGAGAAAATGAAGTTGCCATTAATCTTATTGCTCAGAATGTTATGACCCAACTCCAACAGGTGAATAAGTGCTGACATATTGAAATATTGTATACCCTGCCCTCACTCCAAACTGATAAAATTTCCATGAAGGATTAAGGCTTTTGTAATCCTTTTAAATATTTGCCTCTCCCAAACCCCCCATTCCTGAGGACAGCTATTTTTTATGGTAGGGATATTGTTTGTCAGTAATAGCATAATCTGTACTAGCTTACCATTCCAGAGAAGCTATAGTTCACAGTATGTCTAAGAGCTGCATTTGTTGCTTAATCCTGAATTATGGGGGACTATGGAATAATCTCTGTTCCACATATGTGTTGTTCATGGAGACACTTACTGTCATTTTCTTTAACTTGGAAGAAGATGCTATCCTAGGACAAAACAGGAAATGCAGTGAAGCTCATTTTAATTACTCGGTGAGTTTTTTTTTTTTAAGTTTAGCAGGCATTTGGAGATTAGTAACACTCTTGGTTTTGGGTCTGCTGTCTGATCCTCTAGTGTGGTGTTTCTTGGCTAGATATGGCATAGAATCCACCAGTCACTCAAGGTTTACTCACTCATGGCCCCTGTGGGGGCTAAGAAACCACTGTTTAATCCTTTCAGGGTTGGTGCCATACTAGTACGGCTTGCGCGTCAGGGTTGGTTCTGTACTAGTATGTGTAAATTTTAGCGGCTTCAAATTAAGCGGGAAACAGCTGGTAGGCCTAGATGTGAGAGAATGGGTCTGCACGGTCAGTGTGCGCAGTAGGAAAAAATTCAGGGACCCAGTGGTGCATTGTGGGAACGCCATTTTAGTACACCTTGCTCACCATGCCTCGCGGTAAGAAACTCCTCACTCCTCGGCGAATTGGGACACTTTTGTTCCCCAGTGACAGTTCTAATACAGATGGAAGTGTCAGTGAAGATGACTTTCAAGGTTTTGATGAGGTTGTGACCGAAACTAATGACCATAATACCGATAATAGTGAGGAAAACCCAAACGACCCTCAACCTTCCACCTCTGGTGCTGGGCCGTCTTGTTCACGTTCAGTTGTACCAGAATGAAAGAGGAAACTCTTATTTTCCCATATCCAGGACTCAGATGTGAGCAATGGTGATGATAGTGAAAACAGTTCCAGTAGCAAGAGTGAAGTAGAATATTCTCCAGTGAAGCGTCAGTATATACGACGGTATATGCACTGTGGTAGTGTGCCATATGCTATTCCAAGGGTAAGGAGTACATCTCAGAGTACATCCCGTGGCTGTACAACAGGAACAGATAGTGAAAATGAAGATGATAGTGTTGCAATTGGGATGAAAAATGTGCATGCATCTGTTGGTGGTAGTGGTGTTGCCAGCCGTGAGGCACCAGCAGTGGGCCATGCTGCCACCCATGCTGCTGACTCAGCAGAACTAGGAACATATGAAAGGAGGAACACTGCAGCAGGCCTGTTGGTCCATACTAGGCAGGTCCTTTACAATCCTTCCCATTAACAAAATATTTGCCCAACCCAATTTGCAATGCTACCCAAGAAATAAGTTTTGATGATTTTATTTACTCATTATGCAAGTCCCACTCAAATCCATCCCCCTCTCACTCATGTATTTATCCAACCTAAATTTGAAACTACCCAACATTTTAGCTTTAATAATCCTACTAGGAAGACTTTTCCACTCATCAACTACCCTATTTCCAAACCAATACTTGCCTATATCCTTTCGAAATCTAAACTTATCCAACTTGAATCCATTAATGCGGGTTCTCTTTTGGAGAGATATCCTCAAGACATTATTTATATCCCCATTGTTAATACCCATCTTCCACTTGTACACTTCGATCATGTCTCCCCTCATTCTTCGTCTTACAAGTGAATGTAGTTTAAGAGTCTTCAGTCGTTCTTCGTACGGAAGATTTCTAATTCTAAATTAATTCTTCGCTGAATGTTTTCTAACAAATTTATATCCGTTCTGTAATATGGAGACCAGAACTGAGCTGCATAATCTAGGTGATGCCTTACTTATGATGTAAAAAACTGCAGTATACTCTCTGGACTTCTGTTGCTTACACTTCTTGATATAAATCCCAATAATCAATTTGCCTTATTACATACGCTTAGGCATTGCTGTCTTGGATTAAGGTTGCTGCAATCTGTATGGCTAAGTTCTACATTATTTAACTTATAAGTGCTAGGGTTATGGACACTCCTGAGCTTCAGAACCTTGCATTTATCTACATTGAACTGCATCTGCCACTTTTCTGACCAAGAATAGGGTTTGTCTAAATCCTCCTGATGTTCCCTGACATCTACGTTTGAATCAGTTATCCTACCTATCTTTGTGTCATTGGCGAATTTGCTCATATCACTAGTAATACCCTCATCAAGGTCATTGGTGCGGTACTCTATCAAAAGCCTTACTAAAATCTAAATAAACAATATCGAATTCTTTATTATGATCAACGGCCTCAAAAGCTTTACTGAAGAAGGTTAATAAATTAGTTAGGCAGGAAGGGCCCCTCGTGAATCCATGCTGAGTATCATTAATCAGGCTATGCTTATCCAGACGGCTTCTTATAATATTATTATTATTTTTTTTATTATCACACTGGCCGATTCCCACCAAGGCAGGGTGGCCCGAAAAAGAAAAACTTTCACCATCATTCACTCCATCACTGTCTTGCCAGAAGGGTGCTTTACACTACAGTTTTTAAACTGCAACATTAACACCCCTCCTTCAGAGTGCAGGCACTGTACTTCCCATCTCCAGGACTCAAGTCCGGCCTGCCGGTTTCCCTGAACCCCTTCATAAATGTTACTTTGCTCACACTCCAACAGCACGTCAAGTATTAAAAACCATTTGTCTCCATTCACTCCTATCAAACACGCTCATGCATACCTGCTGGAAGTCCAAGCCCCTCGCACACAAAACCTCCTTTACCCCCTCCAACCTTTCCTAGGCCGACCCCTACCCCGCCTTCCTTCCACTACAGACTGATACACTCTTGAAGTCATTCTGTTTCGCTCCATTCTCTCTACATGTCCGAACCACCTCAACAACCCTTCCTCAGCCCTCTGGACAACAGTTTTGGTAATCCCGCACCTCCTCCTAACTTCCAAACTACGAATTCTCTGCATTATATTCACACCACACATTGCCCTCAGACATGACATCTCCACTGCCTCCAGCCTTCTCCTATAATATCAGCTATAATTGACTCTGTTGGATATTGGTGGATAAAAAGTTAATGAGTAGGCTCCAGGATGTACATGTTTATAGAGGGGCAACTGATATATTGGATCATTATTTACTTGTAGCTACAGTTAGAGTAAGAGGTATATGGGACAAGAGGAAGGTGACAACAACAAGTAGGAGGGAAGTGAAAGTGTATAAACTAAGTGAGGAGGAAGTTCGGGTGAGATATTAGCGACTATTGGCAGAAAGGTGGGCTAGTGCAAAGATGAGTAGTGGGGGGGGGTTGAAAAGGGTTTAATGAGTTTTAAAAATGCAGTATTAGAATGTGGGGCAGAAGTTTGTGGTTATAGGAGGGTGGGGGCAGGAGGAAAGAGGAGTGATTGGTGGAATGATGAAGTAAAGGGTGTGATAAAAGAGAAAAAGTTAGCTTATGAGAGGTTTTTACAAAGCAGAAGTGTTATAAAAAGAGCAGAGTATATGGAGAGTAAAAGAAAGGTGAAGAGAGTGGTGAGAGAGTGCAAGAGGAGAGCAGATGATAGAGTGGGAGAGGCACTGTCAAGAAATTTTAATGAAAATAGGAAAAAATTTTGGAGTGAGTTAAACAAGTTAAGAAAGCCTAGGGAACGTATGGATTTGTCAGTTAAAAACAGAGTAGGGGAGTTAGTAGATGGGGAGAGGGAGGTATTAGGTAGATGGCGAGAATATTTTGAGGAACTTTTAAATGTTGAGGAAGAAAGGGATGCGGTAATTTCATGCACTGGCCAGGGAGGTATACCATCTTTTAGGAGTGAAGAAGAGCAGAATGTAAGTGTGGGGAAGGTACGTGAGGCATTACATAGAATGAAAGGGGGTAAAGCAGCTGGAACTGATGGGATCATGACAGAAATGTTAAAAGCAGGGGGTCGGGGGGGGGGGATATAGTGTTGGAGTGGTTGGTACTTTTGTTTAATAAATGTATGAAAGAGGGGAAGGTACTTAGGGATTGGAAGGGAGCATGTATAGTCCCTTTATATAAAGGGAAGGAGGACAAAAGAGATTGTAAAAATTATAGGGGAATAAGTTTACTGAGTATACCAGGAAAAGTGTACGGTAGGGTTATTATTGAAAGAATTAGAGGTAAGACAGAATGTAGGATTGCGGATGATCAAGGAGGTTTCAGAGTGGGTAGGGGATGTGTAGATCAAGTGTTTACATTGAAGCATATATGTGAACAGTATTTAGATAAAGGTAGAGAAGTTTTTATTGCATTTATTTTATTTAGAAAAGGTATATGATAGAGTGGCTAGGGGAGCAATGTGGCAGATGTTGCAAGTATATGGAATAGGTGGTAAGTTACTAAATGCTGTAAAGAGTTTTTATGAGGATAGTGAGGCTCAGGTTAGGGTGTGTAGAAGAGAGGGAGACTACTTCCCGGTAAAAGTAGGTCTTAGACAGGGATGTGCAATGTCACCATGGTTGTTTAATATATTTATATATGGGGTTGTAAAAGAAGTAAATGCTAGGTTGTTCGGGAGAAGGGTGGGATTAAATTATGGGGAATCAAATACAAAATGGGAATTGGCACAGTTACTTTTTGCTGATGATAATGTGCTTATGGGAGATTCTAAAGAAAAATTGCAAAGGTTAATGGATGAGTTTGGGAGTGAGTGTAAAGGTAGAAAGTTGAAAGTGAACATAGAAAAGAGTAAGGTGATGAGGGTATCAAATGATTTAGATAAAGAAAAATTGGATATCAAATTGGGGAGGAGTATGGAATAGTGAATGTTTTCAGATACTTGGGAGTTGACATGTCGGCGGATGGATTTATGAAGGATGAGGTTAATCATAGAATTGATGAGGGAAAAAAGGTGAGTGGTGCGTTGAGGTATATGTGGAGTCGAAAAACGTTATCTATGGAGGCAAAGAAGGGAATGTATGAAAGTATAGTAGTACCAACACTCTTATATGGGTGTGAAGCTTGGGTTGTGAATGCAGCAGCGAGGAGGAGGTTGGAGGCAGTGGAGATGTCCTGTCTAAGGGCAATGTGTGGTGTAAATATTATGCAGAAAATTCGGAGTGTGGAAATTAAGAGAAGGTGTGGAGTTAATAAAAGTATTAGTCAGAGGGCTGAAGAGGGGTTGTTGAGGTGGTTTGGTCATTTAGAGAGAATGGATCAAAGTAGGATGACATGGAGAGCATTTAAATCTGTAGGAGAAGGAAGGCGGGGTAGGGGTCGTCCTTGAAAAGGTTGGAAGGAAGGGGTAAGGGAGGTTTTGTGGATGAGGGGCTTGGACTTCCAGCAGGCATGCATGAGCGTATTCGATAGGAGTGAATGGAGACGAATGGTATTTGGGACCTGACGATCTGTTGGAGTGTGAGTAGGGTAATATTTAGTGAAGGGATTCATGGAAACCGGTTATTTTTATATAGCTGGACTTGTATCCTGGAAATGGGAAGTACAATGCCTGCGCTCTAAAGGAGGGGTTTGGGATATTAGCAGTTTGGAGGGATATGTTGTGTATCTTTATACGTATATGCTTCTAAACTGTTGTGTTCTGAGCTCCTCTGGAAAACAGTGATTATGTGTGAGTGTGGTGAAAGTGTTGAATGATGATGATGAAAGTATTTTCTTTTCGGGGATTTTCTTTCTTTTTGGGTCACCCTGCCTCGGTGGGAGGCGGCCGACTTGTTGAAAAAAAAAAAATTGCCTACAATTGAGGTCAGGCTTACTGGATGGTAATTTGACGGTAACGACTTGTCCCCTGCTTTAAAAATAGGAATTACATTAGCCATCTTCCACATATCAAACACTACACCTGTTTGAAGAGAAATATTAAAAATATTAGTCAATGGTTCACAAAGTTCCATTTTACACTCTTTAAGAACTCTTGAAAAAAGTTCATCGGGGCCTGGGGATTTATTTTGCATTAATTGGTCTGTTTGAAAACCATTTCGCTAGTGACTATGATATTGCATAATTTATCGTCTTCAAGCCCACTATAAAAATTTATTATTGGGATATTGTTAGTGCCTTCCTGAGTGAAAACTGAGAGAAAATAATTATTAAGAATAGAGCACATTTCATTCTCCTTGTCAGTAAAATGCCCAGAGTTATTTTTAAGGGGACCTATCTTATCTCTAACTTTTGTTCTATAAACCTGGAAAAAACTTTTTGGGTTAGTTTTCGAATTCCTAGCAACTTTAATTTCATAGTCCCGTTTAGCTTTTCTTATCCCCTTTTTAATGTCCCTCTTAATCCTTTCAGGGTCCAAGCGCCAAATTTCAAAGTGTGCACCAGTGTCCAAGAATTTTCAAAAAATTATTTTTTTATTTTTTCTTACGAAATGGTAGAGAATGTTTTTCTGAAGGTAATAAAACAAAAAGTACGAAATTTGATGGAAAATTGATGAAATTATGCTCTCGCGAATTTTGATGTGTCAGTGATATTTACGCATCGGCAATTTTGCTGACTTTGATTCCCATTTTAGGCAAATTATATTACGCCAGTTGACCAAAATCTTAGTTTTTTTCACTTGCATTACTTCTATTCTATTGACTGAGCACAAGAAATTGCCAAATCAACTGTTTCAACTACAAAATACACTGTAAAGTGATCGGAAATTGGTAATTTGGCCAATTTAATGCAAAGGTCAAAATATTCTAATTTCAAAATAGGGTCCAGAATAAACAATGCAGGCATTCCTGGAACTAAACTAACATTTTCTCTGTTCATTAGTTACGTTTTTAGGCTTTACAAATGAATTCCATTTTGATTTTTTATTCACATAATGAATTTTTATTCAAACCAAAAAATAGAAGATTTACTGTTATGCAATACTGTAATAATTGTATAAATAATATCACCACATTTGTGAACGTATATTAGACCCACCAGCTGGTGTGTATCAGACGTGTGGAATCATTTGTTTACTCTTGAACATCAGCAAAAATTTAACATTTCTGCTATTTTGAGCTCAGTTTCAACCTATTTCCATTACTAAAACCAATCAAAATTATCTCATTTTCTGTAATATATCTTCCATTCTATCAAATGAGGCCAAGAAATCGCAAATACAACTATAAAAAACATAAGAAAAAAAAAAAAATTACGGTCTCGTTTTTTTCCTCTCATTAGGCACTGTGTGCTGCAGGATTTGTTTTATGTGGTGCACACATACCACATAAATGTATTCTCTCATATCTAGGCCCAAATTTACTGCTCACAGCTTATCAGAATGAGCTGAGCTCATAGCGTAGATCTACAGTTTGGACCCTCAACGTATAGCCGTAGATCTACGGCACTGACCCTCAAAGGGTTAATGTCAATATACTGATTCATAAGATGACCCTCACCTCTTTTGATGCACCTATAAATTCCTTTTTTCTGTCCTAAAAGATATTTGAGCCTATTATTCATCCATTTTGGGTCATTTCTATTCGATCTAATGTCTTTATATGGGATAAAAGTTTTTTGGGCAGCATGTATAGTGTTTAGAAAACTCTCATATTGATAGCTCTCTTCGTTACCCCAGTCAACAGATGATAAGTGTTCTCTAAGCCCATTGTAATCTGCTAAGCGAAAATCTGGGACTGTTACTGAGTTATCCCTAATATCATACTTCCATTCAATGCTTAAGGTAGTTGATGTGTGGTCACTTGTGCCAAGTTCCTCTGAAATTTCTAAATTATTAACAAGTGATTCCTTGTTTGCCAGAACCAAGTCAAGCAGGTTATTACCCCTTGTAGGTTCTGTCACAAACTTCTTCAAAAAAAATCCTGAACTACTTACAAAAAGTCATTAGATTCTAAATTCCCTGTCAAAAAATTTCAGTCAGTCTGACTAAAGTTAAAGTCTCCTAGAATTACAACGATATTGTGCCTTGTGGCCTTAACAGTTTCCTCCCACAGTAGTCTTCCTTGGTCTCTATCCAAGTTTGGGGGACGGTATATCACGCCTAAAATAAATTTTTCGTGCCCCTCTGAAAATTCTACCCAAACAGACTCAGTATGTGTTTCAGACTTTATACCAGTTTTTATGCAACAATTTAAACGATCTCGGACATAGAGTGCCACCCCACCCCCCTTTCCGATATTTCTGTCTACTTGGAACAATTTAACCCTTTCAGGATCCGTCCCGTAGATCTACGGCTTTACGTTCAGGGTCCAAACCGTAGATCTACGTCATGAGTTCAGCTCACTCTGATAAACTGTGAGTGGTAAATTTGGGCCTAGATATGAGAGAATACATCTATGTGGTATGTGTGCACCACATAAAACAAATCCTGCAGCACACTGTGTATAATGAGAGAAAAAAAACTGAGATCGTGATTTTCGATTAAAACAGCGACTTTGCAGCGTTTTTTCGTATGTTTTTTATAGTTGTATTTGTGATTTCTTGGTCTCAATTGATAGAATGGAAGACATATTACAGAAATAGAGGTAATTTTGATTGGTTTTAGCACTGGAAATGGCTTGAAACTGAGCTCAAAGTGGCGGAAATGTTAAATTTTTGCCGATGTTCAAGAGTAAACAAACGACCTCACACGTCTAATACACGCCAGCTGGTGGGTCTAATATGCATTCACAAATGTGGTGATGATATTTATACAATTATTACAATATTGCATAACAGTAAATCTTTTATTTTTTTTGTGTGAATAAAAATTCATTATGTGAATAAAAAATCAAAATGGAATTTATTTGTAAAGCCTCAAAACGTAACTAATGAACAGAGGAAATGTTACTTTAGTGCCAGGAATACCTACATTGTTTATTCTGGACCCCATTTTGAAATTGGAATATTTTGAACTTTGTGTTAAATTGGCCAAATTACCAATTTCTGGTCACTTTATTTTGTAGTTGAAACAGTTGACTTGGCGATTTCTTGTGCTCAATCGATAGAACAGAAGTAATACTAGTGAAATAGCTAAGAATTTGGTCGACTGGAACAATGTAATTGGCCTAAAATGGGAGTCAAAATCGGCAAAATCGCCGATTCGTAAATATCGCTGACACATCAAAATTCACGAGAGCATAATTTCGTCAATTTTCCATCAAATTTCATACTTTTTGTTTTATTACATTCACAAAAAGATTATCTACCATTTCATAAGAAAAAAATAACAATTTTTTTTTTTGAAAATTCTTGGACACTGGGGCACCACTTCAGATTTTGGCCTTGGACCCTGAAAGGGTTAAAACCCAGAATGTGACATTCAGCAGGCATGTCCCTATTTTTCATATTAACCCCTTGACTGTTGCAACCCCTAATCCTGAGGTGTCTCCTGGTGTCGCAAAATTTCTGAAAAAAAATTTTTTTTTTTCTTATGAAATGATAGATAATCTCTTCCGAATTGTAATGACACCAAAAGAATGAAATTTGATGGAAAACTGATGGAATTATGCTCTTGTGAAGTTAGCGACCTCAGCGATATTTACGAATTGGCGATTTCGCCCACTTTGAGCCCTATTTTCGGCTAATACCATTGTTCCAGTTGACCAAACTCATAGCTATTACTTTAGAACTCCATTTTTTCTATCGATTGAGTGCAAGAAACTGCCCATTTACCAATTTCAACTACCCAATAACATGGTCAGAAATTTGCAATTTGGCCAATTTCATGAAAATAAAAAAAATATGACAATTTCAAAATAGGGTCCAGAATGAACAGTGCAGATATTCCTGGCTCTAAAATAACATTTTCTTTGTTCATCAGTCACGTCTCCAGGCCCCTCTGATATTACTCTTGCTTTGTATTTTGAATTTTTATTCAAACAAAAAATAGAAGATTTACTGTTATGCATACTACTGCAATATTGTAATAATTGTATAAATAATGTCAACCCATTCATGACTGCGTATTAGAATGGCTACTTGGACATTTATTGGAAAATGACATCATTTGTTTACTTTTGAACATTGGCAAAAATCAAACATTTCCCCTACTTTGAACTCCATTTCAAAGTTCTTTTCATAGTAAAACCAATCAAAATCACCTCTATTTCTGTAATATGTTTCCCATTCTATCAAATGAGACCAAGAAAACAAGAATACAACAATAAATACTATACGAAAATAGACGACAAAATCGGCATTTTAACCCTTTCAGGGTCCAAGGTTAAAATCTGAAGGGGTGCCCATGCCCAAGAAATTTTGAAAAAAAAAAAAAATTATTTTTTCTTACAGAATTAAAGAGTATATTTTTGTGAAGGTAATAAAACAAAAAAAAAATTCTGATGAGTACTTACCGAGATACAGTGGCGAGAAGTTGACCCAAAATGACCGGGTGGCAGCAGCATCAGCAATTTCCACAAACTCGCATTTCTTTATTTTACGTTTTTTATACTTTTTTCTTTGCTTTTCTATTTTTTTCTTTTCCTAGTAACATTTGGGGCCTGTGAGACCAATACTGTATACCATAATGTATATACTGTATATAAACTGACTGTATTGACCACAATAACCGCACTGAAGTTATTATTATAATATTGTTTACCACTTTTGTTTATTACAATAAACATACACAAATCTTGTATAATACTAATGTTCTATCATATATTTACATATGTGCAATCACTGGACATGTTTTTAGAACTGCTGCAGCTTGTGGAACTCCTTGAAACAAGGCACCATGCACAGAGGTACCTTACATTCCTCGCACATAAACCAAGTGTCTTTGTTGCCGTCGTTTTGTTTGTGAGCAGACAACACATCTCTTCTGAGCAAATTTCTTCTTAATTGCAGGAAGCTGTATTATGAAGTGATCACCTTCCCTCCTCAAACGCTTGGGTATATCCTGAGGAGTTCGAGGACGGTTTTGTATAGCAGGTGTTGTTACCTGGTATTTCATTATGAGTTGTCTGACAACAGACAAACAAAATCCACCATACGGTGGTCTGTTGCCAGTCTTCACTTGGTACATATTATATGCATTGAGCATTGAAATGTCCATGAGATGGAAGAAAAGTTTCATGTACCACTTATAACTCTTACGAACACAATCAACAAAGCCAATCTGCATATCACATTTGTCAACCAAGCGCATGTTTTGTGTATAATCAATCACTGTCACTGGTTTTCAGATATGTTCATTAGTCACTCTATCAACTTGGCCACTGTCTTGCATTTCATTACGGTGAATGGGGTGAATGGTTGTTAACAATGTGACATCTTGTTTGTCATGCCACCGTAATGCCATGATATCATTGGCAGTAAACACCTGCACCTCTTCACCACGATTGCCTGCGTTGAACCTGGGCAACAGAAGTCCAGAGGTTATACTTCAGCTTTATATGTACATCTTTAGTAAGGCCTCACCTAGATTATGCAGCTCATTTCTGGTCTCCAGATTACAGAATGGACATAAATTCGTTAGAAAACATTCAGCGTAGAATGACTAAATTAATACATAGCATTAGAAATCCTCCTTATGAAGAAAGATTGAAGACCCTTAAATTACATTCACTTGTTAGACGAAGAATGAGGGGAGACATGATCGAAGTGTATAAGTGGAAGATGGGTATTAATAAAGGGGATATTAGTTAAGTCTTGAGGATATCTCTCCAGGAGAGAACCCACAGTAATGGATTCAAATTGGACAAGTTTAGATTTAGAAGGGATGTAGGAAAGTACAGTGGACCCCCGCATAGCGACTTTAATCCGTGCAAGAGGGCTCATTGTTATGCGAAATGATCGGTATGTGAATGAATTTTCCCCATAAGAAATAATGGAAATCAAATTAATCTGTGCAAGACACCCAAAAGTATGAAAAAAAAAATTTTACCACATGAAATATACATTTTCCTACACACAGAGAGAAGGATACATGCACAATAGTAGAGTAGTACATGCACAATATATATTGTGCATGTACTACTCTACTAAATGAAGAATAAATGACACTTACCTTTATTGAAGATGCAGCAATGACTGATGAGACACTGTGTCCTGGGAGTGCCTTTTCCTCCTGAGTACTGTAGGTCCTGTTTGGCATTTTCTTCCAGAACAGGCCTTATCACACTGTGTATGCCACTACGATTCTTAAATCTCTCAAACCAACCTTTGCTGGCTTTAAATTCACCAATATGAGCACTAGTTCCAGGCATTTTTCCCTGTTCACCTGGGTGTTAGTCAACTGGTGTGGGTTGCATCCTGGGAGACAAGATTAAGGACCCCAATGGAAATAAGTTAGACAGTCTTCGATGACACTGACTTTTTTTGGGTTATCCTGGGTGGCAAATCCTCTGGGGTTAATTGTTTCTTGGTATTCTCAATAAGCCACACCAACAACGGTGCTACAGCAGCAGCAGCAGCAGCTGACAGTGCTACAGCAGCAGCAGTAGCTGACAGTGCTACAGCAGCAGCAGACGATGCTACAGCAGCAGCAGACGGTACTACAGCAGCAGCTGATGGTGGTACAGCAGCAGCAGCAGCTGACAGTGCTACAGCAGCAGCAGACGATGCTACAGCAGCAGCAGACGGTACTACAGCAGCAGCTGATGGTGGTACAGCAGCAGCAGCAGCTGACAGTGCTACAGCAGCAGCAGACGATGCTACAGCAGCAGCAGACGGTACTACAGCAGCAGCTGATGGTGGTACAGCAGCAGCAGCAGCCGACAGTGCTACAGCAGCAGCAGACGATGCTACAGCAGCAGCAGACGGTACTACAGCAGCAGCTGATAGTGGTACAGCAGCAGCAGCAGCTGACAGTGCAGCAGCAGCAGCAGCAGCAGCTGACGGTGGTACAGCAGCAGCAGCAGCTGTACCACCAATAGTAGCGATGGTTGATTGGGGTTTATTATACAACCTGGCCAGCTCGGAGACACGCACTCCACTTTCATACTTATCAATGATCTTTTTCTTCATCTCTATAGTAATTCTCACCCTTATTGCTGTAGGGTTGGCACTAGAAGCTTTCTTGGGGCCCATGGTCACTTATTTTGCAGATAAAATCACCAAAAACACTGTAATAATACGAAATGTTCCAATTGTATGCTTGGATGTTACCGCGGAGGCTGGCTGGTAAACAATGCCACCGGCGGAACATGTGAGGCTGGCTAAGGGCGCACATTGGACGCGTCTCGGACGAAGAGCGGTGAGCGGGTTTTTGAGTGGTATGCGAGGCAAAATTTTTGCGATAAAAGCGAGCGGTATGCGGATTGAACGTTATGTGATGCGTACGGTATGCGGGGGTCCACTGTAAGGCTTACGGAGGAAGAATTCTGTTCCACTTCCCCATGGAGATATTATTATTATTATTATTATTATTATTATTATTATTATTATTATTATTATTATTATTATTATAATGGGGAAGCGCTTGTAGGGGGTAGGAGTTGGAAGGTATTCAGGCTTTAATTTAGATCAAGAGTCCCTCCCCACATACATACTAATAATAATAATAATAATTATTATAATAATAATAATACAATATAACACTAATAATAATAATAACAGTAAAGAGAAACTTCGAAAGGCTGCCAGTAGCTGGTGCCACCATCAGCAAAACATTGGTAACCACTACTTTTCACCTGTCTAGACTTAAGTAGTGTCTATAAGTATTAGGTAAAGTCTGTTAAAAATGCCTCGGCATGATAGTGGCTTTCTTCGCTCCAATCATATTATGATACGTAAACACACATTGTAACCTTTGCAAAAAAAATAAATATTTTATTTATTTATTTATTTAACCCTTTCAGGGTCCAGAGGCTGAATTTCAAAGTGTGCACCAGGGTCCAAGAATTTTCAAAAACTAATTTTGTTATTTTTTCTCATGAAATAGTAAAAAATCTTTTTCTGAAGGTAATAAAACAAAAAGTACGGTGGAAAATTGACGAAATTATGCTCTTGTGAATTTTGATGTGTCAACGATATTTGCGCATCGACAATTTTGCCGACTTTGACTCCAATTTTAGGCCAATTACATTATTTCAGTTGACCAAATTCTTAGTTATTTCACTAGTATTACTTCTATTCTATCGATTGAGCACAAGAAATCGCCAAGTCAACTGTTTCAACTACAAAATTAAGTGATTGGAAATTGGTAATTTGGCCAATTTTATGCAAAGTTCAGAATATTCCAATTTCAAAATAGGGTCCAGAATAAACAATGCAAGCATTCCTGCCACTAAATTAACATTTCCTCTGTTCATTAGTTATGTTTTCAGGCTTTACAAATGAATTCCATTTTGATTTTTTATTCACATAATGAATTTTTATTCACACCAAAAAATAGAAGATTTACTTTAATGCAGTATTGTAATAGTACTTGTATAAATAATATGACCACATTTGTGAACATACAATAGACCGTTATTTAACACGGTAGTTACGTTCCTGAAAACACCGTGTTGGGTAAAATTGTGTTAGATGAACTGGAGAACTTAGGGGAAAAATAGGGTTACGTTCCTGAGAATACCAAACAAGCCAAACGACTTTTTTTTTAGGCCTCCACATCTTGGCAATATAAACACAAATGCAGTATAATGTGATCCTTTATTGACTACGTTTCGCCCACACAGTGGGCTTTTTCAAGTCACAAACAGTTCTGTTTGTGACTTGAAAAAGCCCACTGTGTGGGTGAAACGTAGTCAATAAAGGATCACATTATACTGCATTTGTGTTTATATTGCCATTGTGTCGGTATTTTATACCATTTATTTCCCTCCACATCTTACAAAAATAAAAGTGAATATGTAATTGTAGTTCATTGTTGTGATGTATTATGTTGTTTTTACTGCTTAAGACTACAAATAATAGTATTTCTTGTGGGTGCTGATGTTTGTGGATGATTGTGAAGAGAGTGGAGGTATGCTGTGGCCCTCCTGGGTTGGGGTGGATGGTAGAGGTTCTGGTACTGAAGTTGATGGTTGTACTGGAGTGTCTAACTTTAAGTCATTCAGTCAATCAAGTCATTCAGTAAGTCAGTCAAGTGATTCAGTATGTCAGTCAAGTCATTCAGTAAGTCTCAAGTCATTCAGTAAGTCAGTCAAGTGATTCAGTAAGTCTCAAGTCATTCAGTAAGTCAGTCAAGTCGTTCAGTAAGTCAGTCAAGTCATTCAGTAAGTCAGTCAGTAATTCAGTCAAGTCATTCAGTAAGTCAGTCAAGTCATTAACCCTTAAACTGTCCAAACAGATCTACATTCACATGCATAGTGCTCCAAAAGTAGATCTATGTTTTTTTACATATTTTCAAAAACAGTGGAACCTCTACTTGCGAGCTTGTCCATGTGCGAGTTTTTCCAAATACGAGCAGTCGATGGGTCGATTTTTTGCTTCCACAAGCGAGCAGACCTCAAGGCAGGTTCCTTGACACTGGTGAGGGGCTCTTGCTCTTGATCTCGGGAATTGTATCTCATTTGTTTGTTGGACTATCTTATTGAAACTTGGGCATTGTATGTTGGAAAGAAGCTTCTTAACCTACACCAAAAATGAAAGAAATCTAGGCATAAATAATAGAGTTCACTTCTCAGCAATTAGCCACCCTTTAGTGTTAATTTCGAATGGTTTTTATGGTTGTATTCTCGTTTTTTTGGTCTCATTTGATAGAATGGAAGATATATTACAGAAATAGATATGATTTTGATTGCTTTCATGATGAAAAGTGCCTTGAAATTGAGCTCAACCTAGGAGAAATGGTCCATTGCTTGGCTGTTTCAGAGTAAACAAATGACGTCACTGTCCATTCCAATATGCAGTCGTGAATGGGTTGACATATTTATACAGTTATTGCAATAAGGAATAACAGTAAATCTTACATTTTTTGTGTGAATAAAAATTACAAATAATTTATATAATAATAATAATTAATAACGTACTCCCTGTTCAGTACATACACACTTACTACTGTGCAATCTACATCTACATGACCTTAAATTCCAATATTAACCTTGACCTAAAACGCTTTCTTGATAGTTGTGACAGAACCCACAGGCACAACACCAGACACAAACATCTCTATGACATTCCCCGTGTCCGACTAAACCTTTACAAAAATTCAATGTATGTCAAAGGCCCTAAAATCTGGAACACCCTACCTGAAAATTCCAAAACTGCAGACTCATTCATCACCTTCAAAACTACCATCAGAAAACATCTTATCTCCCTGATACACCGTGTCAACTAATAATACGAATACCACCTGGTGGTTCACACTTACACTCACTCACCCATTTGACCATAAACAGAAATATCAATCTCAATCTCAAAATAATGAATCTTAACTAGTCAAAAGTTGGCCTGTGATACTCCAATACTGAAACTATGTATAGTGCCAAAACAAAAGCATTCACATTGCTAAACTCACAACTAGTATTTAGTCACTTAGCCATAATACCAACTTATCTCATAATTCTGTAACATTTTAAACCTAAGATTTAATATAAGTCTGCCCGAAATGCCTAGCCATGCTAGGCGTTCTAGTGGTACACTCTGTAATTATTATTTTACTACATGTAAACCACACAATAACCAAATTCTGTAAACTCAGCATTGTAATACTTATAGAGAATAAAGTTTGAATTTGAATTTGAATATAATAATAATATGAATAATAACAATACGTATAATAATAATAATAGTATAATACAATAATAATAATAATAATAATATACAGTGGACCCCCGCATAACGATATTAATCCGTTCACGAGAGCTCATTGTTATGCGAATGAATTTTCCCCATAACAAATAATGGAAATCAAATTAATCCGTGCAAGACCCCCAAAAGTATGAAAAAAAAAAATTTACCACATGAAATATACATTTTCCTACACACAAAGAGAAGGATACATGCACAATAGTAGAGTAGTACATGCACAGTATATATTGTGCATGTACTACTCTACTAAATGAAGAATAAATGACACTTACCTTTATTGAAGATGCAGCAATGACTGATGAGACAGTGTGTCCTGGGAGTGCCTTTTCCTCCTGAGTACTGTAGGTCCTGTTTGGCATTTTCTTCCAGAACAGGCCTTATCACACTGTGTATGCCACTATGATTCTTAAATCTCTCAAACCAACCTTAGCTGGCTTTAAATTCACCAATATGAGCACTAGTTCCAGGCATTTTTCCCTGTTCACCTGGGTGTTAGTCGACTGGTGTGGGTTGCATCCTGGGAGAGAAGATTAACCCTTTCAGGGTCCGTCCCGTAGATGTACGGCTTTATGGTGAGTGTCCAAACCGTAGATCTATGCCATGAGCTCAGCTCACTCTGATAAACTGTGAGTGGTACATTTGGGCCTAGATATGAGAGAATACATCTATGTGGTATGTGTGCACCACATAAAACAGATCCTGCAGCACACTGTGTATAATGAGAGAAAAAAACTGAAATCATGATTTTTTGATTAAAACAGCAACTTTGCAGTGTTTTTTCGTATGTTTTTTATAGTTGTATTTGCGATTTCTTGGTCTCATTTGATAGAATGGAAGACATATTACAGAAATAGAGATGATTTTGATTGGTTTTAGCACTGGAAATGGCTTGAAACTGAGCTCAAAGTAGCGGAAATGTTAAATTTTTGCCGATATTCAAGAGTAAACAAACGACCTCACACGTCTAATACACGTCAGCTGGTGGGTCTAATATACATTCACAAATATGGTGATGATATTTATACAATTATTACAGTATTGCATAGCAGTAAATCTTCTATTTTTTGGTGTGAATAAAAATTCATTATGTGAATAAAAAATCAAAATGGAATTTATTTGTAAAGCCTCAAAACATGACTAATGAACAGAGGAAATGTTAGTTTAGTGCCAGGAATGCCTACATTGTTTATTCTGGACCCTATTTTGAAATTGGAATATTTTGAACTTTGTGTTAAATTGGCCAAATTAACAATTTCCGATCACTTTATTTTGTAGTTGAAACAGTTGACTTGGCGATTTCTTGTGCTCATTCGATAGAATAGAAGTAATACTAGTGAAATAGCTAAGAATTTGGTTGATTGGAATAATGTAATTGGCCTAAAATGGGAGTCAAAGTCGGCAAAATCGCCGATTCGTAAATATCGCTGACACATCAAAATTCGCGAGAGCATAATTTCGTCAATTTTCCACCAAATTTCGTACTTTTTGTTTTATTACCTTCACAAAAAGATTCTCTACGATTTCATAAGAAAAAATAACAAATTTTTTTTTTGAAAATTCTTGGACACTGGTGCGTGACTCCAGATTTGGGCCTTGGACCCTGAAAGGGTTAAGGACCCCAATGGAAATAAGTTAGACAGTCTTCGATGACACTGACTTTTTTGGGTTATCCTGGGTGGCTAACCCTCTGGGGTTAATTGTTTCTTGGTATTCTCAATAAGCCACACCAACAACGGTGCTACAGCAGCAGCAGCAGCAGCTGACAGTGCTACAGCAGCAGCAGCAGCAGCTGACAGTGCTACAACAGCAGCTGACAGTGCTACAGCAGCAGCTGACAGTGCTACAGCAGCAGCAGATGATGCTACAGCAGCAGCAGACGGTACTACAGCAGCAGCAGCAGCAGACAGTACTACAGCAGCAGCAGCAGCTGACGGTGGTACAGCAGCAGCAGCAGCTGACAGTGCTACAGCAGCAGCAGCTGACAGTGCTACAGCTGACAGTGCTACAGCAGCAGCAGCAGCTGACAGTGCAGCAGCAGCAGCAGCAGCTGACAGTGCTACAGCAGCAGCAGACGATGCTACAGCAGCAGCAGACGGTACTACAGCAGCAGCAGCAGCTGACGGTGGTACAGCAGCAGCAGCAGCTGACAGTGCTACAGCAGCAGCAGCATCAGCAGTTGACCATGGTACCACAGTATTTTGATAATATTTCTCACCCTTTTTACCACAGGGTTGGCACTAGAAGCTTTCTTGGGGCCCATGGTCACTTATTTTGCAGATAAAATCACCAAAAACACTGTAATAATACGAAATGTTGCGATTGTATGCTTGGATGTTACCGCGGAGGCTGGCTTGTAAACAATGCCACCGGCGGAACATGTGAGGCTGGCTCAGGCCACACATTAGATGCATCTCGGACGAATAGTGTTGAGCGGGTTTTTTAGCAGTATGCGAGGCAAAATCTTAGCGATAAAATGTATCGGTATGCGGATTTAACGTTATGTGATGCCAACGGTATGCGGGGGTCCACTGTAATATGTATAATAATAATACATATAATAATGTACTCCATATAATAATTATAATAATAGACGGCTTCAAAAGGCCATCACTAGATGGCAGTGTTTACCACAACAAAGAGGGAGTGGTTGTGGCCGCCTCCACCTGTTACGTAATGACATATTTTATTCATTCTAGAGTATATATCGTGTTTCTATGTTATTTATATTGTCTGTTATGTCATATTAGATGAACTGTTATGTATAAATAAGCCATATAGATGATATTAGCAAAATTATTCATGAAGTATTTTGCCCGGTGTCCAGACAAACTCTCGTCCACTGCCGACACTGCCCATACCACTACATGAATAACATTTTATTCATTCTAGAGTATATATCAGGTTTCTGTGTTATTTATATTGTTTATTATGTCATGTTAGATGAAGTGAGATAGATAAATAAGCTGTAGAGTTGATATTAGCGAAATTATTGAAGTACAGAATTCCACTGGAACGGATTAATTGCATTTCAGTTAATTTAAATGAGAAAAATTGACTCTGCAAATGAGCAAATCCAGTTGCAAGCAAGGTCATGGGTTGGATTAAACTTGGAAGTAGAGGTTCCACTGTATAACAAAAAAAAAAAAACGTAGATCAAAGTTTATTTTACACATTTTCAAATGTAAAAAAAAAAAAAAAAGGTCTACGTTTTTTTACATACTTTCAAATGTTGAAAAAACGTAGATCTACGTTTGGACAGTTTAAGGGTTATGTCAGTCAGTTCATTCAGTAAGTCATTCAGTAAGTCATTCAGTAAGTCAGTCAAGTCATTCAGTAAGTCAGTCAAGTTGTTCAGTAAGTCAGTCAAGTCATTCAGTAAGTCAGTCAGGCCATAAAGTAAATCAGTCATTCAGTAAGTCAGTCAGTCAGTAAGACAATCAGTCAGTCATTCAGTAAGTCAGCCAGTCAGTCATTCAGTAAGTCAACCAGTCAGTCATTCAGTAAGTCAGCCAGTCACAAAAACTTATATTTACCTCTTTTTTTATGTGTACAAAGTAACACTTCATTATGGCCACTGGTTATGTCTTGTATAATATCTGTGTTTCCTTCGTTAATTCTAAGACTTAAATGCTTACACCTTTTCTTGCCAGTTTGAGCAACACTGGTATACCTACTGGGTGTCATGATTGCTTGGCAGATACAAGATATAGTAATTAAAAGATCAAAACACAATTCACAATCACAAGCTTGTAGCAGAGAAGTTGGACTGGACACGTATGAAGTACGGATGCTGGGATGGTGGGGTGGTGTCGGGGGGTGGCTGGGGATGGCAAGAGGTCTCCCCTGCTGATTCACAACAAGGCAGCTGCTTGAAGAAAAGGGAAGTTTTTTTTCCTTCATGCAAACAATTCTTCAGTTATGCTATGCCCAGATTGTGCCAAATAAACTCGTGCTAAATGACGGTCTACTGTATATTAGACCCACCCGCTGGCATGTATTAGATGTGTGAGGTCATTTGTTTGCTCTTGAACATTGGCAAAAATTTAACATTTCTGCTACTTTGAGCTCAGTTTCAAGCCATTTCAGTACTAAAACCAATCAAAATCATCTCTATTTCTGTAATATATCTTCCATTCTATCAAATGAGACCAAGAAATTGCAAATACAACTATAAAAAACATAAGTAAAAACACTGCAAAGTCGCTGTTTAATCGAAAATTATGGTCTCAGTTTTTTATCTCATTTTGCACTGTGTGCTGCAGGATTTGTTTTATGTGGTGCACACATACCATATAGATGTATTCTCTCATATCTAGGCCCAAATTTACCGCTCACAGCTTATCAGAGTGAGCTGAGCTCATCAAATCAAATCAGATCAAATCAAAGTTTAGCCTCTATAAGGATTACAATGTGGGGTTTACAGATTTTGGTTATTGTGTGGTTTACATGTAATAAAATACTAATTACAGAGGGGGCCACTAGAACACCTAGCATGGCTAGGCGTTTCGGGCAAACTTAGATTAATTCTTAACCCTAAATTATTACAAATTGTTGAGTAAATTTACTAAATACTAGTTTGTGAGTTTAGCAATGTGAATGCTTTTGTTTTGGCACAATATATAGTTTCTATATTGGAGTATCACAGGCAAACTTATGACTAGTTAGGAATCATTATTTTAAGATTAAGATACGTATTTCTATGCTTATAGTCAAATGGGTGAGTGAGTGAGTGAGGGAGATAAGATGTTTTCTAATGGTAGTTTTGAAGGTGATGAATGTGTCTGCAGTTCTAGAGTTTTCAGGTAGGGTGGTCCAGATTTTAGGGCCTTTGACATACGTTGAATTTTTGTAAAGGTTTAGTCGGACACGGGGAATGTCGTAGAGATGTTTGTGTGTGGTGTTATGCCCGTGGGTCCTGTCACAACTATCAAGAAAGCATTTTAGGTCAAGGTTAATATTGGAATTTAAGGTCCTGTATATGTAGATTGCACAGTAGTAAGTGTGGATGTTCTGAACAGGGAGTAACTTTAGATCTATGAAGAGTGGGGGGGGGGGTGTTGCCAGGGATGGGATTTAGGGATTATTCTTACTGCGGCTTTTTGTTGAGTTATTATTGGTTTTAGGTGTATTGCTGCAGTTGATCCCCACGCACAAATAGCATAGGTGAGGTATGGATAAATGAGTGAATGGTATAGTTTGAGAAGGGCATTTTACGGCACATAGTATCGTATCTTGAAGAGGATCCCAACTGTTTTGGATACTTTTTTGGGTATGTGTTGGATATGGGTGCTGAAATTCAGGTTGTTGTCAATTTATAGGCCTAGGAATTTGCCCTCATTATGTCTGGCAATTAGAGTGCTGTCGATGTTAATGTTAAGCTGCGCAACACCTGCTCTGCTACCAAACATAATATAGTAGGTTTTGTCAGTGTTAAGTGTAAGTTTATTGGCTGTCATCCAAGTTGATATCTTGAGCAGCTCCTCATTAACAGTGGTGTTGAGGGTGGCAAGATTAGGGTGAGAGATGACATAAGTCGTGTCGTCAGCAAAGAGAATGGGTTTCAGGTGTTGGGATATGTTTGGAAGATCATTGATGTAAATGAGGAAGAGCAGGGGTCCAAGGACACTTCCCTGCGGAACTCCAGTATCAAGTGGTCGTGTTGATGATGCTGTGTCTTTAGTGGTGACATACTGATACCTATTAGTAAGGTAGGATTTGAAATATGCAAGTGCATATCCTCTTATACCATAATGGTCAAGTTTGTGGAGAGGATGCCGTGGTCTACTGTGTCAAAAGCTTTTCTTGGGTCAATAAAAATTCCTAGCGGATATTCCTTATTTTCCAGTGCTGTGTAAAGCAGATCTAGCATTTTTACAATTGCATCATTAGTGCTTTTATTTTTCCTGAATCCAAATTGGCAGAGGTTGAGTATGTTTTGTGCCGTTATAAATGAATACTGTCTCCTGTGCACGAGTTTCTCGAAGATTTTAGATAGCAATGGTAAGTTTGATATTGGCCTGTAGTTGTTTACATCTGTAGGGTCACCACCCTATTGTATTGGTGTAACCCTTGCTGTCTTGAGTAGTTTCGGGAAGGTGCTAGTTTCTAGTGACTTGTTAAAAAGTAATGAAATAGCATGCGAAAGGACATGGACCGCTCACTTGTACAATAATGGTGGGACATGAGACAGGTTCCCTGAGTTATTTTTAAGTGACTTTATAATCTCAGTGACTTCGGTGGGATCAGTTGGTACAAGATAGAAGGAATTTGGGAAATTCCCATCTAGATAGTCCCTGGCATGGGCATTGGTACGTGGGATTTTACTGGCAAGATTAGATCCTATGGTTGAGAAGAAGTCGTTTATGTTGTTAGCTGTTTCAGTGGGATGCAGTGGTGTTTCATTAGGTTTAGTTAGGACAATATTCTTGTTTTTTTTCAGTTTGTGGGTGCCCAGAATCTGAAAGAGTGTTTTCCAGGTCTTTTTTATATCTCCTCTTGTGTCAGTGAATCTGCTGGAGTAGTACAGTTGTTTGGCTTTCTTTATTACTTTGGTGAGAACTGATGAATAGTGCTTAAGAATATCTTTGTGTATTAAGCCCTGTCTATATTGCTTTTCATATTGGTGTTTCTTATCAAGGGATTTCAGAATGCTGCTGGTTAGCCATGGGCAACCTAGCCATTTATTCGTGATCTGTTTTTTTTTTTATAGGACAATGTTTGTTGTATAGTCTAAGTAAGTTGTTAAGAAAAATGTCTGTCCAATCGTCAATACCATTGGCCTTGGAGAATTCTGTAGGCCAGTCAACAGTCTCTAGGTCTGCTGTGAACTTCCTTATTGAGGCCTCGTCTTGGAGTCTAAATGAAACTTTGTTGTATTCCAGTGGTGGTTTACTAATGTTTGTAAAGAGGAAGGTAGGGTAGTGGTCAGTAGTGCTGTATGTGATTATCCCTGATTTAACCCTTTCAGGGTCCGTCCCGTAGATCTACGGCTTCACGTTGAGTGTCCAAACCGTAGATCTATGCCAAAATTCTAGCGCCGTCAAATTTAGTGCGAAAGCGCTCATAGGCCTACATGTGAGAGAATGGGTCTGCGTGGTGGGTGTGCGCCATAAACAAAAAATCTAGGCACCCACATAGCATTGTGGGAACGCTGGCTCAGTTACTCTTGTTCACCATGCCTCGTCGCAAGTCAGCTCTCACTCCACGGAAAATTGGGACTCTCCTCTTCCTATCTGATAGTTCTGACACTGATGAAAGTGGAAATGAAGACGAATTCTTTGGCTTTGATCAGTTAGTGACCGAAAGGAATGACCAGGATATCGATAATACAGTGGACCCCTGGTTAACGATATGTTTTCACTCCAGAAGTATGTTCAGGTGCCAGTACTGACCGAATTTGTTCCCATAAGGAATATTGTGAAGTAGATTAGTCCATTTCAGACCCCCAAACATACACGTACAAACGCACTTACATAAATACACTTACATAATTGGTCACATTCGGAGGTAATCGTTATGCGGGGGTCCACTGTAGTGCAGAAAACCCTGACGATCCTCAACCTTCTACCTCTGGTGTGGGCACTCCTCTGTTACAGTCAGTTGTACCTCAACGCAAGAGAAAACTATTATTTTCGCGTGGCCAGGCCTCTGACTTCAATAATGATGATGATAGTGACGTGGATTGTGATTTTATTGCTCTTGATGATCATTCGAGTAGTGATAGTGAGGAATCATATTCACCAGTGAAGTGTCGGTATGTACGCCGCCGCATGCGCTCGGGTAGTGTACCCTATGCTGTGCCCAGGGGACGGAGTACATCCCGTAGTACATCCCGTAGTACATCCCGTGGCCCTACACCAGGTTTAGATAGTGATGGTGAGGATGATGTGGCTACACTTGGCATGGATAGACCACAGGCATCAGCAGATGGTGGTAGTGGTGATGGTAGTGGCACCGCCATGTGTGACTCACCAGCCCAGGCTGGGACCCACGCTGCTGACTCCTCAGTTCAAGGACAAAGCGGAGCGTCAGCCACCAGTCCACCACAACCACAACCACCCGCACAACCAGCCTATGATGTCCAGTATCCACCAGCAAACCGTATCTGGGATTGGCAGCAAAATCCCAATTTTGTTCCCAAGCCCCACCACTTTGATAACTCACAAAGTGGAATTCTACCTACTTGTCCCCTTGGAACCACGGCCAATGAGCTGGAATTCTCTGAATTATTCTTTGACCAGCCCTTGATGGAAACTATTGTCAGGGAAAGTAATAAGTATTTTGAGTACACCGTGGCAAATACAATAATATCACCACAGTCAAGACTACACTGGTGGAAAGAGACGACTGTTGCAGAAATGTAGTATTTGCTTTTTGCAACAATAATGCTTATGCCTCATGTCTATAAGCATAATATAAAAGCATACTGGTCCACAGATCGGCTAATTTCTACCCCGGTCTTCAGTGAAATCATCCCAGTGAACAGGTTTATCTTACTGTTACGTATGTTGCACTTCTCTGACAAAACCAGGCCTGACAGAAGTGACAGGTTATACAAGATTAGAAATGTTTTTATGCATCTCAAACAAAAGTTCAGTATATACTTTTATCCATTCAATAATCTTGTAATTGACGAGTCTTTGATTTTGTTCAAAGGTAGACTGTCATTCAAGCATTATATACTGAGCAAGAGGAAATGCTTTGGTATAAAACTGTTTGTACTCTGTGACTGTGACAGTGGCCTGGTATTGGATATTGTTGTATACACTGGATGTAAAACATTGAAAGATACCAAGATGTTATTGGGTATCTCAGGTGACGTAGTGAGAAGCATGATGGCACCTTATCTTGGTAAGGGGCATACATTATATACTGATAACTGGTACACAAGCCCATTACTCAGTGATTTCTTGCGAGTGAACAAGACAGATGTATGTGGCACAGTGCGTTCTTATCGTAAACATATGCCCAGGCTCAACGCAGGTGCTCGTGGTGATGACGTGCAGGTGTTTTCTGCCAATGACATCATGGCATTACGGTGGCATGACAAACGAGATGTCACATTGTTGACAACCATTCACCGTAATGAAATGCAAGACAGTGGCAAAGTTGATCGAGTGACTAATGAACATATTCGAAAACCCGTGACAGTGATTGATTATACACAAAACATGCGCTTGGTTGACAAATGTGACATGCAGATTGGTTTTGTTGATTGTGTTCGTAAAAGTTACAAGTGGTACATGAAACTTTTCTTCCATCTCGTGGACATTTCAATGCTCAATGCATATAATATGTACCAAATAAAAACTGGCAACAGACCACCGTATGGTGAATTTTGTTTGTCTGTTGTCAGACAACTCATGATGAAGTACCAGGTAACAGCACCTGCTATACAACAAGGTCCTCGAATTCCTCTGGATATACCCAAGCGTTTGATTAGGGAAGGTGATCATTTCATAATGCAGCTTCCTTCAACTCAGAAGAAATTTGCTCAGAAGAGATGCATCGTCTGTGCACAAACAAAACGACGGCAACAAAGACGCAAAGACACTCGGTTTATGTGTTTACCTGGAGAGAGTTCCGGGGGTCAACGCCCCCGCGGCCCGGTCTGTGACCAGGCCTCCTGGTGGATCAGAGCCTGATCAACCAGGCTGTTGCTCCTGGCTGCACACAAACCAACGTACGAGCCACAGCCCGGCTGGTCAGGAACTGACTTTAGGTGCTTGTCCAGTGCCAGCTTGAAGACTGCCATGGGTCTGTTGGTAATCCCCCTTATGTATGCTGGGAGGCAGTTGAACAGTCTCGGGCCCCTGACACTTATTGTATGGTCTCTTAACGTGCTAGTGACACCCCTGCTTTTCATTGGGGGGATGTTGCATCGTCTGCCAAGTCTTTTGCTTTCGTAGTGAGTGATTTTCGTGTGCAAGTTCGGTACTAGTCCCTCTAGGATTTTCCTGGTGTATATAACCATGTATCTCTCCCACCTGCGTTCCAGGGAGTACAGTTTTAGGAACCTCAAGCGCTCCCAATAATTGAGGTGTTTTATCTCCGTTATGCGCGCCATGAAGGTTCTCTGTACATTTTCTAGGTCAGCAATTTCACCTGCCTTGAAAGGTGCTGTTAGTGTGCAGCAATGTAAGGAATGTGTGAGGAATGTAAGGTACCTCTGTGCATGGTGCCTTGTTTCAAGGAGTTCCACAAGCTCCAGCAGTTCTAAAATCATGTCCAGTGATTGTAAATATGTAAATATATGATAGAGCATTAGTATTATACAAGATTTGTGCATGTTTATTGTAATAAACAACAGTGGTAAACAATAATATGATAATTACTTTATTGCAGTTATTGTGTTCAATACAGCGAGATTATATTTATACATTATATACAGTATTGGTCTCTCAGGCCCCAAATGTTAGTAGGAAAAGAAAAAAATTGGAAAAGAAAAGAAAAAAACTGCTAAATAAAGTAATGCGCGTATGTGGAATTCATCGATGTTGCCGCCACCACGTCATTTTGGACAAACTTCTCGGCACTGTATCTCAGTAAGTACTGATCAGAATTTTTTTTTTTGTCTTATTACCTTCACAAAAATATGCTCTTTAATTCTGTAAGATTTTTTTTTTTTTTTTTTTTTTTTTTTTTTTTTTTTTTTTTTTTTTTTTTTTTTTTTTTTTCAAAATGTATTCCCCATATTCATCACTAAAGCAAGTGGTGCTAATACAAGATAGTTGGTTAGAGTAATAGATTGCAATACCACCCCAAACTTGGTATGGTCTGCATTTGTGGATTGCTGTGTATCCTGGTAGAGGGTAAATATCTATTGTGTCCTGCTTAAGCCAGGTCTCAGTAAGAATATTGCAGGAGAAGGGTGTCTTTAGCGACTCAAGGAGTGCCAGGAGGTCATCATAGTGTTTGCTTAAGGACCTGATGTTGTAGTTAAGAACTGATAGACTTTTAGCACTGTTTGTGATGCTGTGTAATAAAGGCAGTTACTTTCCAGTAGGTTTTGATTGGGTGTTAGATTATGGAGGTTTATATCAGGGTCGATGTGATCATTCATCTTCTAGGTTTAAATTGTGGTTATTTATATCCTGAATTGTGTGTTGAGTTATAGTACTGATACCTGTAGTAGTGGAAAGTTTGGACAAGTATATAGCTAAAGCACTTTGGTCATATTGAGTATAGTCACTAATAAACATAATGAAGTTGATGTTGTCTAAGTGTTGTGCTAGAATGAGCTAAAGTACAACTAAGTATAAACTAAAAATACAAATTAAAAAAGCACCAGATGCTCACTTGTAATTGCACTAAGGTCTAATATAATGAATTTGGTGATGTCTATGTATTAAGCTAGAATGAGCTAAAGTACAACTAGGTTTAATCTAATAATATAAAAAATACTAGTTTAAAATGGCACAAGACTCTCACTTGTAATTGCACTAGGGTCTAATATAAGTTGTTAACAAGAACTAGAGTATAACTAAATTTAAATTGACAAGACAAAATACACAAGTTAAGGTAGCAAAAGAAAAAAATAATAAAAAAAAAAATAAAAATGGCAGTGACTTGGTTATAATATGATAGCAAGGTGGTACACAGGATAATATTAAAGTTGGAGTTGAATATACAAGCTTAAAAATTGGTAACAAAAGGTTAAGAAAAGTTAATAAAGTTGGGTGATAAAGTCTGTAATAGAATAGGGCAATTATAAAAAAGTATAATAAAATTTGGTAATAAACTTTACAAATAAAAAGGGCAATAATAAAAAGTTTAAAATAGATTGGGCAATTAAGTATTGGTAAAATTGGGCAAGTATAAGATAGAATAATTAACTCAAGACTAGAATAGTGCAATAATGAGATGAAAAGTTTACAATAAAGTTGGGCACTTAAATATAAAATAAAAATAGGCAATAATAAAAAGTTTACAATAAGGTTGGTCAATATAGTTTAAAGTAAAATTGGGCAATAATAGAGATTTTAAAATAAAATTGGGCAATAATAGAGATTTTAAAATAAAATTGGGCAATAGAGTATTTTTTAAAGTGAGGCAGATTAACTGAGGACAAGCTATGGTTAGTTTCAATTAAAATAAAATAGAACAATGAAGTGGTAAGAAGTATAAAAGAAGAGAGATTCTGTAGATCTTAAACACAGTTAAGACTATGAGGTAGAATGGTCATTGAATACAACACTGACATTCAAAAGTAGTTGGGGTATTGGATTTTTTTTTTTTTTTTTTTTTGGGGGGGTGGAGGAACAAAATTTATTGCAATATAACACTAATGGTGGACAGTGGGTATTATCTGCACCTTACTCTGATTCTGTTAATCCAGCCTCACTTAGGAAAGTTTTAAGGTCATGTTCTATAGAGATGAAGTATCTCTTTCCAGTGGGCTGTTTCCTAACTACGATTTTTCCCTCCCTCACAAAGCACTGGTGGATTTTTTGGCCATAGCGTAATTTTCTTAGCCGATAAAGGAGGTTTTGTCTTGTTTTGGTAAGGCACTCATTGACATAAACATCATTTTTCATAGAAATGGATGTTTTTAGTAGGTTGTTTCTTTGTAGGCTAGTTTGGAATTTTAAAAGCACTGTTTTTTTACCTGCTTGGTAGCCCATCAGTTTGCAATCCTTTAGGTCATCACTACGTATGTTAAGGCGAAGGTGGTCCTTGATAAGCTGTAGGGTGGTCTCCATGCAGGTTTCTTGGGTGACTGTGGCTGGAAGATGTTTGCTGTTAACTACAACAGCGTCAGATAGCTGTTGTTGGTCATTATGGTCTTGGAAGTTGGTTATGACATTGGCAAGTTGTTGGTCCACTCTCAATCTTTCCTCTGTAATGTTGGCAGTAAGTAGGGTGACTTAGTCTTTTAGAGTATTGATGGTGTCTACGGACTGGGTGTGGGTGTTTCTTTGTTGTTCCATAGTGTCTAGTTTATGTTCTAGAGCAGTGATCTTGCTGAGGTACTGTGCATTGGAAGCTTTTAGTTACTGCATTCCCTGGGTTAGTTTGGTGATTATTTGGTTCTGAATCGTAAGGAGTTTAGCTATTTCTGGGTTGGTAATCTTCTTAACATCAAATCCAAGGAAGGAGTTATCTTGGACTGTGGTGGCGGCCATGTTTGTTGTTGTCTGTCGTGTGTTGTGGTGGTGCTGGTGGGTGATGAGGGTTGTGTCCTGGCTGGCAGTACGAAAAGTTTTCCTCGTGATATTACTGGTCTCACCTTTGATGTTAGGGGTCCTTAGCTGGTTACTGGATCTTCTTTTAATGCTCTGACCCTTGTCCATTGACTGCAGCTTCAGATGAAGAGTAGGCGATGGGTGATGGGTGAATGTTGTGGGGTATCACTTCAGTGGCAGCGGGGCAGGAAGTGGTAATACGAGTCCTATTAGTTGGTAATTTATGTACTTTTGGGTGATTTCTGCAGTTGATTTATATCATTCTGGGTATCTACACATGTTAGTGTTATGTAGGTCTTGATTAGGCCATCACAGGGCTGCTGGGACCCTCCGGTAGAAGTAAAAATAGAGGACAAGGTTCCTGTTGCCGCTTGCCGCTGGTGTAGATCTACAGTTTGGGCCCTCAACATAAAGCCGTAGATCTATGGCGCGGACCCTGAAAGGGTTAAGGAACCTCTCTTGAGGGGGAAGTATGCATCCTGAAATTTCGTTTGTATCCAGAAGCAAAAAATCGACCAAACGACAGTTTGTATCTTGAAAAGTTCACATGGTGGGGCGTTTGTAAGCTGAGGTTCCACTGTACTTTGTTTTACTTTAATGAGGTGATGCACGTGTTATGGTGAGCAGAAAAAATAGATGGGTTTTATAGTAAAGTGAAACTTACACAAGGATGTCTGATGTTGCAATAGTTTCCGAAACTGCAGTATGTATGTGTAATCATTTGAAAATTTAATGATGCATTACATTTTAAATAATTTTTTTACAGAGAGGCTTCAAACTTCGTGAAAAGTTGGCCAATGCAAATTTTGGTATGTCAAGACCCAATTCCCTCCACCTGCTGCCTTCCACACCACAAATTCGTGGACTTCATACATTTATACGTAACAAGGACACTCCACGTGATGAGTTCATATTTTATTCTAAGAGATTAATACGACTTGTCATCGAACATGCGCTGACTTTACTGCCTTTTACGGTTAGGATCAAAACAGATAATTGCTTTGTTTTACCATTAGTTGGTTTCTGTGCATTCTACCCTTTATTTTTTTCACAATTAAACAAGTAGACCTTCCAGTATCTAAATTCTAAATTCTTTCTGTTCAGATGTGAGAATTGCATCATTGGCTTCTGTTTTAAGTTTATTTAAGTTGTGTTTATATTTGAATTCATTAATATTAATAATTAAATTAATGATAATCATAAATTTTAGGGAAAAATAGAATTGGTGACGATATTTTAGGTAAAATTGAAGTTTATGAACATGAAACTTGGGGTTTTCATAATGTTATTAAGATAGAACTAATCAAGGTGCTAAAGTGTTTTACTTTAATATTCAGTAGCTCCATTATTTTTAGATTTTAACCCTTAAATGGTCCAAACGTATATATACGTTCTCTTGCGTAGCGCCCCGAATTTTTAAAAAAATCTTTTTTTTTTTTAATAGGAAAAAAGAGCATATGGTACCCAGGCGTCCCCAATTTTTTTCATATGGCACACAGTGAGTGTGTACACCCATTCTCTCATGTCTAGGCGACTCAGGCTTATCGTGCCAATGTTGAATGAATGACAAAGGAAACATATATATATATGTTTGGGGCACTACGTGAGAAAGCGTATATACACCTACCATCCGACTTACGACCGAGCTTGGTTCTGACCAACAGGTCGTAAGTCAAAATGGATGTAAGTCGAACTTTACTACTGAATATCAACATCACATTTTTGTAATGACTCTATTTTATTGTTTTATTTTGGTATTTCATTTTTTACTTTACTTTTTATGCTGTTAGTACTGTAGTTTATACTGTAAGGTTTAGGATAAACACTGTATACAACACAAACAGTTGTTTATTTCCCAGAAATTTGGCATAAAAAGCACAGTCGTAAGTCGAGTGGTCGTATGTCGAGCAGGTCGTAAGTCGGATGTAGGTGTATACGTTTGGACCTTAATTCATATGTTCATATTTGTTAGTGATTTAACATCAATTGCTATTTGTCTTTTCTTTTTTAATAATTGTAACAGCTATTTCTCTGTGTACTCCTTATGAATGCAATTATTGATCCTGATGTCAACCTCTTATTGAACTGCACACATAATCCTAACAGTAATTGCCATTACTACACTGCTAGTCAGGCTAATACCCTTCTCAGTGTTGGCAAGAACATTTCAGTCTTCAACTTCAATGTTAGATCATTGAGTAAACACTATGATGACCTCATTGCACTACTGAAGTCTCTAAATGCTACTATAACTTTCGTTATACTTACTGAAACCTGGCTCAGACAAGATTTGGCAGACATTTTTTACCATACCTGGTTACACAGCCATACATAACTGCAGGCCTGACCAATCATGAGGAGGCACTGCCATCTATTACTCTGATGAACTAGAATGTATGAAATCAACTAATGTACAGGACGAAAACGGTGAATATATAATAGCTAAATTCACATCAAGAACACTAAAGAAACCTATAACAGTTGGTGCAGTCTACAGACTACCACACTCAAATACTTACATTTTAAGCAGTAACCTTAGAAACATGATAATTGAGTCGGAGTTGAATAAACACCATCTGATACTAGCAGGAGATTTCAACATAAACCGTATCCAAGCAACTGATCCTCCAGTAGCTGATTTCACAAATGCTATGAACAACAGCTTGTTGCTGCCCTCTATAACGAAGTCAACAAGAATCTCTGAGACAAGTGCCTCATTACTTGACCATATCTGGACCAACACTGTATCCCCACTACAAGCAGGTATAATCACAGACAACTTCACAGACCACTACCCTACCCTTCTCATAACCAGCTTATCTAAACTACCTCAAGAAACAAGAAAGATCTCATTTCGCCTGCATGATGAGACATTGATAAACAACCTAAAACTAGCTCTAGGTGCCATTGATTGGCAGAGAGAGCTAGATGACAGTAATAATATCAATAAAGATATCAAAATTTTTTTACATAAAACCCTAAACCTCTATAACAAACATTGTCCAATCAAAATGAAACAGATCACAAAAAAGAGACTAAAAAGCCCATGGCTAAAAAAAAGTATACTCAAATCTATTAATAAAAAACACCAAATTGAAAAACAGTTCAGATTAGGCCTAATTACTAAAGAATTTACTAGAAGATACACATCAATGCTCACAAAACTAATATGTAAATCAAAGCAAATGTATATTATGAAAATAGATTTAGTGAAACGAAAGGTGATATGAAAAGTACCTTGCAAACCCTCTCCAAAATTTTGGGCTCTAGGAAACCGTCTGGAAATAGAGATAAACTTAACTAAACCAGATGAACCTCGCATACAACCTATAGACATGGCCGACAAATTTAATGTCTTCTTCTCTACTGTAGGATCAAAGCTAGCAAGTCAAATTCGTTGCTCAAATACCCAGCTGAGCGAGTACCTCACTGGCAACTATCCAAATAAGTACTCTATTTCTAGCTCCAACTAATCCCACTGAAGTCTCACTCATCATTAAATCATTAAAGAACAATGCAGGTGATCTAGATAACTTGCCACCATTCATATACAAAAAAAGCTGCACCAGAACTGTCACCCATTATTGCAACAAAGTTTAACAAATCTACAGCATCCTCAACCTTCCCATCTATACTCAAGACAGCAAGGGTCACCCCAATCCACGAAGGAGGAGATTCAACTGATTTGAACAACTACAGACCCATATCAAACTTGCCCTTACTTTCCAAGATATTTGAAAAAATAATACACAAGCGACTTTAGTCCTACCTTACATCCAACAACATACTTAACCCATGCCGGTTTGGGTTTAGACCAAAAAAAAGTATGACTGACGCTATTATACAAATGCTTGAACTAATATACATATTTATTTATTTATTTATTTATTTATTTATTAACAATTTGAGCACACATACAGAGGTACAAAAAAAATACAGATAAGAGCAGCATGCCAAAGCCACTTATACTATGCATAGCATTACGGGCTGGCTTAAAATTAACTTAAGATTAACTAAGCAATGATGAAATCAGTGATAAAACATTAATGTAAACAGATTACTATAAAGCACAAGTGAGTATTACAAAGACAGGTCATATGGTTGCATGCATTGTTGTACATTCAGTCGTATGAAGTATTCTGTTAGGTAGTGTATTTAAAAAATAATAAAGTTAGATTCGGTTTTAGGTTTAACATTTATGTGATATAATTGTGAGAAACATTTAAGATATACAATTTATAAGGTTCAGTTATTCAGTATTTATTTGGTTTTGGGTGAGTAAGTGATCTTTGAGAAGAGACTTGAATTTATAAACAGGTAGTGTTTCTTTTATATTTACAGGTAATGAATTCCAGATTTTAGGGCCTTTTATGTGCATTGAGTTTTTGCATAGTGTGAGATGGACACAAGGAACATCAAAGAGTGATCTGTGCCTTGTGTTATGGTCATGTGTTCTGTTGAGGTTGGCAAGGAGATGTTTGAGGGGAGGGTTAATATCAGAGTTAAGTGTTCTATGTATGTAATAGGTACAGTAATAAGTATGGATGTTTTGTATGGTGAGTAGGTTTAGTGTATTGAATATTGGTGGAGTGTGCTGCCTGTAGTGAGAATTTGTTATCATTCTAACTGCAGCCTTTTGTTGGGTAATTAGTGGTCTGAGATGGTTAATTGTTGTTGAGCCCCATGCACAAATTCCATAGGTGAGATAGGGGTAAATAAGAGAGTGATATAGGGCCAGGAGGGCTGACTGTGGAACATAGTACCGTATCTTCGATAGTATGCCTACAGTCTTGGAAATTTTCTTAGAAATTTGTTGTATATGTGTATGAAATTTGAGTCTATTATCAAGGTGGATTCCTAAGAATTTTCCCTCTGTTAGCTTTGTGATAGGTGATCCGTTTATCATTATGTTAAGAGGGACATCTGTAGCTCTGTTACCAAACTGAATGAAGTAGGTTTTGTCAATGTTTAGTGTAAGTTTGTTAGTCCTCATCCAGGTAGATATTTTCTGTAATTCGGTATTGACAGTATTGGCTAGCGTGACTGGGCTCGGGTGAGAGAAGACGTATGTAGTGTCATCTGCAAATAGTGTGGGTTTGAGTAATTGCGAAGCATTTGGAAGGTCATTTATGTATAGGAGAAAGAGAAGAGGGCCAAGGACACTTCCCTGTGGGACACCAACTGTAATTGGTTGCGCAGAAGAGTTTGCCCCATTTGCGTACACATATTGGCTTCTGTTGCTGAGGTATGACTTGAGGTAGTTGAGGGAGTGCCCTCTTATACCATAGTGTGACAATTTTACGTGGAGCAAGTCATGGTCAACTGTATCAAAAGCTTTACGTAAGTCAATGAAGATCCCCAGTGGGACTTCTTTTTTCTCTGTTGCAGTGTATATATGTTCTAGCATGTGTATAATAGCATCATTAGTATTTTTATTAGGCCTGAATCCAAATTGGCAGGGGTTAAGTATGTTTTGGGAGATAAGGTAGGAGTAGATTCGTTTATGAATTAATTTTTCGAAGATTTTTGAGAGAGGGTGTAAATTGGATATTGGCCTATAGTTATTCAACTCTGTTTGGTCTCCTCCTTTGTGGATCGGGGTGACCCTTGCTATTTTGAGTACTGTAGGGAAGGTGGAGGATTCAATGGATTTGTTAAAGAGTGTTGCAATGATTGGTGATAGCACTTGTGACACTTTTTTGTATATAAAGGGTGGTAAGGTATTTAAATCTCCTGCCTTGTTTTTTAGTGCGTTGATAATGAGGGAGACTTCGTATGGGTTAGTCGGAGCTAGGAACAGTGTGTTCGGGTAGTTGCCGGTGAGGTAGTCATTTGGTGGGGTATCTGAGCTTGGGATTTTATTGGCAAGGTTTTGTCCTATAGTGGAGAAGAAATCATTGAGTCTGTTTGCTGTTTCTGTTGGTGGGAGTTGGGGTTCATCTGATTTTGCTAATTTTATTTCGCTATTTCGTGATATCTTTTTTGTTCCCAGAATTTCTGATAGGGTTTTCCAGGGCTTTTTTATATCACCTTGTAAGTTGGATAATCTGTTCTCATAATACAATAGCTGTTGATAAAAATGAATATCCTCTGGGGCTCTTTATTGACCTACGAAAAGCGTTTGACACAGTCAACCACAATCTCTTTCACCTTAAACTGAATCATACAGCATCAGAGGACATTCTCTTGACTATCTAAAATCCTATCTTAACGACAGACACCAGTATGTTCATGCAAATGGAGTCAACTCTGCTATCAACCTGTAGCTGTAGGAGTACCCCAGGGTAGTGTCCTAGGTCCACTCCTCTTTCTCATCTACATCAATGATCTCCCCAATGCATCCCAACTCCTTAAACCAGTTCTATTCACAGATGACACTACATATGTCTACTCCCATTCAGACCCAGCTGTGCTTGGAAACACTGTAAACAATGAACTGCTAAAAATGTATGCTTGGATGATGACTAACAAACTCATTCTCAACATAGACAAAACATACTTCATGCTGTTTGGCAACAGAGCCTCAAATATCCAACTTAACATATTGTTAAATGGTTCCCTTATATCAAGACACATGGAGGGCAAATTTCTAGGTCTTCTCCTTGATTGCAATCTTAAATTTCAGTCCCATACCCATCACATAGCCAAGAAGATTACCAAATCAGTAGGAATCCTTTCCAAGATACGATACTATGTACCACAAACGACTCTCCTTACCCTGTACCACTCTCTAATACAGTGGACCCCCGGTTAACGATATTTTTTCATTCCAGAAGTATGTTCAGGTGCCAGTACTGACCGAATTTGTTCCCATAAGGAATATTGTGAAGTAGATTAGTCCATTTCAGACCCCCAAACATACACGTACAAACGCACTTACATGAATACACTTACATAATTGGTCGCATTGGGAGGTGATCGTTAAGCGGGGGTCCACTGTATATCCTTACCTCACCTATGGTATTTGTGCCTGGGGCTCAACCACCTTAGACCCTTAATAATCCAACAAAAAGCTGCTGTGCGGGTGATAACCAGCTTCTGTGCTAGACAGCACACCCCACCACTTTTCAAAAGACTCAACTTGTTAACCCTTTCAGGGTCCAGAGGCCAAATTTCAAAGTGTTCACCAGTGCCCAAGAATTTTCAAAAAATGATTTTGATATGTTTTCTTATGAAATGGTAGAGAATCTTTTTCTGAAGGTAATAAAACAAAAAGTACAAAATTTGGTGGAAAACTGATGAAATTATGCTCTCGTGAATTTTGATGTGTCCGTGATATTTACGCATCGGCGATTTTGCCTAATTTGACTCTCATTTAAGGCCAATTACATTATTCCAGTTGACCAAATTCTTAGTTATTTCAGTAGTATTACTTCTATTCTATCGATTGAACACAAGAAATCACCAAATCAACTGTTTCAACTACAAAATAATGTGATTGTAAATTGGTAATTTGGCCAGTTTAGTGCAAAGTTCAACATATTCTAATTTCAGAATAGGGTTCAGAATAAACAATGCAAGCATTCCTGGCACTAAACTAGCATTTCCTCTGTTCATTAGTTGTGTTTTCAGGCTTTCCAAATGAATTCCATTTTGATTTTTTATTCACATAATGAATTTTTATTCAAACCAAAAAATAGAAGATTTACTGTTATGCAATAATTGTATAAATAATATCACCACATTTGTGAACGTATATTAGACCCACCAGCTGGCGTGTATTAGACATGTGAAGTCATTTGTTTACTCTTGAACATCGACAAAAATTTAACATTTTTTTAATATATTACATTTCTGTAATATATCTTCCATTCTATGAAATGAGACCAAGAAATCACAAATACAACCATAAAAACATACAAAAAAACACTGCAAAGTCACTGTTTTAATCAAAAATTATGGTCTAAGTTTTTTTCTCTCATTTTGCACTGTGTGCTGCAGGATTTGTTTTATGTGGTGCACACATACCACATAGATGTATTCTCTCATATCTAGGCCCAAATTTACTTATCACAGCTTATCAGAGTGAGCTGAGCTCATGGTGTAGATCTACGGTTTGGACCCTCAACGTAAAGCCGTAGATCTACGACATGGACCCTGAAAGGGTTAAATATACAAGACATACACTCTTATTATTTTGCCTACTACATATACAGAACATTAAACTCCACTGTAAACCCTCCCCTAAAATTACTCCTTGACAGTTACAACAGAATGCACAGGCACAATACAAGGCATAAGGCACGTTTCAACATCCCTCGAGTCAGACTCTCACTATACAAAAACGCTATGCACATAAAAGGCCCGAAGATCTGGAACTCGATACCGGAACAGGTCAAGGATCCCCTGACAGCTTATAAATTTAGGACTTTGCTAAAAAATCATCTTATCTCACAATATTAACCAAATCAACCAAACATCTGCTAACTAGTTTTATTATGTGACCTCTAGGCTCTTAATTCTGCCAATCCATAAAATCATCTTATTTCTCAATATTAACCAAATCTGCCTAAACATCTGTTAATTAGTCTTATCATGTGACCTCCTGGCTTTTAATTTTGCCATTCCATAAAATATTACCACTTGCACCATTACTTGTAAAGTAGATTTTGTGTGCAATTTCAAGCTTATTTTACTGAACCCTACTCACTTGTACTAAGTTTGAATAAGATTGTATTAAATTTAAATAAGATTGTAAAACAGCAAACCACTATTACTTGTCTAGTTTTAAGTATAGTTACTATGTACACTAGTTTTAATTAATTACGTACTATGTATTAGGATTAGTTTGCCCGAAATGCCTTGGCATGATAGTGGCTATCTTTGTACTTAGCAAATCAAAATTGTAATTGCACATTGTAACCTTTACAAAGAAATAAACTTTACTTTACTTTACTATATGGTGCCACTTATCTGCACACACATAATATCTTCAAAACAAACAAGGGTATTTTTCTGGAAATAAAGACACTGGTAGCAATGAATTCCTCTATTAAGATGTTTCACCTAAAGCTTGGCTTTATTAAATATGTAGGAATGAGCTAATAAGCATATCAAAAGAGGGGAAGGGCAGTTAAGAAATCGATATATTCAATTAAAGAGAGAAATAAAAAAAGGGATAAGAAAAGCAAAAAGGGATTATAAGGCTAAGGTCGCAAGGGATTCGAAGACTAACCCAAAAGGGTTCTTTCAGGTATACAGAAGTAAGATTAGAGACAAGATAGGCCCACTTAAGAGAAGCTCAGATCAGATCACTGACAGTGATAGGGATATGTGTGAAATTTTCAATTCTTACTTCCTCTCAGTCTTTACTCAGGAAGATACTAGCGAAATTCCAGAAATAATTAATTATGTAGAACAGGACGATAATAAACTATGCACGATTGCAGTAACTAGTGACATGGTCCTCAGACAAATAGAGAAATTAAAACCTAACAAATCCCCAGGCCCTGATGAATTGTTTGCAAGGGTTTTAAAGGAATGTAAAGAAGAACTTTGCAAACCTTTGGTTAATCTTTTCAATATATCACTACAAACTTCCATAGTGCCTGATAAGTGGAAAATGGCAAATGTAATACCTATTTACAAGGCAGATGACAGGTCCTTAGCTTCAAACTGTAGACCAATAAGCCTTACCTCCATAGTTGGACATTTTATGGAATCAGTAATTGCCGAGGCAATTCGTAGCCATCTTGATAGGCATAAATTGATAAATGAATCTCAACACGGTTTTACTAAGGGGAATTCCTGTCTTATGAATTTACTAACTTTGAGGAGGTAGATCATGGTAATGAATATGATATTGTGTATATGGACTTCAGTAAGGCTTTCAATAGAGTTCCACATCAGAGACTTTTGAGGAAACTTAAGGCACATAGAATAGGAGGAGAAATTTTTTCCTGGGTATAGGCGTGGTTAACAAATTAGGCAGCAAAGAGTTTGCATAAATGGGGAGAAATCAGAATGGGGGCACGTCTATCTACCTTGATGAGTGGAACTGTCTACCTAGTTGGGTTATTGAGGCTAGGACTTTGGGTAGTTTCAAATTTAGGTTGGATAAATATATGAGTGAGAGGGGTTGGATTTGAGTGGGACTTGCAAATGAGTGGATAGAGTTACTAGACCTTATTTCTTGAGTAGCATTGATAATTGGTTTGGGCAAATGTTTTGCTAGTGGGATGGATTGTAAAGGGCCTGCCTAGTATGGGCCAACAGGCCTGCTGCAGTGTTCCTCCTTTCTTATGTTCTTACGTCACAAGTGGTGTTCCACAGGGGTCAGTGTTGGGCCCCTTGTTGTTCACAATTTACATAAACAATATAGATGAGGGAATAAATAGCGACATAAGCAAATTTGCTGATGACACCAAAATAGGCCGTCCAATTCATTCTGTTGAGGACATTAGTGCACTCCAGAATGATTTGAATAGACTGATGCAGTGGCCGGAGAAGTGGCAGATGCAGTTTAATATAGACAAATGCAAAGTTCTAAATGTTGGACAGGACAATAACCATGCCACTTATAAACTGAATAGTGTACCTCTTAATACTACTGATTGCAAAAAGGATTTAGGAGTTCTGGTTAGCAGTAATCTGAAACCAAGACAACAGTGCATAAGTGTTCGCAATAAAGCTAACAGTATCCTTGGCTTCATATCAAAAAGTGTAAATAATAGAAGTCCTCAGGTTGTTCTTCAACTCTATATATCCTTGGTTAGGCCTCATTTAAGTTATTCCGCACAGTTCTGGTCACCATATTACAGAATGGATATAAATGCACTGGAAAACATACAGAGGAGGATGACAAAGTTGATCCCATGTATCAGAAATCTTCCCTGTGAGGATAGATTGAAGGCCTTGAAACTGCACTCTCCAGAAAGGTGTAGAAGTAGGGGAGGATATGATTGAGATGTATAAATGGAAAGCAGGAATAAATAAAGTGGATGTAAATAGCGTGCTGAAAATATCCAGCCAAGACAGGACTCACAGCAATGGCTTCAAGTTGGAAAAGTTCAGATTCAGGAAGGCTATAGGAAAGCACTGGTTTGGTAATAGAGTTGTGGATGAGTGGAACTAACTCACGAGTACCGTCATAGATGCTAAGACGTTGTGTAGTTTTAGAAATAGGTTGGATAAATACATGAGTGGGTGTGAGTTGGACCTAACTAGCTTGGGCTACCAGGTCTGGTGCCGTGCTCTTTCCTTAAGTGGAAGTGACCAGACTAGGTGATCATTGTTCTAGGCCAGGGGGTGGCATGGACTTGCTTCGCATGGGTCAGTAGGCCTTTTGCAGTGTTCCTTCTTTCTTATGTTCTTATAAGACATGCAAGCACCCTGAGATCAGGGTGCTCTCATGTCTTATAAGGTGATGTAGGTATCTGCTCTTTTTCTGTATACCTGATAAAAGCCTGTATATGAAATGTTATAATGAAAGCATTTCCTAGTCTCAGAGTCTTTAATTCTACTTGTTAGCTTTTACCACTGTTTACCAAGTGGAGAGTCCTTTTTATGATAGCCGAACCAGAATTTAGATGCTTGTGGCATATGTTTAAGTGAACTTTCATAAATATCACTTTAAGGCATTTGAAATATCCATGGTGAAACTTATGCCTTTAGCTACTCCTCACTGATGTAGATGCTTGAGGGTACTAGGTATCAAATATACATAGAATTATTATTTTGGGATGCATGGAGAGATGGTGATATAATGAAATAGCAGTTGTTCGTTATGACCATTTCAGGTAAGGAAGTGGATTGTATGTTGGGCTATTTTATTTGCACTTGGTATTACAGTAACTTGCCATGTGAAGTAGAAAATGTCATGTTTCTCTCAGTGATTGTTCATCATTACAACTGCTGCTAGGCTTACTTTTTGTTTTGTCGACTGTTCATGTTTTTTTCTGAAATTAAAAGCCATCTTGATCAAAAAAATTTTAAACTATGGAATTTTATAATTCTTCATAAAATGTTATGGTTTTACTGAAAAACGTAACATAAAATGTTATGTAATAAAGTTGGTAGAATTACCGACAATATGTAAAGTAAAAGGACACAAGTGCAACTAATGTGACATTTATTGTGGCAACGTTTCGCTCTCCAGGAGCTTTATCAAGCCATTACAAACAATACATGGACACAGAGGGTATATAAAGGCTCAGAGTGAGGTGAATACTAGTACCTCACTAGTATTCACCTCACTCTGAGCCTTTATATACCCTCTGTGTCCATGTATTGTTTGTAATGGCTTGATAAAGCTCCTGGAGAGCGAAACGTTGCCACAATAAATGTCACATTAGTTGCACTTGTGTCCTTTTACTTTACATAAAATGTTATGGTTTTGTATATTAGCACTGCTGTCACTGTGAAGGTAAACATTACACAATAACAGCAGTGTTAATATACAAAAACTGCTCTACATGGATAGTTTTTTATAGCTGTATTTTTACATCAACGTTTTTTATGGTAATATGCAGATAGTGAATTAGCCCTTATTGTTATAAAAGGTTTCTTTCTGTAAACTGTATCTGCTTTCTGTTGTTAATATACTTGTCTGTTAATAAGTGTAGATAGGACTTATCTTATTGGACCCTTATCATTGAAGCAGTGGCAGTTTATCAAAAATGTACTTCATGTGAAAAAACAGCATAGCATACACTGGAAAGATTTAAATGAATTCACTCCTATATGTCATCTTACACTTTCAAGCAGGATGTGACAGTTGAAACCCCCCAGGGCATCCCTTATGAGGGTAAGCGCATTGCAACAGAAAAGATTTGTGGAGTGTCCATCCTAAGAGCAGGAGAAACAATGGAGAATGCTCTTTGTGAAGTTTTAAAAGATGTCCGAATTGGCAAGATTCTCATTCAGACAAACCTAGACACTGGAGAACCTGAGGTAAGAAAAATAGGAGCTATTCATCACCTGTAGCATTTAACCCTTCCACTGTCCAGACCTCAAAATTAATATTGCTCTGTGTTCACTTTAAAAACAAAATTCTGAAATGGTAGAAAATCTTCTTCTGAAGGATGACACCAAAGGTTAAAAAAATTGATAGAAAACTTATGGAATTATGTACAGTGGTCCCTCAATAATCGTCCGGCCTGAAAGTCGTCCATTTCGGAAATAGTCCTGTTTTTTCGTCAAAATATTGGCTCGCAAATGGCCCGGTAACTTGCTAATAGCCCTTCGTCCCGGACGCGTACTCACGCTCTGAGCCGCCTCGGCCTTTCCTTCCCAGCCAGTGTGCCATTGTTTACCAGTGAGCGACGGTCCCCTCACGTGCTCCAGCGAAATATTTCATAATGTTCCATTTACAGTGGAACCTCAAATTTCGAACTTAATCCGTTCCAGGAGCTAGTTCTAAATTCGAAAAGTCTGAAATTCGAAGCAATATTTCCCCTAAGAAATAATGGAAATACAATTAATCCTTTCCAGAAACCCAAAAATATTCACAAAAAAATACATTTTATAGAGATTAATTACAGTTTTACATACACACAACAAATGCTATAGTCTTTAATTATGTATAGTAATATAAAATAACATTTTTACTTACCTTTATTGAAGATTGGTGATGGCATCTGGAAGATAGGGAGGAGGAGAGAGGGAGTTGGGGTTATTGTTTGGAAGGAGAATCCCCCTCCATGAGGACTTCCGGTATCAAAGCCCTCTCTGGGGTTGCTTCCCTTCTCTGTATTTTAATGCCACTAGGACCAGCTTGAGAATCATTGGACCCCATTCTCACAAAATAACTGTCTACAGTCCTCTGTTTCTGTCTCACAAAATAACTATCCACAGTCGTCTGTTTCTGTCTCACAAAATAACTGGCCACAATCGTCTGTTTGTCTCACAAAATAACTCCACAGTCGTCTGTTTCTGTCTCACAAAATAACTGTCCACAGTTGTCTGTTTCTGTCTCACAAAATAACTGTCCACAATCGTCTGTTTGTCTCACAAAATAACTCCACAGTTGTCTGTTTCTGTCTCACAAAATAACTGTCCACAATCGTCTGTTTGTCTCACAAAATAACTCCACAGTTGTCTGTTTCTGTCTCACAAAATAACTCCACAGTCGTCTGTTTCTGTCTCACAAAATAACTGTCCACAGTTGTCTGTTTCTGTCTTACAAAATAACTGTCCACAATCGTCTGTTTGTCTCACAAAATAACTCCACAGTCATCTGTTTCTGTCTCACAAAATAACTGTCCACAGTCGTCTGTTTCTGTCTCACAAAATAACTGTCCACAGTCGTCTGTTTCTGTCTCACAAAATAACTGTCCACAGTCCTCTGTACATCCTGGCAAGCTCAACAAGTCTCACTCCAATCTCATACTTCTGTATTATTTCCTTCTTCACATCTATGGTGTTTCTCACTTTCTTTACCACAGGGGTGCTGCTAGCAAGCTTCTTTGGGCCCATGGCAGCTTATTTCACAGCCCCACAAGCACTAAACACAATTAAATAATCATAAAATGTGTGAATGAGATCGCAGGTTAGTGTTCACTCAAGCATAAACAAAGCTAGACTGCTCACGGCGCCTGCGCGGGGCCGCGGACAGAGGGGGGCCAGTGGACAGGTCCCGTACCCAGCGGTCCGATAATAGAGACACAGTTTGTCCGAGAAAATGGCCTTATTTTCGAAACGTTCGATATGTGATACGTTCGATTTTTGAGGTTCCACTGTATTTTAGTGCTTGCAAGTTATTTAAGTGCTAAATAAGCTACCATGACTCAAAGAAAGCTCCTAGTGCCAAGCCTTTGGTAAAGAAGGTGAGAAATACGATTGAATTTAAGAAAAACATCATTGAACAATATGATAGTGGCGTACGTGTGGGCGAACTGGCCAGGATGTATAACAAATCCCGTACAACCATATCTTCCATCATAGCCAAGAAAAAGGAAATCAAGGACGCTGTTGTTGCAAAGGGGGTAAATATGCTGACAAAAATGAGATCACCAGTACTCGAAGATGTTGAGAAGTTATTATTGGTGTGGATAAATGAGAAACAATTAGCAGGAGGTAGTGTTATGACGTCGTTTATTTGTGAAAAGGCTAGGCAGTTGCATGACGATTTGGTAAAGAAATTGCCTGCAACTAGTGGTGATGTGAGTGAATTTAAGGCCAGCAAAGTTTTAAAGAGACGCCAGAAACAGAGCTCTCTGGACAGTTTTTTTGTGAGACAAGACTCCAGTGACTCTCAAGGTGGTCCTAGTGGCATTAAGAAACAGAGAAGAGAAGTAACCCCGGAAAAGCAATTGGTACCCGAGGTGTTGACGGAAGGGGATTCCCCTTCCAAACAGTAAATCATCCAATCTGTCTCCTTCTCCAATCTTCCATACATAAAGAAGAATCGCCAATAAAGGTAAGTGTTATTCTGTTAATGTTTAATTCATCATGTGCCACTGTATTGTTTATGTACTACATCTATATTTCATGTAAAAAAATTTTTTTGTTTTAATACTTCTGGGTGTCAGGAATGGATTAATTGAATTTACATTATTTCTTATGGGGAAAATTGATTCGTAAATCGTCCATTTTGATAATAGTCCCACTTCCAGGAACGGATTATGGACGATTATTGAGGGACCACTGTAATTGCAAAGTTAGTGATCTGGGCACAATTTATGCATTAGTTATTTCACCCACTTTAAAGCCCTATTTTTGGCCAATTCCCAATTTTTAGCTATTTCACTAGAATGCCTTTCATTCTATTGATTGAGCATAAGAAATCATGCATTTTACTATCAAAATTACCCTATAAAGTGCACAGATTTGATATTTTTTGGTTTTACATAAAGCTGAAAAAATTTCAGTTTAACCCTTTAGCTGTAGGATAACTAGGTAGTAGGTAAGTAGACAGCAACCACCCAGGGAGGTACTACCATCCTGCCAGGTGAGTGTAAAACGGAAACCTATAATTATTTTACATGATGGTAGGATTGTTGGTGTCTTTTTTTCTGTCTTGTAAACATTCAAGGTTTCAGGTATGTCTTGCTGCTTCTAATTACGCTTAGGTCACACTACACATGCATGCACAAGCATGTATACAGTAGATCGTTATATTACATGGTAGCTGCATTCTAGAAAGTGCCGTGTTAGGTAAATCCGTGTTAGATAAACTGAAGAATGGTAAACTTTGGTTTACTTCCATTCGAAGGTTTCTTGTTTTTTTTTTTTCAGTTTTATTTTTTCACATAACGTATGTGGCCTGTGAGACCAAAGTATGGTGCAATATACATATACAGTGGACCCCCGCATAACGATATTAATCCGTTCATGAGAGCTCATTGTTATGCGAAATTATCATTATGCGAATGAATTTTCCCCATAAGAAACAATGGAAATCAAATTAATCCGTGCAAGACACCCAAAAGTATGAAAAAAAAAATTTTACCACATGAAATATACATTTTCCTACACAAAAAGAGAAGGATACATGCACAATAGTAGAGTAGTACATGCACAGTATATATTGTGCATGTACTACTCTACTAAATGAAGAATGAATGACACTTACCTTTATTGAAGATGCAGCAATGACTGATGAGACACTGTGTCCTGGGAGTGCCTTTTCCTCCTGAGTACTGTAGGTCCTGTTTAGCATTTTCTTCCAGAACAGGCCTTATCACACTGTGTATGCCACTACGATTCTTAAATCTCTCAAACCAACCTTTGCTGGCTTTAAATTCACCAATATGAGCACTAGTTCCAGGTGTTTTTCCCTGTTCACCTGGGTGTTAGTCGACTGGTGTGGGTTGCATCCTGGGAGACAAGATTAAGGACCCCAATGGAAATAAGTTAGAGAGTCCTCGATGATGCACTGACTTTCTTGGGTTATCCTGGGTGGCTAACCCTCTGGGGTTAATAGTTTCTCGGTAATTGTTTCACGTTAAGCCACACCAACAACACTCGCTCCACATCTTCGAGAAATACAGCTGATGGTGGTGCAGCAACAACAACAGCTGTGGTGCAGCTGACCATGGTGCAGCAGCAGCTGTGGTGCAGCAGCAGCTGTGGTGCAGCAGCAGTTGTGGTGCAGCAACAGCTGACTGGTCCAATTTATCAGCTGACTGTGGTGCAGCAGCAGCTGACTGTGGTACGATAGTATTTATCACCCTTTTTACCACAGGGTTGGCACTAGAAGCTTTCTTTGGGCCCATGGTGGCTTATTTAGCAGTTACAAGCACTATAAATAATGAAATAATACAAAATGTATCGAATGTATGCATGCAACCGGCCACCCTGGCTTGTAAACAATGACGGCAAGGCAGGCGCTCAGGCTGGACGGAGAGGTTCAGGACAGATTCGGGACGAGTCATGTTCAGAAACAGCTGATGGTGCAACAGCAGCTGACCGTGGTGCAGCAGCAGCTGACTGATCCAGCAACAGCTGACTGGTCCAGCAACAGCTGACTGATCCAGCAACAGCTGACTGATCCAGCAACAGCTGACTGGTCCAGCAACAGCTGACTGATCCAGCAACAGCTGACTGATCCAGCAACAGCTGACTGGTCCAGCAACAGCTGACTGATCCAGCAACAGCTGACTGCAACAGCTGACTGATCCAGCAACAGCTGACTGACTGACTGATCCAGCAACAGCTGACTGGTCCAGCAACAGCTGACTGATCCAGCAACAGCTGACTGATCCAGCAACAGCTGACTGATCCAGCAACAGCTGACTGGTCCAGCAACAGTTGACTGATCCAGCAACAGCTGACTGGTCCAGCAACAGCTGACTGATCCAGCAACAGCTGACTGATCCAGCAACAGCTGATCGTGGTGCAGCAGCAGCTAACTGATCCAGCAACAGCTGACTGGTCCAGCAACAGCTGATCGTGGTGCAGCAGCAGCTGACTGATCCAGCAACAGCTGACTGGTCCAGCAACAGCTGACTGGTCCAGCAGCAGCTGACTGATCCAGCAACAGCTGACTGGTCCAGCAACAGCTGACTGATCCAGCAACAGCTGACTGATCCAGCAACAGCTGACTGATCCAGCAACAGCTGACTGATCCAGCAACAGCTGACTGGTCCAGCAACAGCTGACTGGTCCAGCAACAGCTGACTGATCCAGCAACAGCTGACTGATCCAGCAACAGCTGACTGGTCCAGCAACAGCTGACTGATCCAGCAACAGCTGACTGGTCCAGCAACAGCTGACTGGTCCAGCAACAGCTGACTGATCCAGCAACAGCTGACTGATCCAGCAACAGCTGACTGATCCAGCAACAGCTGACTGATCCAGCAACAGCTGACTGATCCAGCAACAGCTGATTGTGGTGCAGCAGCAGCTAACTGATCCAGCAACAGCTGACTGGTCCAGCAACAGCTGATCGTGGTGCAGCAGCAGCTGACTGATCCAGCAACAGCTGACTGGTCCAGCAACAGCTGATCGTGGTGCAGCAGCAGCTGACTGATTCAGCAACAGCTGACTGGTCCAACAACAGCTGATCGTGGTGCAGAAGCAGCTGACTGATCCAGCAACAGCTGATCGAGGTGCAACAGCAGCTGACTGATCCAGCAACAGCTGACTGGTCAAGCAACAGCTGACCATGGTGCAGCAGCAGCTGACTGTGGTATGATAGTATTTCTCACCCTTTTTACCACTGGGTTAGCACTAGAGGCTTTCTTGGGGCCCATGGTCACTTATTTTGCAGATGAAATCACCAAAAACGCTGTAATAATACGAAATGTTCCGATTGTATGCTTGGATGTTACCGCGGAGGCTGGCTTGTAAACAATGCCACCGGCGGAACATGTGAAGCTGGCTCAGGCCGCACATTAGAAGCGTCTCGGACGAATAGCGTTGAGCGAGTTTTTTAGCGGTATGCGAGGCAAAATTTTAGTGATAAAATGTATCGGTATGCGGATTTAACGTTATGTGATGCCAACGGTATGCGAGGGTCCACTGTATATTTACACTCCTCTCACATAAAACGAGTGTCTGCGTTTTTGTGGGCGTTTTTTTGTATGAGCACAGACAAAACAGCTCTTCTGAGCAGTTTTCTTCAAAGTATTAGCAGGCAGTTTTGTTAGGTAGTTATCCTAGGTAAATGGTTGTGTGTCATCATTCCTACCTACCTACCTATCATTCTTCATTCTTTTTTTTCATCATTCTTTCTTTCTTCATTCTTTTTCTTTCTTCATTCTTTTTCTTTCTTCATTCTTTCTTCATTCTTCCTTTCTTCATTCTTTCTTCATTCTTCCTTTCTTCATTCTTTCTTTCTTCATTCTTTGTTTTTTCATTCTTTCCTCCCTTCCTTCCTTCTGGTTTCTATAATATATATACACACATATATAGTCAGTGGACACTTATATAGAACTGCTATTATTATCTTCTAGAAGCTTGTGTTTGTGTGTGCTCCTAAATATGCTGAGTCAGGGTGTGGCAGCTGTCAAAATGACATATTATCGGCTGTCAGCACCCATGGGGTCTCATGAATTCCTGCCCACCTCCTAACTACCTTCCATTCTTTCTTTCTTTCTTTCTTTCTTTTTCTTTCTATCTTTCTTTTTCTTTCTTCCTCTTTATTTCTCTTTCTTTCTCTTTCTTCCTCTTTCTCTTTCTTTCTCTTTCTTTCTTTCTCTTTCTTTCTTTCTCTTTCTTTCTCTTTCTTTCTTTCTCTTTCTTTTCCTTTCTCTTTCTTCCTCTTTTTCTTTCTTCCTCTCTCTTTCTCTCTTTCTCTTTGTTTCTCTTTCTTTCTTTTGGTATCCTGGGCATTGCTTTTGGTCACAAACTCCTCAGAAACATGAAATTCATCTTCACTGACACTTCCATCTTGGGAAGAGAAGAGGCCCAGATTCGCGGGGGAATCACATATTTCTTACCGCCAGGCATGCTGAACAAGGACTACTGAAATGGCATTCCCACAATGCACCACTGGCTCCCTGATTTTTTTTATAGTGCACAGACTGACCGTGGAGACCCATTCTCTCACATGTGGGCCTACCAGCTCTCTCCTGGTTGATTTGAAGCCGCTAGAATTTTGGCGTATTAATATGTCAAACACATTGGCTCGTAAGACGTATATATACGACTGAAACAGTCAAAGGGTTTAAATAGTGTTGCAATAATGGGTGACAGCACATGAGCAGTTTTTTTATATATGAATGGTGGCAAGTTATTTATTACTGTATTTTTTAATGATTTAACCTGTTAACTGTCCAAATGAAGATCTACCTTTTCTTGCCCAGCACTCTGAATACAAGTGCCATCCAACTTACGACCAAGCTTGGTTCCGACCAATTGGTCGTAAGTCAAAATGGACGTAAGTCGAACCTTTGAAAATTGCCGACATACTGGGTAGGGCTTAATATCAAACTTTTGCTATATAATCTACCTACATATTACTGTAATGTAATCTACAATCATTATTTCATCCTTTTTACCATAATTTACTTCTATTGATATACAGTGGTCCCTCGTTTATCTTCGTTAATCCGTTCCTGGAAGTGTGACGATTATCGAAATAGACAATTTTCGAATCAATTTTCCCCATAAGAAATAATGTAAATACAATTAATCCATTCCTGACACCCAGAAGTATTAAAACAAAAAAATTTTTTACATGAAATATAGATGTAGCACATAAACAATACAATGGGACATGATGAATGAAACATTAACAGCATAACACTTACCTTTATTGGCGATTCTTCTTAGTGTATGGAAGACTGGAGGAGGAGAGAGATTGGATTAGTTACTGTTTGGAAGGGGAATCCCCTTCCATCAACACCTCAGGTACCAAGTCCTTTTCTGGGGTTACATACTTCTCTTCTCTGTTTCTTAATGCCACTAGGACCAGCTTGAGAGCCACTGGAGTCCTGTCTCGCAAGAAAAGTGTCTAGAAAGCTCTGTTTCTGGCGTCTCTTTAAAACTTCCTTAAAATGGGCCAAGACTCTGTCACTGTACAAGTTGCCAATATAGCTTGCAACATCCTTCTCAGGGTGATGTTTCTCCATAAATCTTTCCATCTTACCCCACATTGCAAAAATCTCCCTAATTTCTGAAGAAGGCACCTTCTTCCATCTCTCTTCCTCCTCCTCTGGAGCAAGATTCTGAGCTGCAAGCTGCTGCTGTTCCTGCTGAAGCTCTTGCAGCTCCTCAGTGGTTAGCTCTTCATTGTGGTCCTCCACTAACTCTTCCACATACTCCAAACTCACATCCAACCCCATGGAACTCCCCAATACCACAATAGATTTCACAACTGACATAGGCTCATCAGGGTCAGCCACAAACCCTAAATCTCTCTTGTGGACACAGTCTGGCCACAATTTTCTCCAAGCAACAACAGCTTCCTTGATTTCCTTTTTCTTTGCCACGATGGAAGATATGGTGGTATGGGGTTTGTTATACATCCTGGCCAGTTCGGCCACACGTATGCCGCTTTCATATTGTTCAATGATGCTTTTCTTAAATTCAATCGTATTTCTCACCTTCTTTACCAAAGGCCTGGCACTAGGAGATTTCTTTGGAGCCATGGGAACTTATTTAGCACTTGCAAGCACTAAAATGAATGGAATATTATGAAATATTTTGTATGAACAAGTGAGGGGACTGTCGTTCACTGGTAAACAATGGCACACTGGCTGGGAAGGGAGGCCAAGGCGGCTCAGAGCCATGAGTACGCATCCAGGACGAACGATGATTAGCAAGTCAACCGACCATTTGTGAGCCAATGTTTGGACGAAAATAACGTGACGATTTCCGAAAAAGACAACTGTCAAGCCCGACGATTATCGAGGGACCACTGTATTTTAATCATTTATGTACTGTATATTATGTATACATGGTAGTGAACTGTATTGTAAATTTTACATCTCATACTTTATCATACGTTATTTTTTTTTTTTTTTATTTAACAAGTCGGCCATCTCCCACCGAGACAGGGTGACCCAAAAAGAAAGAACAGCAACCACCCAGGGAGATACTACCGTCCTGCCAAGTGAGTGTAAAATGAAAGCCTGTAATTGTTTTACATGATGGTAGGATTGCTGGTGTCTTTTGTCTGTCTCATAAATATGCAAGATTACAGGTACGTCTTGCTACTTCTACTTACACTTAGGTCACACTAAACATACATGTACACATTTATGTATACACACTCATCTGAGTTTTCTTTGATTTTGTCTTAATAGTTCTTGTTCTTATTACTTTTCCTTTTATATCCATGGGGAAGTGGAATAAAAATCTTTCCTCCGTAGCATCGCGTATGTAAAAGTCAACTAAAATGCCGGGAACAATGGGCTAGTAACCCCTTTTCCTGTAATAATTACTAAAAAGAATAAGAAGAAGAATGTTACTGTTATCTTTAAGTATTGTTGACACAGTGGAATGGGAGAATACCACTGGTAGTGTCATCCTGCCAGAATGTCCTATAACCTATGCCCTAAGTAAAGAGAAACAACTTGAACATAATGATGTATTTGTTAGAAATATTGCCTGAATGACTGAATTTGGATATATATATATATATATATATATATATATATATATATATATATCCAAATTCAGTCATTCAGGCAGCCAACCACCCAGTCCAATATGTATTACACATACATATATATATATATATATATATATATATATATATATATATATATATATATATATATATATATATATATATATCTCTTTCTCTCTCTCTCTCTCTCTCTCTTTCTTTCTTTCTTTCTTTCTTTCTTTCTTTCTTTCTTTCTTTCTTTCTTTCTTTCTCTCTCTCTCTCTCTCTCTCTCTCTCTCTCTCTCTCTCTCTCTCTCTCTCTCTCTCTCTCTCTCTCTCTTCTCTCTGGGTGGTCTCTCTCTCTCTCTCTCTCTCTCTCTCTCTCTCTCTCTCTCTCTCTCTCTCTCTCTCTCTCTCTCTCTCTCTCTCAAGGTTTAAGGATCTCTAGCTTTATTGACAAGCTATTTACAGGTTAAGGATTCCTAACTTTATTGGCAAGCTAAAAGCTGTTACCTACATCAGCTCATTTGAAAGCATTTTTATTGTTATGAGACATACAAGTAGGGAACAGGATGAAGTTGGAGCCATCTGTGGGCCAGCATTTTCATTTGATCAACTGACTTTATCTCGTTGACATCATTATGCTGTACAAATGTGTTCCATACTCGAGTCATCCTGGGTATATATGATCTCAGATGGAGTGATGTTCTGGAGAAGGGTACAGCCAGAGTGAAGTTGCTGCTTTCTGCCCGTCTTGTGGCACAAAAGTTTGTTTCACGCTGTCCTCGAAGTGGATCCAAGTGTGGTACTTTGACAATATTGGCCTTGTACATAACAGTAAGGCCACCCACATCCCTCCTGTGTTGAAGGCTCTGCTGAAATGACAGATCTATCCAGGATGGGTCCAGGCGAGAGATGAGACGTCTTGCTCTGTTCTCTACTCTGTCAAGCAGTTGCAGATGAGGGGGAGGGGGGCAGGCAAACCAAGAAAGTGGAGCATACTCAAGGTGTGAGCGTACTTGTGCCTCGTACAGAATCTTGCAACCCCTACTGTCAAGCAGATGCGAGATACAGTGAAGTGCTGTAAGCTTCCTGGCTGCCTTGTTTGCAAGATTTACAACATGGTTCTTCATGGTTAGTTTGGAGTCAAATTTCACCCCAAGGATATCAACTTCTTCTCCAGGTGCCAACACCCTCCCATTCATCCTTATTACTGCACCAGCATTACCATCATGGTGCCTAGAGACGATCATCATTTGCGTTTTCTCAGGTGCAAACGTTACTTGCCATCTATTTCCCCAAGCTGATATAGCTCTTAGCTGGTGATTGATGTAGCTTAGAGCAGCTGGCATTTCTTCTCTTGGATAAGTGAATGTCAGTGTACAGTCATCTGCATATGCATGTGATTCTGGGACGAGATGAAGAAGGTCGTTGAAGTAGACATTACATAACAATGGTCCCAGCACGCTTCCTTGTGGAACACTTGCCCCAATAGGATGTCTTGTTGATTCCGTTCCATTGAAAACTACACTTAGAGATCTACCATGAAGGTAATCACTGAGGAGACAGCGCAGAGCCTGCAATTCCCAATTCTTGAAGTTTTGCTAAGAGGCCCTGGTGCCACATCCGGTCGAAAGTGCCAGCAATGTCCAGTGCTACCACACAGCTGAGTTTGGATTCATCCAGTGACGGTGCCACTTAGTGGAGAAGTTTAACAACAGATCAGCAGCAGAGTAACCTTTCCTGAAGCCATATTGACGATCACAAAGTAGTGAGTGGTAGTCAAAAAATTCTGTCATTTGTCTTGAGATTATTGTCTCAAGGATCTTACGAGTGATTGACAGGAGTGACACTGGTCTGTAGTGCTGATTTCTGCTCTGCTCTTCTTTTTGTGAACAGGGACTACATTTGCCTCTTTCCATAGAGAGGGCCATTTACACTGTACTAGGCAGTGCTGAAAGATGCGAGTTAAAGGTGCTGCTAGCTGGTCTGCACATCTCAGCAATCTTGGGCTCAACTTGTCTGGGCCCACAGCCTTTTCTTGGTCAAGCGATTTAAGAAGGAAATGCACCTCCTCCTGCCTTATTGTCACCACTGACAGTTTTGACACAGTTCTTGCAGCTAGCCAAGGAGGGTCCCTTGTTGGATCAGGAACTTGCATTTTGGTAGCAAAGTGTTCAGCAAAGAGGTCCGCCTTCTCTTGACTACTAGTAGAGGTGGTCCCATCCTGTCGATTTAGAGGTGGAATGAGTTCATCAGGCAAATAGCCTTGTCTGTCCTTGACCAGGGACCACCAGGTTTTGGAGCCTACCCTACCTGATGCTAGCTTTATTTTAGTGTCCACCTCCCATTTAGCAATGGCCCACTTTTGAACGTTACCCATATGCCTACAGGCTTGCCTGTGCAAGTTCCTGTTATAGGTGGTAGGATGTCTCTTATACCTTTGCCATGCTTTGTACTTAGCAGTAGCAGCCTCTCTTCAACGAAAGCCAAACCAAGGCTGATCTGTAGGCTTCATCACATATTGCCGGTGAGGAATGTGTTCTTGTTGTAGATTAAGGATGTGTCCAGTGAAGGCTTTCACTTGGTTGTCAACATCCCCTTGGAGAAGAGCATTCCAATCGGTGGTGGCGAGCTTAGAGCAAAGGGCTGGCCAATTACCTCTTTCCCATAGCCAGGTTGTGCATGTGGTCTCCTCACTTCGTTCTGTTGGGATCTTAAGTGTTGTAAAAACAGCCTTGTGGTCAGACGATCCAACGTAGCCGAGGGGTTGACAAGTGACTATTCCTTCTGCCAGAACATCACTGCTGGGTCAAGAGAGGAGCCAGAGATGTGAGTAGGGATATCAACAAAGTTTCTCATGTCAAATACTGCAAGAAAGTTTATTCTCTATTCAAAGTTTATTCTCTGTAAGGATTACAATGCTGAGTTTACAGAATTTGGTTATTGTGTGGTTTACATGTAGTAAAATAATGATTACAGAGTGTACCACTAGAACACCTAGTATGGCTAGGCATTTCGGGCAGACTTAGTTTAATTCTTAATTTTAAAATATTACAAATTATGAGGTAAGTTGGTATTATGGCTAAGTGACTAAATACTAGCTTGTGAGTTTAGCAATGTGAATGCTTTTGTTTTGGCACAGTACATAGTTTCAGTATTGGAGTATCACAGGATTCATTATTTTAAGATTGAGATTAATATTTCTGTTTATGGTCAAATGGGTGAGTGAGTGTAAGTGTGAACCACCAGGTGGTATTCGTGTAGTTAGTTGACGGGGTGTATCAGGGAGATAAGATGTTTTCTAATGGTAGTTTTGAAGGTGATGAATGTGTCTGCAGTTCTAGAGTTCTCAGGTAGGGTGTTCCAGATTTTAGGGCCTTTGACATACATTGAATTTTTGTACAGGTTTAGTCGGACACGGGGAATGTCGTAGAGATGTTTGTGTCTGGCGTTATGCCTGTGGGTTTTGTCACAACTATCAAGAAAGCGTTTTAGGTCAAGGTTGATATTGGAGTTTAAGGTCCTGTAGATGTAGATTGCACAGTAGTAAGTGTGGATGTACTGAACAGGGAGTAAGTTTAGATCTATGAAGAGTGGGGGGGTGTGTTGCCATGGATGGGATTTAGTGATTATTCTTACTGCAGCTTTTTGTTGGGTTATTATTGGCTTTAGGTGTGTTGCTGCAGTTGATCCCCAAGCACAAATAGCATAGGTGAGGTATGGATAAATAAGTGAGTGGTATAGTGTGAGAAGGGCATTTTGCGGCATGTAGTATTGTATCTTAGAGAGGATCCCAACCGTTTTGGATACTTTTTTGGTTATGTGTTGGATATGGGTGCTGAAATTCAGGTTGTTGCCAAGGTATAGGCCTAGGAATTTGCCCTCATTATGTCTGGTAATTAGAGTGTTGTCGATCTTAATGTTAATTTGTGCATCTCCTGCTCTGCTACCAAACATAATACAGTGGACTCTCGACCAGGGATGGCATCGATTAACGATAAATCTGACTAGCGATACATTTTAACGCAAAAATTTTGCCTCAACTAGCACTTAAAAACCCGACCAGCGCTATTCGTTCCGTACCATACGCGTCCACTTTGGCCTGAGCGCGCCTCACTTGTCCCTTGGGTGCCAGTGTTTACAAGCCAGCCAGCCACCGCGGTCGCTTCCAAACATACAACAACTGGAACATTTCGTATTATCACAGCCTTTGTAGTGATTGCACCTGCAAAATAAGTCACCATGGGCCCCAAGAAAGCTTCTAGTGCCAACCCTACAGCAAAAAGGGTGAGAATTACTATGGAGATGAAGAAAGAGATCATTGCTAAGTATGAAAGTGGAGTGCATGTCTCTGAGCTGGTCAGGTTGTATAATAAACCCCAATCAACCATCGCTACTATTGTGGGCAAGAAAACAGCAATCAAGGAAGCTGTTCTTGCCAAAGGTGCAACTATGTTTTCGAAACTGAGATCGCAAGTGATAGAAGATGTTGAGAGACTGTTATTGGTGTGGATAAACGAGAAACAGATAGCAGGAGACAGCATCTCTCAAGCGATCATATGTGAAAAGGCTAGGAAGTTGCATGACGATTTAATTAAAAAATGCCAGCAACTAGTGATGTGAGTGAATTTAAGGCCAGCAAAGGTTGGTTTAAAAAAAAGATTTAAGAAGTGTAGTGGCATTCATAGTGTGATAAGGCATGGTGAGGCTACCAGTTCGGACCACAAATCGGCTGAAAAATATGTGCAGGACTTCAAGGAGTACATAGACAGTGAAGGACTGAAACCTGAACAAGTGTTTAATTGTGACGAAACAGGCCTGTTTTGGAAGAAAATGCCAAGCAGGACGTACATTACTCAGGAGGAAAAGGCACTCCCAGGACATAAGCCTATGAAAGACAGGCTTTCTCTGTTGATGTGTGCCAATGCTAGTGGTGATTGCAAAGTGAAGCCTTTATTGGTGTATCACTCTGAAACTCCCAGAGTGTTCAGGAAAAACAATGTCCTCAAGGCTAATTTGTGTGTGCTGTGGAGGGCAAACAGTAAGGCATGGGTCACTAGGGACTTTTTCTATGACTGGTTACACCATGCATTTGCCCCCAATGTGAAAAATTACCTAATTGAAAAGAAATTAGACCTTAAGTGCCTCCTGGTATTAGACAATGCTCCTGGTCATCCTTCAGACTTGGCAGAGCAACTTTCTAGGGACATGAGCTTCATTAAGGTGAAGTTTTTGCCTCCTAATACCACTCCTCTCCTGCAGCCCATGGACCAGCAGGTTATTTCCAACTTCAAGAAACTGTACACAAAAGCTATGTTTGAAAGGTGCTTTGTAGTGACCTCAGAAACTCAACTGACTCTAAGAGAGTTTTGGAAAGATCATTTTACCATCCTCAATTGTGTAAACATTATAGGTAAGGCTTGGGAGGAAGTGACTAAGAGGACATTGAACTCTGCTTGGAAAAAACTGTGGCCAGAATGTGTAGACAAAAGGGATTTTGAAGGGTTTGAGGCTAACCCTGAGAATCCTATGCCAGTTGAGGAATCCATTGTGGCATCGGGAAGTCCTTGGGGTTGGAGGTTAGTGGGGAGGATGTGGAAGAGTTGGTGGTGGAGGACAGTGAAGAACTAACCACTGATGAGCTGCTAGATCATCTTGAACAGCAAGAGGGCGGACCTGAGGAAACTGCTTCGGAGGAGGGGAGAGAGAAATTGAAGAAGTTGCCTACTTCTAAGATAAAGGAAATGTGTGCAAAGTGGCTTGAAGTGCAAACCTTTTTTGATGAAAATCACCCTGACACAGCTACTGCAAGCCGTGTTGGCAACCTGTACACTGACAATGTTGTGAACCACTTTAGGAAAGTCATGAAGGAACGAGAGGTACAGGTATCTATGGACAGATATGTTGTGTGACAGAAGTCCATTGACTCTGAAGCTGGTCCTAGTGGCATTAAAAGAACAAGGGAAGTAACCCCAGAAAAAGACTTGCTGCCTCAAGTGCTAATGGAAGGGGATTCCCCTTCTAAACACTAAGACGATCAACGCTCTCCCCTCCTCCCATCCCATCAATCATCACCAGATCTTCAATAAAGGTAAGTGTCATGTAACTGTGCATGTAATCTTCAGTTTGTGTGTATTAAAATTAATATTTCATGTGGTAAAATTTTTTTTTTTCAATACTTTTGGGTGTCTTGCACGGATTAATTTGATTTCCATTATTTCTTATGGGGAAAATTAACTTGACTAACGATAATTTTGACTAACGATGAGCTCTCAGGAACGGATTAATATCACTGGTTGAGGGTCCACTGTATAGTAGGTTTTGTCAGTGTTAAGCGTAAGTTTATTGGCTGTCATCCAAGTTGATATTTTGATCAGCTCCTCGTTAACAATGGTGTTGAGGGTGGCAAGATTAGGGTGAGAGATGACATAAGTCGTGTCGTCAGCAAAGAGAATGGGTTTCAGGTGTTGGGATACGTTTGGAAGATCATTGATGTATATGAGGAAGAGCAGGGGACCAAGGACACTTCCCTGCGGAACTCCAGTATCAAGTGTCTGTGTTGTTGATGCTGTGTCTTTAATGGTGACATACTGATACCTATTAGTAAGGTAAGATTTGAAATAAGCAAGCGCATAGCCTCTTATACCGTAATGGTCAAGTTTGTGGAGTAGGATGTCGTGGTCTACTGTGTCAAAAGCTTTTCTTAGGTCAATAAAAATTCCTAGTGGATATTCCTTATTTTCCAATGCTGTGTAAGGCAGATCTAGCATTTTTATGATTGCATCATTAGTGCTTTTATTTTTCCTGAATCCAAATTGGCAGGGGTTGAGTATGTTTTGTGCCCTTATAAATAAATATAGTCTCCTGTGCACGAGTTTCTCAAAGATTTTGGATAGCAATGGTAAGTTTGATATTGGCCTATAGTTGTTTAAGTCGGTAGGGTCACCACCTTTATGTATTGGTGTAACCCTTGCCATCTTGAGTAGTTTCGGGAAGGTGCTAGTTTCTAGTGACTTGTTAAAAAGTAATGAAATAGCATGCGAAAGGACATGGGCCGCTCGCTTGTACAGTAATGGTGGGACATGAGACAGATTCCCTGAGTTATTTTTAAGTGACTTTACAATCTCGGTGACTTCCGTGGGCTCAGTTGGTGCAAGATAGAAGGAATTTGGGAAATTCCCATCTAGGTAGTCCCCAGCATGGGCATTGGTATGTGGGATTTTATTGGCGAGATTAGATCCTATGGTTGAGAAGAAGTCGTTTATCTTGTTAGCTGTGTCAGTGGGATGTAGAGGTGTTTCATTAAGTTTAGTTAGGACAATATTCTTGTTTTTTTTTTTCAGTTTGTGGGTCCCTAGAATCTGAAAGAGTGCTTTCCAGGTCTTTTTTATATCTCCTCTAGTGTCTGTGAATCTACTGGAGTAGTATAGTTGTTTGGCTTTCTTTATTACTTTGGTGAGAACTGATGAATAGTGTTTAAGAATATCTTTGTGTATTAAGCCCTGTCTATATTGCTTTTCATATTGGTGTTTCTTGTCAATGGATTTCAGAATGGTGCTGTTTAGCCATGGGCAGCCAAGCCGTTTGTTTGTGATCTGTTTCGTTTTTATAGGACAATGTTTGTTGTATAGTCTAAGTAATTTGTTAAGAAAAATGTCTGTCCAGTCATCAATACCATTGGCCTTGGAGAATTCTGTTGGCCAGTCATCAGTCTCTAGATCAGCTGTGAACTTCCTTATTGAGGCCTCATCATGGAGTCTAAATGAGACTTTGTTGTATTCAAGTGGTGGTTTACTAATATTTGTCAGGAGGAAGGTAGGGTAGTGGTCTGTAGTGCTATCTGTGATTATCCCTGATTTAAGGGGGGGCTAGTATATTGGTCCATATGTGGTCTATTATGGTTGCACTTGTCTCAGTGAGCCTGGTTGGTTTAGTTATTGTTGGTATGAGAAGTGTGTTGTTCATATTGTTGATGAAATCAGTTACAGGCTGATCATCTAGTATGCCAAGGTTGATGTTGAAGTCTCCAGCTAAGAGTAGGTGGCGTTTATTCATTTGTCTGTTTGTTATTAGTGGCTTTAATTTCTCACTGAAATTTGGGATGTTTGTGTGAGGTATCCAGTAAATGGCACCGATTGTTGTAGGTGTCTTAAGGTTTTTTACAGTAAAATTAGTAAAAATGTATTCCCCATATTCATCACTAAAGCAAGTGGTGCTAATACAAGATAATTGGTTAGAGTAATGGATTGCACGACCACCCCCAACTTGGTTTGGTCTGCAGTTGTGGATTGCTGTGTATCCTGGTAGAGGGTAGATATCTATTGTGTCCTGCTTAAGCCATGTCTCAGTAAGAATATTGCAGGAGAAGGGTGTCTTTAGTGATTCAAGAGTGCCAGGAGGTCATCATAGTGTTTGCTTAGGGACCTGATGTTGTAGTTAAGTACTGATAGACTTTTAGCATTGTTTAGGATAGTGCTGGCTTGCGATGCTGTGTAATAAAGGCAGTTGCTTTCCAATAGGTTTTGATTGGGTGTCAGATTATGGAGGTTTAGATCAGGGTCAACGTGATCAATCATCTTCTAGGTTTAAATTATGGTTATTTATATCCTGAGTTGTGTGTTGAGTTCTAGTACTGATATCTGTAGCAGTGGGAAGTTTGGACAAGTATATAGCTAAAGCATTTTGGTCATATAGAGTATAGTCACTAATACACATAAAGAAGTTGATGTTGTCTATGTGTTGTGCTGGAATGAACTAAAGTACAACTAGGTATAAACTAGTAATATAAAAATACAAATTAAAAATAGAACAAGACTCTCACTTGAATTGCACTAAGGTCTAATATAATGACTTTTGTGGAGTCTATGTTTTGAGCTAGAATGAGCTATAGTACAACTAGGTTTAATCTAATAATGTAAAAATGCAAATTAAAAATAGCACCAGTCTCTCACTAGTAATTGCACTATGGTCTAATATAGTGAATTTGGTATTGACTATGTATTGAGCTAGAATGAGCTATAGTACAACTGAGTTTAATCTAATAATATAAAAAAGGCACAAGACTCTCAATTGTAATTGCACTAAGGTCTTATATAAGTTGTTTACAAGAATTAGAGTATAACTAGATTTAAATTGACAGGATAAAATACACAAGTTAAGGTAGCAAAAGAATAATAAAAAAAAATGATAAAAATAAAAATGGCAATGACTTCGTTATAATATGCTAGTAAGATGGTAGACAGGATAATATAAAAGTTGTAGTTGAAAATACTAGTTTAAAAAAGTATAGAATAAAAATGGTCAATAAAAGAAGCTTACAATAAGTTTGGTCAATATAGTTTAAAGTAAAATTGGGCAATAATAGGGATTTTAGAATAAAATTGGGCAATTGAGTATTTTTTAAAGTGAGGTAGAATTATTGAGGACAAGTTATGGTTAGTTTATAATAAAATAAGATAGAACAGTGATGTGGTAAGTTGTAAAAAAGGAGATAGATTCTGTAGATATTAAACACAATTAACCCTTTCAGGGTCCGTCCCGTAGATCTACGGCTTTTCGGTGAGTGTCCAAACCGTAGATCTACGCCAAAATTCTAGCGCCGTCAAATTTAGCGCGAAAGCGCTCATAGGCCTACATGTGAGAGAATGGGTCTGCGCCGTGGGTGTGCGCCGTAAACAAAAAATCTAGGCGCCTGCATAGCATTGTGGGAACGCCGGCTCAGTCACCCTTGTTCACCATGCCTCGTCGCAAGTCAGCTCTCACTCCCCGGAAAATTGGGACTCTCCTCTTCCTGTCTGATAGTTCTGACACTGATGGAAGTGGAAATGAAGACGAATTCTACGGCTTTGATAAGTTAGTGACCGAAAATAATGACCAGGATATCGATAATAGTGCAGAAAACCCCGACGATCCTCGACCTTCTACCTCTGGTGTGGGCACTCGTGACTCACGGTCGGGTGTTCCTAAACGTAAGAGAAAACTAATATTTTCCCGTGGCCAGGCCTCTGACTTCAGTAATGACGATGATTCTGACGTGGATTGTGATTTTATTGCGCTCGACGATCATTCGAGTAGTGATAGTGAGGAAACATATTCACCAGTGAAGAGTCGGTATGTTCGCCGCCGCATGCGCTCGGGTAGTGTACCCTATGCTGTGCCCAGGGGACGGAGTACATCCCGGAGTACATCCCGTGGCCCTACACCCGTTTTAGGTAGTGATAGTGAGGATGATGTGGCTACACTTGGCATGGATGGGCCACAGGCATCAGTGGATGGTGTTAGTGGTGCTGGTGGTGGTAGTGGCACCGCCATGCGTGACTCACTGTGCCACGCGGGGACCCACGCTGCTGACTCGTCAGTTCAAGGACAAAGCGGAGCGTCACCCACCAGCCCGCCACAACCACCCGTACAACCAGCCTATGATGTCCAGTATCCACAAGCAAACCGTATCTGGGATTGGCAGCAAAATCCCAATTTTGTTCCCAGCCCTCACCACTTTGATGACTCTCAAAGTGGAATTCTACCTACCTGTCCCCTTGGAACCACGGCCAATGAACTGGAATTCTTTGAATTATTCTTTGACCAGCCATTGATGGAAATTATTGTCAGGGAAAGTAATAAGTATTTTCAGTACACCATGGCAAATATGATCTTATCACCACAGTCAAGACTACACAGGTGGAAAGAGATGACTGTTGCAGAAATGTATTTGCTTTTTGCAACAATAATGCTTATGCCTCACGTCTATAAGCATAATATCAAAGCATAGTGGTCCACAGATCGGCTAATTTGTACCCCATCCTTCAGTGAAATAATACCAGTGAACAGGTTTATCTTACTGTTACGTATGTTGCACTTCTCTGACAAAACCAGGCCTGACAGAAGTGACAGGTTATACAAGATTAGAAATGTTTTCATGTATCTCAAACAAAAGTTCAGGATATACTTTTATCCATTCAAGAATCTTGTAATTGACGAGTCTTTGATTTTGTTCAAAGGTAGACTGTCATTCAAGCAGTATATACCGAGCAAGAGGAACCGCTTTGGTATAAAATTGTTTGTACTCTGTGATTGTGACAGTGGCCTGGTGTTGGATATTGTTGTATACACGGGTAGTAAAACATTGAAAGATACCAAGATGTTATTGGGTATCTCAGGTGACGTAGTGAGAAACATGATGGCACCTTATCTTGGTAAGGGCCATACATTATATACCGATAACTGGTACACAAGCCCATTACTCAGTGATTTCATGCGAGTGAACAAGACAGATGTGTGTGGCACAGTGCGTTCTAATCGTAAACATATGCCCAGGCTCAACGCAGGTGTTCGTGGTGATGACGTGCAGGTGTTTACTGCCAATGACATCATGGCATTATGGTGGCATGACAAATGAGATGTCACATTGTTGACAACCATTCACCGTAATGAAATGCAAGACAGTGGCAAAGTTGATCGAGTGACTAATGAACGTATTCGAAAACCAGTGTCAGTGATTGATTATACACAAAACATGCGCTTGGTTGACAAGTGTGACATGCAGATTGGTTTTGTTGACTGTGTTCGTAAGAGTTACAAGTGGTACATGAAACTTTTCTTCCATCTCATGGACATTTCAATGCTGAATGCATATAATATGTACCAAATAAAGACTGGTAACAGACCACTGTATGGTGAATTTTGTTTGTCTGTTGTCAGACAACTCATAATGAAGTACCACGTAACAACACCTGCAATACAACATGGTCCTCGAATTCATCACAATATACCCAAGCGTTTGAGGAGAGAAGGTGATCATTTCATAATACAGCTTCCTTCAACTCAAAAGAAATTTGCTCAGAAGAGATGCATTGTCTGTGCACAAACAAAACGACGGCAACAAAGACGCAAAGACACTCGGTTTATGTGTGAGGAATGTAAGGTGCCTCTGTGCATGGTGCCTTGTTTCAAGGAGTTCCACAAGCTCCAGCAGTTCTAAAACCATGTCCAGTGATTATAAATATGTAAATATATGATAGAACATTAGTATTATACAATATTTGTGCATGTTTATTGTAATAAACAACAGTGGTAAACAATAATATGATGATAACTTTAGTGCGGTTATTGTGTTCAATACAGTGAGTATATATATATCAATTATATACAGTATTGGTCTCTCAGGCCCCAAATCTTAGTAGGAATAGAAAAAAATTGGAAAAGAAAAAAAAACAACTAAAACAACAAAATAATATAATATGCGTATGTGGAATTCGTCGATGTTGCCGCCACCACATCATTTTCTATAAACTTCTTGGCACTGTATCTCGGTAAGTAATGATCAGATTCTAATTTTTTTTGTTTTATTACCTTCACAAAAATATGCTCTTTAATTCTGTAAGAAAAAATAATTTTTTTTTTTTTCAAAATTTCTTGGACACTGGTGCGTGACTTCAGATTTTGGCCTTGGACCCTGAAAGGGTTAAGACTATGAGGTAAAATGGCCGTTGAATACAACAATGACAATCAAAAGTAGTTGGGGTATTAGAATTTTAGGGGGGCACAAGTTTATGACAATATAACACTAACGGTGGACTATGGGTATTATCTGCACTTTACTCAGATTCTGTTAGTCCAGCCTCACTTAGGAATGTTTTAACCCTTTCAGGGTCCAAGGCCAAAATCTGAAGTCACGCACCAGTGTCCAAGAAATTTTGAAAAAAAAAAAAATTATTTTTTCTTACAGAATTAAGAGCATATTTTTGTGAAGGTAATAAAACAAAAAAATTAGAATCTGATCATTACTTACCGAGATACAGTGCCAAGAAGTTTATGGAAAATGATGTGGTGGCGGCAACATCGACGAATTCCACATATGCGTATTATATTATTTTGTTGTTTTAGTTGTTTTTTCTTTTCTTTTCCAATTTTTTTCTATTCCTACTAACATTTGGGGCCTGAGAGACCAATACTGTATATAATTGATATATATATACTCACTGTATTGAACACAATAACCGCACTAAAGTTATTATCATATTATTGTTTACCACTGTTGTTTATTACAATAAACATGCACAAATATTGTATAATACTAATGTTCTATCATATATTTACATATTTACAATCACTGGACATGGTTTTAGAACTGCTGGAGCTTGTGGAACTCCTTGAAACAAGGCACCATGTACAGAGGCACCTTACATTCCTCACACATAAACCGAGTGTCTTTGCGTCTTTGTTGCCGTCGTTTTGTTTGTGCACAGACAATGCATCTCTTCTGAGCAAATTTCTTTTGAGTTGAAGGAAGCTGTATTATGAAATGATCACCTTCTCTCCTCAAACGCTTGGGTATATTGTGATGAATTCGAGGACCAAGTTGTATTGCAGGTGTTGTTACCTGGTACTTCATTATGAGTTGTCTGACAACAGACAAACAAAATTCACCATACGGTGGTCTGTTACCAGTCTTTATTTGGTACATATTATATGCATTCAGCATTGAAATGTCCATGAGATGGAAGAAAAATTTCATGTACCATTTGTAACTCTTACGAACACAGTCAACAAAACCAATCTGCATGTCACACTTGTCAACCAAGCGCATGTTTTGTGTATAATCAATCACTGACACTGGTTTTCGAATACATTCATTAGTCACTCGATCAACTTTGCCACTGTCTTGCATTTCATTACGGTGAATGGTTGTCAACAATGTGACATCTCGTTTGTCATGCCACCGTAATGCCATGATGTCATTGGCAGTAAACACCTGCACGTCATCACCACGAACACCTGCGTTGAACCTGGGCATATGTTTACGATTAGAACGCACTGTGCCACACACATCTGTCTTGTTCACTCGCATGAAATCACTGAGTAATGGGCTTGTGTACCAGTTATCGGTATATAATGTATGGCCCTTACCAAGATAAGGTGCCATCATGTTTCTCACTACGTCACCTGAGATACCCAATAACATCTTGGTATCTTTCAATGTTTTACTACCCGTGTATACAACAATATCCAACACCAGGCCACTGTCACAATCACAGAGTACAAACAATTTTATACCAAAGCGGTTCCTCTTGCTCGGTATATACTGCTTGAATGACAGTCTACCTTTGAACAAAATCAAAGACTCGTCAATTACAAGATTCTTGAATGGATAAAAGTATATCCTGAACTTTTGTTTGAGATACATGAAAACATTTCTAATCTTGTATAACCTGTCACTTCTGTCAGGCCTGGTTTTGTCAGAGAAGTGCAACATACGTAACAGTAAGATAAACCTGTTCACTGGTATTATTTCACTGAAGGATGGGGTACAAATTAGCCGATCTGTGGACCAGTATGCTTTGATATTATGCTTATAGACGTGAGGCATAAGCATTATTGTTGCAAAAAGCAAATACATTTCTGCAACAGTCGTCTCTTTCCACCTGTGTAGTCTTGACTGTGGTGATAAGATCGTATTTGCCATGGTGTACTGAAAATACTTATTACTTTCCCTGACAATAATTTCCATCAATGGCTGGTCAAAGAATAATTCAAAGAATTCCAGTTCATTGGCCGTGGTTCCAAGGGGACAGGTAGGTAGAATTCCACTTTGAGAGTCATCAAAGTGGTGAGGGCTGGGAACAAAATTGGGATTTTGCTGCCAATCCCAGATACGGTTTGCTGGTGGATACTGGACATCATAGGCTGATTGTACGGGTGGTTGTGGCAGGCTGGTGGGTGACGCTCCGCTTTGTCCTTGAACTGACGAGTCAGCAGCGTCGGTCCCCGCGTGGCACAGTGACTCACGCATGGCGGTGCCACTACCACCACCATCACCACTAACACCATCCACTGATGCCTGTGGCCCATCCATGCCAAGTGTAGCCACATCATCCTCACTATCACTACCTAAAATGGGTGTAGGGCCACGGGATGTACTCCGGGATGTACTCCGGGATGTATTCCGTCCCCTGGGCACAGCATAGGGTACACTACCCGAGTGCATGCGGCGGCGAACATACCAACGCTTCACTGGTGAATATGTTTCCTCACTATCACTACTCGAATGATCGTCGAGCGCAATAAAATCACAATCCACGTCAGAATCATCGTCATTACTGAAGTCAGAGGCCTGGCCACGGGAAAATATTAGTTTTCTCTTACATTTAGGAACACCCGACCGTGAGTCACGAGTGCCCACACCAGAGGTAGAAGGTCGAGGATCGTCGGGGTTTTCTGCACTATTATCGATATCCTGGTCATTATTTTCGGTCACTAACTTATCAAAGCCATAGAATTCGTCTTCATTTCCACTTCCATCAGTGTCAGAACTATCAGACAGGAAGAGGAGAGTCCCAATTTTCCGGGGAGTGAGAGCTGACTTGCGACGAGGCATGGTGAACAAGGGTGACTGAGCCGGCGTTTCCACAATGCTATGCAGGCGCCTAGATTTTTTGTTTACGGCGCACACCCACGGCACAGACCCATTCTCTCACATGTAGGCCTATGAGCGCTTTCGCGCTAAATTTGACGGCGCTAGAATTTTGGCGTAGATCTACGGTTTGGACACTCACCGAAAAGCCGTAGATCTACGGGACGGACCCTGAAAGGGTTAAGGTCATGTTCTGTAGAGATGAAGTATCTCTTCCCAGTGGGCTGTTTCCTAACCGATTTTTTCCATCCCTCACAAAGCACTGGTGGATTTTTTGGGCATAGCGTAATTTTCTTAGCTGATAAAGAAGGTTTTGTCTTGTTTTGGTAAGACAGTCATTGACGTAAACATCAGATTTCATAGAAATAGATCTTTTTAGTAGGTTGTTTCTTTGTAGGCTAGTTTGGAATTTTAACAGCACTGTTTTTTTACCCGCTTGGTAGCCCATCAGTTTGCAATCCTTTAGGTCATCACTACGTATGTTAAGGCGAAGGTGGTCCTTGATAAGCTGTAGGGTGGTCTCCATGCAGGTCTCTTGGGTGACTGTGGCTGGGAGATGTTTGCTGTTAACTACAACAGCGTCAGATAGCTGCGGTGGGTCAGTATGGTCTTGGAAGTTGGTTATGACATTGGCAAGTTGTTGGTCCACTCTTGATCTTTCCTCTATAATGTTGGTAGTAAGTAGGGTGACTTGGTCTTTTAGAGTGTTGATGGTGTCTAGGGACTGGGTGTGGGTGTTGCTTTGTTGTTCCAGAGTGTCTAGTTTATGTTCAAGAGCAGTGATCTTGTTGAGGTATTCTGCATTGCTAGCTTTTAGTTCCTGCATTTCTTGAGTTAGTTTGGTGATCGTTTGGTTCTGAATCATAAGGAGCTTAGCTATTTCTGGGTCGGTGATCTTCTTGACATCAAATACTGGGAAGGAGTTATCTTGGACTGTGGCGGCAGCCATGTTTGTTATTGTCTGTCGTGTGTTGTGGTGATGCTGGTGGGTGATGAGGGTTGTGTCCTGGCTGCCAGTACCACAAGTTTTCCTCGTATAAGTCCCTCTGTATAAGGTGTTTGTTGAGGTCACCAACAATTATGATATGTTGACAGTTGTGTTGTAGCAGAAGGGAGTCCATATTTTCCATTAGGAAGTTGATAGGGTCTGCATGTTGCCACTGAGGTCTGTACATTGCACATGCTAGTACAGAGGTACTAGTGTTTATGCTGAGCTTGAAGAACATCATTTGAAGATGAGTAGGGGTGGCAACATCAATGTGCTGGGCATGAACACTTTTAGAGAAGCACACAGCAACACCTCCTTCTTGCCCTTGCCTTTCTCTTCTCATCCATGAGGTGTAGCCAACAATTCTTGCAAAATTTTCTGGAGTCTGTCTGTCTCTCTCTCTCTCTCTCTCTCTCTTTCTCTCTCTCTCTCTCTCTCTCTCTCTCTCTCTCTCTCTCTCTCTCTCTCTCTCTCTCTGTCTCTGTCTCTCTCTCTCTCTCTCTCTCTCTCTCTCTCTCTCTCTCTCTCTCTCTCTCTCTCTCTCTCTCTGTCTCTCTCTCTGTCTCTGTCTCTCTCTCTCTCTCTCTCTCTCTCTCTCTCTCTCTCTCTCTCTCTCTCTCTCTCTCTCTCTCTCTCTCTCTCTCTCTCTCTCTCTCTCTCTCTCTGACACACACACACACAGGTACACATAAGTAAAGTTATCATAAATGGCTAAAGCTCCCGCGTCACACACGTAGGACCCAGGTTCGATTCCCGGTGGGTGGAAACATTTCGACTCGTTTCCTTACACCTGTTGTCCTGTTCACCTAGCAGCAAATAGGTATCTGGGTGTTAGTCGACTGGTGTGGGTCGCATCCTGGGGGACAAGATTGAGGACCCCAATGGAAATAAGTTAGACAGTCCTCGATGACGCACTGACTTTCTTGGGTTATCCTGGGTGGCTAACCCTCCGGGGTTAAAAATCTGAATGAAATCTTATCTTATAGTATAAATTACCTAGGATAACCCCAAAAATCCAGACAAAGTGCTATACAGTGGATCTGTACTCCAGTGCCCTAAATTAATAATAATATTAAGTATTATTATTACAATAATACGTATGTACTAATATTAATAATAATAATATTATTATTAATAAACTGTTGTGTTCTGAGCACCTCTGTAAAAACAGTGATTATGTGTGAGTGAGGTGAAAGTGTTGAATGATGATGAAAGTATTTTTCTTTTTGGGGATTTTCTTTCTTTTTGGGTCACCCTGCCTCGGTGGGAGATGGCCGACTTGTTTAAGAAAAAAAAATTATTATTAAACTATAATGTAATACAGTGGACCCCCGGTTAACGATATTTTTTCACTCCAGAAGTATGTTCAGGTGCCAGTACTGACCTAATTTGTTCCCATAAGAAACATTGTGAAGTAGATTAGTCCATTTCAGACCTCCAAACATACACGTACAAACGCACTTACATAAATACACTTACATAATTGGTCACATTTGGAGGTAATCGTTATGCGGGGGTCCACTGTATAGTGTTTACTCATTACACACCTTGAAATATCTGTAGTCTTAATGTAGAGTGAGAGGTGAGTAAACAAAATTAAATGAATAAACGAGAGAGAAAATGAGTGTAGAAGGTTTGCAAGTTTTGTAAACAAGCTAGTTGTTGTTACCAGCCCGGACATGAATGGTTTTTGTTCACTCTGTCAAGCCGACTGGTAAAACATCTCATATTTATTTTAATTTATATGTTACATAGCATAATTATTATATAATTTTGAAAAAAATCAGAGATGGATTAAGCAAAATGTCTATATTAGCATTTTAAATACATTTAATGCACTTCAGAGTGATTATTATTGTGTTATTATAATCATTGTTAACCCTTTCAGGGTTTCGGCCGTACTAGTACGGCTTACGCACCAGGGTTTTTGACGTACTAGTACTATGCCTAAATTCTAGCGCTCTCAAATCTAGTGAGAGAAAGCTGGTAGGCCTACATATGAAAGAATGGGTCTATGTGGTCAGTGTGCGTGGTATAAAAAAATCCTGCAGCACACAGTGCGTAATGAGAAAAAAAAAACTTTGACCGTGTTTTTGGATTAAAACAGCGACTTTGCACTGTATTTTTGTATGGTATTTATTGTTGTATTCTAGTTTTCCTGGTCTCATTTTATAGAATGGAAGACCTATTACAGAAATTGAGATGATTTTGACTGGTTTTACAATGAAAAGTACCTTGAAATTGAACTCAAAGTAGCAGAAATGTTCGATTTTTAGCAAAGTTCAAAAGTAAACAAATCATGCTAAGCGTCCAATACACATCAACTGGTGAGTCTACTATTCTTTCACAAGTGTGCCAATATTACTTATACCATTTCTACACTAATGCAGTAGTCTGCCTAACAGTAAATCTTCTGTTTTTTTGTGAGAATAAAAATTCAAAGTGGAAAGCAAAAGAATGTAAGAGGGGCGTGGAGACATGACTAATGAACTGAGGAAATGTTATTTTAGGGCCAGGAATGTCTTTCTTGTTTATTCTGGACCCAATTTGAAAATTGGAATCTTTTGAAATTTGTGTGAAATTGGCAAAATTGCTAAATTCTGACCACTGTATTGGATAGTTGAAATCGGTAAATGAGTGGTTTCTTGTACTCATTCGATAGAAAAAAATGGAGTTCTAGCGAAATAGTTATGATTTTTGTCGACTAGTTCACTGGAATTGGCCAAAAATAGGGCTCAAAGTGGATAAAATTGCCGATGCGTAAACATCGTCGAGACCGCTAACTTCACGAGAGCATAATTCCGTAAGTTTTCCATCAAATTTCATACTTTTGGTGTCATTATGATCGGGAAAAGATTCTCTATCTTTTCATAATTTTTTTTTTTTTTTTTTTTTTTTTTTTTTTTTTAATTTGGGCAACCCTGAGAACAAATCTGGGAGAGGGCCTGGGGACCCTGAAAGGGTTGATATGCCATCTTCAAGACCAATAACACACTCTTAATGATTTTAATGTGTACCTGCACACCAGCACAGGTGCAAGATGTGGAGTTTAAAGTACAGTAAGGCCCCACTTATATGGCAGGTTAGGTTCCAGGCTACCACCATAAAGCAGAAATCACCATAAAGTGGAACACCCCTTTTTTCTCCTTATAAATGCATACAAATACTAGATAACAAGTTTACACTAACGTATATTAAGTTAGCAATAGAACTAGGCATCAAAAAACAATAAAAAAGTAAAATTCACACATAGTGCACTCATTACTTACCTTAAAATATTTATAGTCTTAATCTAGGGTGAGACAAGTAGTATTTATTGTTAGAAATCAAGTGTGGTATGTATGGTCGTCAGCCGGGTTACCATACCAGGCCACCCCACCTACACATAATATTCTATTACATTTAACCCTTTCAGGGTCCGTCCCGTAGATCTACGGCTTCACGTTGAGTGTCCAAACCGTAGATCTACACCAAAATTCTAGCGCTGTCAAATTTAACGCGAAAGTGCTCATAGGCCTACATGTGAGAGAACGGGTCTGTGTGGTGGGTGTGCGCCATAAACAAAAAATTTAGGCGCTTGCATAGCATTGTGGGAACGCCAGCTCAGTTACCCTTGTTCACCATGCCTCGTCGCAAGTCAGCTCTCACTCCCCGGAAAATTGGGACTCTGCTCTTCCTATCTGATAGTTCTGACACTGAGGGAAGTGGAAATGAAGATGAATTCTATGGCTTTGATCAGTTAGTGACCGAAAGGAATGACCAGGATATCGATAATAGTGCAGAAAACCCTGATGATCCTCAACCTTCTACCTCTGGTGTGGGCACTCGTGACTCACGGTCGGTTGTGCCTCAATGCAAGAGAAAACTAATATTTTCGCGTGGCCAGGCCTCTGACTTCAGTAATGATGATGATAGTGACGTGGATTGTGATTTTATTGCGCTTGACGATCATTCGAGTAGTGATAGTGAGGAATCATATTCGCCAGTGAAGCGTCGGTATGTTCGCCGCCGCATGCGCTCGGGTAGTGTACCCTATGCTGTGACCAGGGGACGGAGTACATCCCAGAGTACATCCCGGAGTACATCCCGTGGCCCTACACCAGGTTTATATAGTGATAGTGAGGATGATGTGGCTACACTTGGCATGGATAGACCACAGGCATCAGTAGATGGTGGTAGTGGTGATGGTAGTGGCACCGCCATGTGTGAATCACCAGCCCAGGCTGGGACCCACACTGCTGACTCGTCAGTTCAAGGACAAAGTGGAGCGTCAGTCACCAGCCCACCACAACCACAACCACCCACACAACCAGCCTATGATGTCCAGTGTCCACCAGCAAACCATATCTGGGATTGGCAGCAAAATCCCAATTTTGTTCCCAGGCCCCACCACTTTGATGACTCTCAAAGTGGAATTCTACCTACTTGTCCCCTTGGAACCACGGACAATGAACTGGAATTCTTTGAATTATTCTTTGACCAGCCATTGATGGAAATTATTGTCAGGGAAAGTAATAAGTATTTTGAGTACACCATGGCAAATACGATCATATCACCACAGTCAAGACTACACAGGTGGAAAGAGACGACTGTTGCAGAAATGTATTTCCTTTTTGCAACAATAATGCTTATGCCTCATGTCTATAAGCATAATATAAAAGCATACTGGTCCACAGATCGGCTAATTTCTACCCCGGTCTTCAGTGAAATCATCCCAGTGAACAGGTTTATCTTACTGTTACGTATGTTGCACTTCTCTGACAAAACCAGGCCTGACAGAAGTGACAGGTTATACAAGATTAGAAATGTTTTCATGTATCTCAAACAAAAGTTCAGCATATACTTTTATCCATTCAAGAATCGTGTAATTGACGAGTCTTTGATTTTGTTCAAAGGTAGACTGTCATTCAAGTAGTATATACCGAGCAAGAGGAAACGCTTTGGTATAAAACTGTTTGTACTCTGTGACTGTGACAGTGGCCTGGTGTTGGATATTGTTGTATACACAGGAAGTAAAACATTGAAAGATACCAAGATGTTATTGGGTATCTCAGGTGACATAGTGAGAAACATGATGGCACCTTATTTTGGTAAGGGGCATACATTATATACCGATAACCGGTACACAAGCCCATTACTCAGTGATTTCATGCGAGTGAACAAGACAGATGTGTGTGGCATAGTGCATTCTAATCGTAAACATATGCCCAGGCTCAACGCAGATGCTCGTGGTGATGACGTGCAGGTGTTTACTGCCAATGACATCATAGCATTACGGTGGCATGACAGACGAGATGTCACATTGTTGACAACCATTCACCGTAATGAAATGCAAGACAGTGGCAAAGTTGATCGAGTGACTAATGAACGCATTTGAAAACCAGTGACAGTGATTGATTATACACAAAACATGCGCTTGGTTGACAAATGTGACATGCAGATTGGTTTTGTTGATTGTGTTCGTAAGAGTTACAAGTGGTACATGAAACTTTTCTTCCATCTCATGGACATTTCAATGATCAGTGCATATAATATGTACCAAATAAAGACTGGCAACAGACCACCGTATGGTGAATTTTGTTTGTCTGTTGTCAGACAACTCATAATGAAGTACCAGGTAAGAACACATGCTATACAACAAGGTCCTCAAATTACTCAGGATATACCCAAGCGTTTGAGGAGGGAAGGTGATCATTTCCTAATACAGCTTCCTTCAACTCAGAAGAAATTTGCTCAGAAGAGATGCATCGTCTGTGCACAAACAAAACGACGGCAACAAAGACGCAAAGGCACTCGGTTTATGTGTGAGGAATGTAAGGTGCCTCTGTGCATGGTGCCTTGTTTCAAGGAGTTCCACAAGCTCCAGCAGTTCTAAAACCATGTCCAGTGATTGTAAGTATGTAAATATATGATAGAACATTAGTAATATACAAGATTTGTGCATGTTTATTGTAATAAACAACAGTGGTAAACAATAATATGATAATAACTTTAGTGCGGTTATTGTGTTCAATGCAGTGAGTTTATATATATACATTATATACAGTATTGGTCTCTCAGGCCCCAAATGTTAGTAGGAAAAGAAAAAAATTGGAAAAGAAAAGAAAAAAATATAAAAACCGCTAAATAAAATAATGCGCGTATGTGGAATTCGTCGATGTTGCCGCCACCATATCATTTTGGACAAACTTCTTGGCACTGTATCTCGGTAAGTACTGATCAGAAATTTTTTTTTTTGTCTTATTACCTTCACAAAAATATGCTCTTTAACTCTGTAAGAAAAATAATTTTTTTTTTTTTTCAAAATTTCTTGGACACTGGAGCACCACTTCAGATTTTGGCCTTGGACCCTGAAGGGGTTAAGCATCCCTGAGCGATAAAATGCACATACAGTTTTCTCATAACTTACCTTAGAATATTTGTAGTCTTAACCCTTTGAGGGTTTTCGTCGTACTAGTACGTCTTACGCGTAGGGGTTTTTGACGTACTAGTACGCATAAATTCTAGCGGCCTCAAATCTAGTGAGAGAAAGCTGGTAGGCCTTCATATGAAAGAATGGGTCTATGTGGTCAGTGTGCACAGTCTAAAAAAAATCCTGCAGCACACAGTGCATAATGAGAAAAAAAAAACTTTGACCATTTTTTTGGAATAAATCAGCGACTTTGCAGTGTATTTTCGTATGGTATTTATTGTTGTATTCTAGTTTTCTTGGTCTCATTTTATAGAATGGAAGACATATTACAGAAATTGAGATGATTTTGGCTGGTTTTACAATGAAAAGTGCCTTGAAATTGAGCTCAAAGTAGCAGAAATGTTCGATTTTTACCAAACTTCAAAAGTAAACAAATCGTGCCAAGCGTGCAATACACGTCAACTGGTGAGTCTAATATTCTTTCACAAGTGCCCCAATAATATTTATACCATTTTTTACACTAATACAGTAGTCCGCATGACAGTAAATCTTATATTTTTTGTGAGAATAAAAATTCAAAATGGAAAGCAAAAGAATATAAGAGGGACCTTGAGACGTGACTAATGACTAGAGGAAATGTCATTTTAGTGCCAGGAATGTCTTTCTTGTTTATTCTGGACCCTATTCGGAAATTGGCATCTTTTGAAATTTGTGTGAAATTGGCAAAATTGCTAAATTCTGACCACTGTTCTGGATAGTTGAATTTCATAAATGGGTGGTTGCTTGCACCCATTCGATAGAAAAAATGGAGTTCTAGCGAAATATTCATGTTTTTTGTCGACTAGTACAGCGAAATTGGCCGAAAATGGGGCTCAAAGTGGGCAAAATCGCCGATGCGTAAACATCGCCGAGACCGCTAACTTTGCGAGAGCATAATTCCGTAAGTTTTCTTTCAAATTTCAAACTTTTGGTGTCTTTATGATCGGGAAAAGATTCTCTATCTTTTCATAAGAGAAAATAATTTTTTTTTTTTTTTAAATTTGGCCGACCCTGAGAACGAGTTTCGGAGAGGGCCTGTCGACCCTCAAAGGGTTAATCTAGGGTGAGATAAGTAGTATTTATTGTAAGAAATCAAGTGTGGTATGTATGGTAGTCAGCCAGGCTACCATACCAGGCCATTCCACCCACACATACTATTCTATGATATTTAAGCATCCCAGAGCGATAAAATGCATATACAGTTTACTCATTACTTACCTTAAAATATTTGTAGTCTTAATGTATGGTCAAGGGTGAGTAAACAAGATAAAACGAATAAATGAGAGAGAGAATGAGTACATGAGGGAGGACAGGCGCAGAGTTATGTAAACAAACCAGGCGAATGTAAGTTTTGTGAACAAACAAAGTGTACACGTCTGGTTTGTGTACAAGTTACATTGTGTACAAGTTGTCTCTACATTGATGCGGTAGATTAAATAAAGAATAACACTCCCATTCTCATGTAACACTATTTTTAGAAGAAATGATGCTCTGAGTGAAGGCAATGGAAATAAGTCATTCTGTCTGACTTTTTTGGGTTATCCTAGGCTCTCTACACATATGCTGTTATGTATGATAATCTGTGTAACTGTATTTGTGTATACCTGAATAAACTTACTTACATACGAAAGGAATAATTTTCTACAGTTACCCCCAGTAACACATTTTCTCTTATGTTAGACTAGAGAAAATGTTATTCTTGCAGTCACTTGTACAAGTTGTCTGGCTACGACATCTCATATTTATGTTTATTTATTCTATTGTGGGGTGTATTTATCATGTTTATATGTTAGGTATCGTGTTTATTATATAATTTTGAAAAAATATCATAGATGGATTAATGAAAATGTGTATATTAACGTAATATATGACATTTAATGAGACTCGGTGATTATTATTATTATTATTATTATTATTATTATTATTATTTCTAATATGGCGTCATTTGTGCAAGTCGTCTGGCTACCACATCTCATATTTATGTTTATTTATTCTACTGTGGGGTGCATTTATCATCTTTATATGTTATGCATCGTGTTTATTATATAATTTTGAAAAAAATTTCATAGATGGATTAATGAAAATGTATATATTAACTTAATATACGACATTTAATGAGACTCTGTGATTATTATTATCATTACCAATATGACTTCTCGAGATATAAGACACTCTTATTGATTTTAATGTGTACCTGCATGCCAGCACAGTATGTAAGTTTATTTAGGTACAGGTATACATAAGTATAATTATCAGAGTATATATAAAATATGAAATAACTTTTAAAAACACTTGAAATTTTGGAGTTTCCAGACATAATGGAGAGACTTAGTGCTTACGGATCTCAGAGAATGTAAACAAACTGGGTGGGGCGCGGTGACCGTATTAGAAAGTCAGGCGGGGGGAGCTGTATAGCGAGTTTTGGTCATAATTTGAAATGACCGTATTAGCGGAATGCCGTAAAGCGGGGCCCTACTGTAGTTAAGTTCATATTTTATTCATTCTAGAGTGTATATCAGGTTTTTATGTTATTTATACTGTTTATTATGTCATATTAGATGAATTGAGATAGATAAATAAGCTGTATAGCAATATTGGCATCATATTGAAGATGTGACAACTCTGCTTCATGTGTAATACCTGTTGGTTCATGAGCGGCTCTGAGACAGAGACAAGCAGACAGAAAGACAGACGCACAGGTAGATAGACACACAGGAAGACAGAAAGACACACACATAGACAGAAAGATAAACAGACAGACAGATATACAGACAGACAGGCAGACAGATACAGACAGATTTATGTGCAACAGTGAAAACAAATAGAGAGAGTTGGAGAGTAAGAGCCTTTCTTGCCTTCTTGCCACAATCTCCAGTGCAAAATTCAGACTTCCTCTTAGGGACCATGGTGAAATTTACTGTCCAGTTAGTACAGTTAATACAGTGCATATGATGCTGCTGATAGGGCAGGGTAACTGAAACTGATGCTGTCTGCATGGTGCATTGCCGCCGCAAGTATCATCAAATATTGTACAGTGGCATGTATCAGCCGGCCCAGCCCAGCTGCCAGATGTACGGTCGTAAGTCGAGTGGACATATGTCGAGCAGGTTGTAAGTCAGATGGTAGGTGTATTTTGATTTTTTTTTAAGTTAAAGAGGGCAATTTTCTGTGTGTAATAAGACCAAAAAAAATTTTTAGGGTCAGTACTGTACTTACTGAGATATAAGACTGCAAAGTTGGCACTGGATGCTCACCTGACGGCAACATGGAGTCCTGCCACTTGCAGAAGTGTTGCCGATATACTTTTTTTTCTAATTTTTTTTTTTAATTTATATAATTTTTATGTTCTGATAATTATAATTTATAGTAGTTCTTGTGATTTCATAGCCAGTGTTTATTCTGACGCTAATATTAGGTACTGAAATAGTACACAAATACAGTGGACCCTCCCTTTTTGCCATTAATCCATTCCAGAGAATCTGACGAAATGTGAAATTGACGAAAACTGAAACCATTTTCCCCATAAGAAAAATTGTAAATCCAATTGATCCGTTCCAGACTCCCAAAAGTATTAACAAAAAACTAATTTTTTTAGAGATTAAATATAGATTTACATACAGAAAAGAATGAGAAATATATTATAAAGCTCTAATAACATGTATAAATGAAAATTTAACATGACACTTACCTTTATTGAAGATTCTTGTTGGTGTATGGAAGACAGGGAGGAGGGGAGAGAGAGGACTTATTGTTTGGAAGTGGAATCCCCTTCTATAAAGACTTCAGGTACCAAGTCCTTATCCAGGGTTACTTCCCTTCTTTGTTTTTAATGGCACTAGGACCAGCTTGAGAGTCACTGGACCCCCAGTCGCACAAAATATTGTTCCACAGAGCTCTGTTTCTGGCGTCTCTTTAAGATTTGCCTAAAATGAGACATGGCATTGTCATTGAACATGTTGCTGACATGGATTGCAACAGCTTTGTTAGGGTGATGTTCCTCCACAAATGTTTGCACCCTACTCCACATTGCACAAATCTCCTTATTCTCTGAAGAAAGCACCTTCCATCTCTCTTCCTCCTCCTCTGAAGCAATTTTCTCAGCTGTGCTCTGTTGCTGTTGCAGATAAAGGTCTTGCAGCTGTGGTTCTTGACCAACTCTTCCACATCCTGGCCACTCACATACAACCCTGTGGAATTCCCCAATGCCACAATAGATTCCACAACAGGTGTAGGGTTGACAGGGTTAGCCCCAAACTCTTCAAAATCCTCGTCAAGGACACATTCTGGCCGCAATTTTCTCCAAGCAGAGTTCTAAGTCCTGGAAGTCACACCCTGCCAAGCCTTATCTGTAAGGCTTATGCAATTGAAGATATTGAAATGATCCTTCCAGAACTCTCTTAGGGCCAATTCAATGTCCGAGGTCACATCAAACCACCTTTGAAACATTGCTTTGGTGTAGAGTTTTTAAAGTTTGAAATGATCTGCTGGTCCATGGGCTGGATGGGAGGAGTGGTATTAAGGGGCAAGAACTTCATTGTGATGAAACTAAACTCCTCACACAATTTGCCATCCAAGTTTGGAGAATGAGCAGGAGCATTGTCCATTACCAGGAGGCACTGGGGTGGCAATTTTTTTTCCGGGAGGTAATTCTTTACACTCAGGCCAAACACTTCATTGATCCAATCAAGGAAAATTTCCCTCATGACCCATGCCTTATTGTTAGCCCTCCACATCACACACAATTTACTCTTGGCAACACTGTTTTTCTTGAGCACTCTGGGATTTTCAGAGTGATACACCAGTAGAGACTTCACTTTTAAATCCCCACTAGCATTAGCACAGAACAAGAGAGTTAGCCTGCCTTTCATAGGCTTGTGTCCTGGCAGTGCCTTTTCCTCCTGTGTGTTGTAGGTCCTCTTTGGGATTTTCTTCTAAAAGAGGCCTGTTTTGTCACAATTAAACACTTGTTGGGAGAGGAATCTTCCAGCCTCTATGTACTCCTTGAATTCATGCACGAATTTTTCAGCCGCATATTTATCTGAACTTGCTGTCTCACCATGCCTTCAACACTGTGTATGCCACTACGCTTCTTGAATTTTTTACACCATCCTTTGCTTGCCTTAAATTCACTAACATCAGCACTCGTTCCAGGCATTTTCTTTACAAGATTGACATACAACTGCCTTGCCTTTTCGCAAATTATCGACTGCACAGGACTATCTCTCGCTAATTGTTTCACATTGATCCACACCAACAAAAGTTTTTTCGATATCTTTGAGTGTTTGTGACTCCTGTTTTGTTATCACTTTTACTCCTTTCGCAACATCAGCTTCCTTGATTTCTTTTTTCTTTGCCACGATGGAACTGATGGTTGATGCAGGCCACATGTAAGCCACTTTCATATTTTTCAATGATTTCTTTCTTTAATTCTATCGTGTTTCTTACCTTCTTTACCAGAGGGCTGGCACTAGCAGCTTACTTTGGGCTGAGGGTTGCTTATTTAGCAGTCACACAGAATAAACAAGTTAAAAAAACAATGAATTATTATGAAATGTTCCTGTGACCTTGCAGGATATTGTTTACTCACCGAGAAACAAAGTGACGCTGCCTCAGAATGCGTGTGTGGGAGGCTTTGTGTGCGAGCAGCACTCAGACAGGTACCGTGCCACCGACGAAAACAGAGGAAAGTAATGAAAACTGAGCCAGTATTTTGACAAAAAAAGACGGCGATAATTGAAATTAACGAAAACAGAGCCCAACGAAAAGGGAGGGTCCACTGTAGTTACAAACATACTGACAGGTGAGCATTTTCACCTGCCTTGGTCACCTACTATTGTCTAGAAATATATACAAAATGCACCTGTGTACAAATATATACAAAATATTTATAGGTCCCAGCAATGTTTTAGACATGCTGGAATGTATATGAAACTCCTTGAACCATGGTGTAAGACTGAGTGTCACTCCACTGCTGACAGTGCAGCAGTGGAGTGACACTTGATGATAGTACTCTGCATTGGCTTTGTTTGTTTTCACTAGTACATAAAAACATATGTATCTGTTTGTCTGTCTATCTCTTTGTCTATTTGTCTATCTGTCTAATTCTGTCTCTGCTTATCTGTCTGCCTGTGTGTTTCTGTCTTCCTGTCTCTGTCTGCTTGTCTATCTGTCTGTCTCAGAGAGCTGCTCATGAACTAACAGGTATTACACGTGACGCAGAGTCGTCACGTCTGATTCCTGAACAAGTGAAAATTCGTATTACTTGCCAGTCATGCTTATTATGCCTTATATCTACAAGCACTGTATAGCACTTTGTCTGGATTTCTTGAGTTATCCTAGGTAGTTTACACTATATATGATAATTATTTATGTGTACCTGTGAGATAGAGACAGAGATAGATACAGACAAACAGATGGAGATAGAGACACCCAAAGTCAATCAGCCAGCCAGCCAGCCACCTGGCCTACCAAACACGTATTATACATGTTCCAGAATTGTTTCTCTTTACTTAGGGCATAGGTTATAGGACATTCTGGCAGGATGACATTATCAGTGGTATCAGAATTGAAAGGATGTTGCGCAAATATTGCACATTGGTTATTATCGAGGTTTTTGATATTTCCTCGACCACTTGTGGCCACATCCATCTCAAAGCCACTAAACTCAGGGTCAGCATCACTTTCCTCTTGAATGGGGAGTGTTAGTAAAACATTGTATCAGTGAATTCCTGGTGTTTGCCATGCTCTTTGCTCTAGCTGGCACTCAATTGAACTGGTGCTCCCACAAGGTACTGAGTGGTCCCACATTTTTTAATACTGCGCACACCAAGTGTTAAGACCCATTCTGTACTGACCAGGCATCTCAGGCCAATCGTCCCAAATTTGGAGGCAGGAAAAATAAAACATTGATCTACGTTTGGAGTGCTAACGGTAAGAACGTAGATCTACGTTTGGACAGTTAACGGGTTAATGCAGGATAGTGTTAAAATGCTACCAGGCTTTTATATGCATTTGAAAGTGAAAAAAAGGCCAACTCACTTTATGGCAGTAGCCTGGAATCTAACCTGCAATATAATTGGAGCCATACTGTATTCTATTCTGTCAAATGATGCCAAGAAACACCCAATACAACCATGAAAACCAGAATTTATTTTATACTGTGCACACTTACTGCATAGGCCCATTCTCATGTCTAGACCAAAATTTACTGCTCACAGTTTATGTAAGGGAGCTGATATCAGAATGTAGTCTACCTAAGCAACCCTGGCATAAATACAGTGGACCCCTGCCTTACGAATGCATCACTTTACGTTAAATCCGCCATATGAAGCATTTGAAGGCAAAAATTTTGCCTCGCCTCACGATAAAAAACTCACCTTATGTGATTCGTCCAGAACGCGTCCCACGTTTGGCCTCAGCGCCAGTGTTTACAAGCCAGCCAGTGTGGTCGCATCTACACATACATTTGGTACATTTCACATTATCCCAGTGTTTTTAGTGCTTGTAACTGCAAAATAAGTCACCATGGACCCCAAGAAAGCTTCTAGTGCCATCCCTGTGGTAAAAAGGGTGAGAATTAGTATGGAATTGAAAAAAGAGATTAAGGAAATGTGTGCAAAGCGGGTTGAACTGCAAACCTTTACGGATGAAAATCACTTTGACACAGCTACTGCAAGCCGTGTTGGCAACCTGTACAATGACAATGTTATGGCCCATTTTAGGAAAATCTTACAGGAACGGGAAGTACAGAGCCCTATGGACAGATTTGTTGTGCGACAGAGGTCCAGTGACTCTCAAGCTGGTCCTAGTGGCATTAAAAGAAGAAGGGAAGTAACCCCGGAAAAGGACTGCTACCTCAAGTCCTAATGGAAGGGGATTCTCCTTCTAAACAATAACTTCCACACTCTCCTCTCCTCCCATCCCATCAATCATCACCAGATCTTCAATAAAGGTGTCATGTATTCTATTCTTAGTAGAGTAGTAATTGTGCATGTCTTCTTCAATTTGTGTGTATTAAAATTAATATTTCATGTGGTAAAATTTTTTTTTTTTCACACTTTGGGGTGTCAGGAACGGATTAATTTGATTTACATTATTTCTTATGGGGAAAATTAATTTGGCTAACGATAATTTCAGCTTACAATGAGCTCTCAGGAACGGATTAATATCGTAAGGCGGGGGTCCGCTGTAATGTAGATCTGTGGGTGAGACAGTGAAAGGGTTAACTGGTTAAGTAGAATAGTTCTTTAGTTTTAAATCATTATTTTTATCCCTTGCATGTTCTTCATGATTAATAGTAAGTGTTTGTGTTCCCCAGCTGTATTACCTTAGACTTCCTAAGGACATCAAGGATTATCACATTTTTCTGATGGATGCCACTGTAGCTACTGGAGCAGCTGCTATCATGGCTATCCGTGTTCTGCTGGACCATGAAGTGAATGAGGAGCACATCTCTCTCTGCTCCCTCCTTATGACTGAACAAGGTAAGACACTCACAACTATGAGAATTGGCTATGTTCTGTTGGAGTCATCAATAGGCCCTATTATTTTTGTACCATTTAGGAAATTATTTAGTGTTGTAGCAGTAAGATTTAACAGTAATTGATCTGGAATGCTCTTCTGAATGTTGGATATTATATAATGCATATTGTTTATTTAAGAGGATATGGATTTAATAAAAAAAATTATATGAAAATTGTATCTTTGTCACATTTTAATAAATTATTGTGTTACGGAAAGCTTAATATAGAGAAGGATGACAGGAAAATTAATCCACTGTATGAAAAATCTTTCATACAATAGTGACACTCTTCAGATCACTAGTGCTCCCTCATTTGGAGCTCAGTGCTGATGTCCCCGTTCAAGGCAGGAGAAATATCAGAGCTTGAACAAATACAGCCACATAGAGCCAGTAAAGCATTTAAATTACTGGGAATGCCTTAAAGTCTTGAACATATACAGTGGACCCCCGGTTAACGATATTTTTTCACTCGAGAAGTATGTTCAGGTGCCAGTACTGACCGAATTTGTTCCCATAAGAAATATTGTGAAGTAGATTAGTCCATTTCGGACCCCCAAACATAAACGTACAAACGCACTTACATAAATACACTTACATAATTGGTCACATTCGGAGGTAATCGTTATGCGGGGGTCCACTGTACTCACTGGAGTGGAGGAGAGATATTTTGAGAGGGTTCATAGAGATATGGTTGGAGTTAAACACACTTGTTGAATGGTAACACTTATATTAGTTGAGTGTGAGAAGGGGAGCCCAGCCTCTTCCCTGTTGCAGGTCTACGCGTGAAGTGAGAAAAGAACAGCGTGTCCGACGCTCACATGAGGCATCACGTGACGTCACACATGCTAGCCACTGAGCCTAGCAAGGGGTCAGCTATGTAAAGCATATGGATGGTACTAACTATGATATTCAGATAACATGTACATATACACCTCTCCTTCCGACAGTATTTAAGTCTCCGCACTGTCGCTTGATCTTCAGATAGTTCCTGACTTTGGAACTGAACTTCTCCAGGCCGAGGGACTGACAACCTCAAATTCTACGACTTCAAGGGTGATGGACTGATTACATCGTCTTCACTTCTCTACTGTTCCTGCCTACTTTCTGTATTCGACTGAAGAAGCCTACTGTGTAGGCGAAACGTTTTGGAATAAAGTTGCCTAACTGTTGCCTATGTGTCTTACCTACCAACCTGTCGGTATTGTATACCATTTTGATGTTCATCTTGTCAGACACTGCAACACATGGCCTCTTGGTACAGAAAACGCCTTAGACAACCCTTTCAAGTGAGAACTGTTGGATCTGAGAGGGACCTGACCTCTCAGTGGCTACACTCTCACTACTACTACTACTACTACTCTGCACCTCTCCTTCCGACAGTATTTAAGTCTCCGCACTGTCGCTTGATCTTCAGATAGTTCCTGACTATGGAACTGAACTTCTCCAGGCCGAGGGACTGACAACCTCAAATTCTACGACTTCAAGGGTGATGGACTGATTACATCGTCTTCACTCTCTACTGTTCCTGCCTACTTTCTGTATTCGACTGAAGAAGCCTACTGTGTAGGCGAAACGTTTCGGAATAAAGTTGCCTAACTGTTGCCTATGTGTCTTACCTACCAACCTGTCGGTATTGTATACCATTTTGATGTTCACACATAATATATACCTGGAAAGTACTTGAGGGCCTGGTCCCAAATCTTCACACTGCCATAACAACATATTGGAGTGAAAGATATGAGAGGAATGACAAAATAAACCCAGTGAGGAGCAGGGGTGCATTGGGCACAGTAAGGGAACACTGTATCAACATTTGTGGCCCCAGACTATTCGAGATCGTACCAGAAGATATCAGAAACAGCTAGAACAAGTGTAGAAGTCTTCAAGAGAAAACTGGACAAGTATCTTCACCAGGTGCCAGATCAACCAGGCTATGATGGATTTGTGGGGCAGTGGGCCTCCAGCACAGCCTGGTTGACCAGACAAGCACCAGACGAGCCTGGCCCATAACTAGGTTCTGAGTGTAGTAAGACTCTTTAAACTCAACAAAGGTAAAGGCATATTAACGATAAAGCTACAAAGATAAATTGCGAGTTCTTTTCCTACACTCTCTTAATGGATGTAGAACGATGAGAGATATCACTAAAACAAGCAGACAGATAGTAAGCATAAAGGCAGTGTAAATAAGACACTGAGGATATCCAACCAGGAGAGAACTCATAATAATAAATTCAAAATGGACAAGTTTAGATTTAGACAGTATGTAGGAAAAAAATATTAGCTTGGGAATAGGCTTGTTGATGAGTGTAACTATCTGCCAAGTAGGGTCATTAAAGCTAAAACTTAGGTGGTTTTAAAATCGGGTTGGGCAAATAGTAGGGGGAGGAGGGTTCGATTTGAAAAGAAAACAAACCTATTTCTATAGAGTAAATTGCAGTATATTATACAATTCAGGTTATTGACACACAATCACTTTATGGAAAGCATTTCAGTCAGCCTTAGTCCTTAAACTGTCCAAACGTAGATCTATATTCACTCACGTGGCGCTCCGAGTATTTTGAAAAATAAAAAAAAAATTTTTCTTTTAAAATGAAGAGCACATTTTTCTACATGTTATAGGATTAAATAAAAATTTTAGGGTCAGTACTTACCGAGATATAAGACCATGAGGTTGGGTCTGGATGCTCACCTGCTGGCAACATCGACTCCTTAGACTTTTAGAAGTGTTGTCGATACACCTTTTTTCTCGTTTTTATTTTAATTTACAGTGGAACCTCTACTTGCGAGTTTAATCCATTCCATGACCTTGCTCGCAACTGGATTTGCTCGTTTGCAGAGTCAATTTTCTTCATTTAAATTAATTGAAATGCAATTAATCTGTTCCATTGGAATTCTGTACTTTAATAATTTCGCTAATATCAACCCTATGGCTTATTTATCGATCTCACTTCGTCTAATATGACATAATAAACAATATAAATAACATAGAAACCTGATATATACTCTAAAATGAATAAAATATGTAATTCAAGTAGTGGTATGGGCGGTGTTGGCGGTGGACAAGAGTTTGTCTGGAGACCGGACAAAATACTTCTTGTATAATTTCGCTGATATCATCTATATGGCTTATTTATCTATCACAGTTCATCTAATATGACATAACAAACAATTTAAATAACATAGAAACCTTATTTATACTCTAGAATGAATAAAATATGTCATTATATATGTGGCGGCAGCGGACGATGAGAGTTTGTTTGGAGATAGGACAAAATACTCCTTGAATAAGAACATAGGAAGAACATAAGAAAGAAGGAACACTGCAACAGGCCTACTGACCCATGTGGAGCAGATCCATGTCCCCCCCCTCCCTGGATTAGCCCAATTACCCCCCCCACCCCCAGATTAGCCCAATGACCCACCCAGTCTGGTCACCTCCACTCAAGGATGGAGCACGGCACCAGACCCAGCAGCACAAGCTAGTCAGGTCCAACTCACACCCACCCACACCCACTCATGTATTTATCTAATCTATTTTTAAAACAAACAAGTGATAATGTCAGAGGTCCTCGCCTTCAAAGACCACAACAATGTATCTATCTCATCTGCTAGGAAAATGGTAGGATGGATAATAAGAACCTTCAAAACTAAGGATGCCAAGCTCATGATGATTCTCTTCAAATCGCTTGTGCTCTCTAGGCTGGACTACTGCTGTACACTAACGGCCCTCTTCAAGGCTGGCGACATTGCAGACCTGGAGAGTGTACAAAGCACTTTCATGGCACATATAAGCACGATAAGGCACCTAAATTACTGGGAACAGTTGAAGGTCCTTGACCTGCATTCCCTGGAATGCAAGTGAGAGAGATACATGATAATATACACTTGGAAGGTCCTAGAGGGATTGGTACCAAACCTGCACATGAAAATCACTCCCTATGAAAGCAAAAGACTCAGCAGGAGATGCAACATTCCCCCAATGAAAAGCAGGGGGGCAACAAGTACATTGAGAGACAACACAATAAGTGTCTGGGGTCCAAGACTGTTCAACTGCCTCTCAGCTTACATAAGAGGGATTACCACTAGACCCCTGGCTTCACTTTAAAATCACCACTAGCATTAGCACAGAACAAAAAAGTTAGCCTGTCTTTCATGGGCTTGTGCCCTGGGAGTGCCTGGTCCTCCTGTGTGATATAGGTCCTCTTTGGCATTTTCTTCCAAAACAGACCTGTTTCGTCACAATTAAACACTTGTTGGGGTTTGAAATTTTCAGTGTCTCTGTACCCCTTAACCCTTTCAGGGTCCAAGGCCAAAATCTTAAGTGGTGCCCCAGTGTCCAAGAATTTAAAAAAAAAAATTTGTTATTTTTTCTTATGAAATGGTAGAGAATCTTTTTGTGAATGTAATAAAACAAAAAGTACGAAATTTGATGGAAAATTGACGAAATTATGCTCTCGCGAATTTTGACGTGTCAGCGATATTTACGAATCGGCAATTTTGCCGACTTTTACTCCCATTTTAGGCCAATTACATTATTCCAGTCGACCAAATTCTTAGCTATTTCACTAGTATTACTTCCATTCTATCGATTGAGCACAAGAAATCGCCAAGTCAACTGTTTCAACTACAAAATAAAGTGATCGGAAATTGGTAATTTGGCCAATTTAACACAAAGTTCAAAATATTTCATTTTCAAAATAGGGTCCAGAATAAACAATGTAGGTATTCCTGGCACTAAACTAACATTTTCTCTGTTCATTAGGTATGTTTGGAGGCTTTAAAATAAATTCCATTTTGATTTTTTATTCACATAATGAATTTTTATTCACACCAAAAAATAGAAGATTTACTGTTATGCAATATTGTAATAATTGTATAAATATCATCACCACATTTGTGAATGTATATTAGACCCACCAGCTGGCGTGAATTAGACATGTGAGGTCGTTTGTTTACTCTTGAACATCGGCAAAAATTTAACATTTCCGCTACTTTGAGCTCAGTTTCAAGCCATTTCCAGTGCTAAAAGCAATCAGAATCATCTCAATTTCTGTAATATGTCTTCCATTCTATCAAATGAGACCACGAAATCGCAAATACAACTATAAAAAACATACGAAAAAACACTACAAAGTCGCTGTTTTAATCGAAAATCACGGTCTCAGTTTTTTTCTCTCATTATACACAGTGTGCTGGAGGATTTGTTTTATGTGGTGCACACATAACACACAGATGTATTCTCTCATATCTAGGCCCAAATTTACCACTCACAGTGAGTCCAAACCGTAGATCTACGGTGTAGATCTACGGTTTGGACCCTGAACGTAAAGCCATAGATCTACGGGACGGACCCTGAAAGGGTTAAACTCTGTACAAACTTCTCAGCCCCTTGTTTGTCTGAACTGACTTCCTCACCATGCCTTACAACATTGTGTATGCCACTACACTTCTTAAATCTTTCAAACCAGTCCTTGCTGGCCTTAAACTCACCGGTTCCAGGAGTTTTCTTTACCAGGTCGGCATGCAACTTCCTTGCCTTTTCACAAATAATCGTCTCCGAAACACTATCACTTGCCATCTCTTTATCCTTGATCCACACCAGCAACAACTTCTCAACCTGATCGACTGTCTGTGGTCTATTTTTGGTTAGCATATCAACACCTTTCGCAGCATCAGCTTCCTTGATTTGTTTTTTCTTTGCCAGGATAGAAGCGATGGTTGACTTGTTTTTGCCATACATCCTGGCAAGCTCAACAAGTCTCACACCACTCTCATAATTTTGTATTATTTTCTTCTTCATGTCTAGAGTGTTTCTCACTTTACTTACAACAGGGGTACCACTAGCAAGTTTCTTTGGGCCCATGGTAGTTTATTTCACAGTCACTCAAGCACTTAACACAATGAATTAATAGTGAAATGTTTGAATGAGCGCACAGGTTAGTGTTCACTCAAGTATCAACAAAGCCAGACTGCTCATGATGCCTGCGTGGGGACGTGGACAGAGTGGACTGGTGGACAGATCTGGTACCCGGCGGTTCAAAAAAAGTGGTCGAAACTTGAAAAGTTTGATAATTGGTAGTTTTGAAACTCAAGGGTCCACTGTATGTTTTTACTACCAATTTATCAGAATTGTAATTACTAGGCAACAAGAAAAAGCAAATGTATGATTAATAGCTACATAAATAGATAAATTCATTCCTTCTTTTTTTTCAGTTTTCTTTCTGATGTTCGTGAAGTAGAAAGCTGATGGCTGGCACCACTCAGGATGTAGAACCATTCATGACATTAGCATTTATTGATACTTTGCATAGTGTTTTTGGTCCAGGTTTTGTGGATCATTACTTCGTGCTCCATGTGAAGCAGTCACTTAGCCTTTCAGTATTGTTGCTTTAAATGTTATTGAATTTATAATGCATTCTTTTATGTGTTTTTATAATCCAGATTTTTTTTTTCTCTTTTAGGTGTCCACAACATAGCCTATGCCTTCCCTAAGGTTAGAATAGTGACCACAGCAGTTGATCCTTATGTAAATGAAAAGTTCTACATTGTGCCAGGCATTGGTAATTTTGGAGACAGATACTTTGGCACTGAACCGTCAGATTAATAAGGTGATATCCTAAGCATAGTATGGTATTTCTGTAGTTGATAACCAGGAAATTCCATCCATGTTACGATTTAACAAGGTTATTTGTTTGATAAAATTATTTTATTCATTGACTAATTATGGATCACTAGGAGTTATATTTTGGAGAAAATTCAAAAGGTATATGCTATGAGCTGATAAAAAGGCTACACCAGTAATCTGACAGTATGCTTCTTCTTGCAGTGAAGAAAAACAAAATGGCTTCAACAGTTTTGTCTTGCAAGATATTTTCAAAGAAAAGTCATGAAACAGACTAGAATTTGAGAAGTGCTTTTTTTTTTTTTTTTTGGCCCTCTTCAAGATGTAAGCATATATTTCACCTGGAACCATTGCCAATTTACTGCAGATGCAGTTTCATAATGTTCATACTCATTAATATGGACAACAAAAGATAAGTTGAATACTCTAACTTAGGCTTTTCATCCATGAATCAGGCAAAGTTTCTAATTTTGAGTATGCATTGAAAGGGGAATGTGCCTTGGTACCTGAATAATTATCTCTTTATTTTTTTCACTAATGCTGACTTTCATGGTACCAGATTAATTATAACTTTCTCACTAACGCTGACTTGTCATAGTATTAGAGTAATTGCAGTACAGGTCCGCCATCACAAATTTGGCATCATTGGGACCTGTAGTGTGCTGGATTATTGAGTTTGGCAGATTACAGAGTGGTTGGGTTAGAATACACTTACTAGAGTTAACCAGCTTGACTTACACAAGAAAGTCCATTGAACATCGGCAAAAATTAAACATTTCTGCTATTTTTAGCTCAATTTCAAGGTACTTTTCGTACCTTTTCATATCTATTTCTGTAATATATCTTCCATCCTATCAACTGAGACCAAAAAAACGAGAATACAACCATCAGAACCATGTGAAAATATACCGCTAAGGGGCAGCTAATGGCTGAGAAGTGAATGCCGCTATTTATGGTCCGATTTCTTTCATTTTTGGTTTACGTTAAGAAGCATCTTTCCATCATACATTGCCCAAGTTTCAATAAGATATCCCAACAAACAACTGAGAAAAAAAAATATTTACCGAAAATCGTATATGGCAAACCCAAGCCAGGTACTAGAAGTAAGTCACTTTGTCTGACTTTTTTGAGTTATCCTAGGTTCTCTACACATATGCTGCTATGTATGATAATCTATGTAGAGAAAATAGCTTTTTTGTTTCAGTTTTATGGTGCATTACTAGTGTATGTCACAGTTAATCCTATGCTATACTCCATTTTCTCTAATATTAGCCCCCAAGACAGGGATAAGAGGATGGTACGTACTTGTATCCCATATCCTCTTCATAGCTCCATCAAATCGCTCAGTATTATGCCAAATATTATTGATTCTGGAATATTTACCCTGTTTTTATGTTATTTATATTGTTTATTATGTCATACTAGATCAATTGTGATAGGCAAATAAGCCGTAGTGTTGATAGCGTAATAATAAAGCATATTCCCCTTCATCACGAGACTGAGCTCATGGCAACCGACAGTGGTTTCAAAGCCACCTTATATTTTTTGGACAATGTACTGTGTATGTGCTTTATGTAACGAGATGCATTTCTTTTATTCATTGGAACCATGGCTAGGGCTAAAAGTAAGCAGGGTATAACAATAAATGGAGAAAAAGAAATTGAAATGACTTATGCAGCAAGTAGTCCCACCAAACAGTAACAGCAGGTTGGTGTGGTGACACTGGAAATTTGAAATTATGCTAGCAGAAATTAGTACTGGATAACTGATGGAACCAGATGTTTGATTGCCAGATTTGTGATGGCGGACCTGTATAACTTTCTCAGTAATGCTTGTCTGTCTTGGTACCAGACTAATTACAACTTTCTGATAAATGAGAGAATTTCTTCATTAAAGTAAGTGAGTAGGTTTGTATAATCAGTAAAAGATAGACAGGACTTGTAATATGTTATATATTGATGAATAAAACACACATTCAGCACTTGGGTATCTTTATGGATATGTTGCACCAACCAGTGTTTTTTTTTTCCAATTTTATGCTGTGATTATATACTAGAGACAATGGAACCATTTTAATCATAAAGATTCCCAGTGATTGCATGTGTCATTCATCATTTCATTACTGCCTATGTACCATTAATATAATTATGTTAAAAATTAAAACAATTACTGAGCAATTTGGTGATAAATTTTAATATTTAAAGTAAAGAGTAATATGTTTAATTATGTTGCACTTTTATTTTTTAGAGTTATGACCTGAAACTTGAACATAGTGATAATGATTATACAATTAGGGATATTGCTTTATTTTCATTTGCAGTTATTTTCTTCTAATATCTTGTCAAACTGATATTATTACTTAAAACAATGAGCTATTTGAGCTTATCTGATATTGTTTATCTTATATTGATATTGCAGGTGGCTGTGGATAGTAGGACCTGAACTTTTTCTTGTCAGTATGTTGAGAGGAATTCTTCTGTTATTGTTGACAGTAAAGCTTTTGTTGTTCTTCTTTATGTTGAATTTTAGGAAAAAAATTCACTGAAATAGTTTGGCCCATATGAATCAAAATATTCCAGTAAAAATTAATACTTAATTGACTTTATAACAAGTCGATGATTTTCATTACTGTGACAAAAGACAACCTGGCATCATTACTCTGTATGCTATACTCTCTGAAAGTCCCACCTTTATTGGTAGCTCTTTCTGTGTTGACCAGCTGAAACTGATTTACCACACTTACTCTGATTTTTCTTTCTTATACAAACTCTCAACTCTTTTTACCTCTTTCATTTAATGTGCTGAAACCAGGTTAAATGTAAACTAAAATATTTTACAGCATTTTGAAAACAAAACAAAACAGCTGTTTGTAATATTCCAGAAGTAGTATTAAAAGTATTGTTATTTTTAAGACTTGGATATCTGCAGTTACCATAAAGATTTAAGATTCCTCAAAGAAGTAAATGTACTATATAGGATAGTGAGGCTGAGGTTAGGGTATGTAGGAGAGGGAGATTACTTTCCAGTAAAAGTAGGCCTTAGACAGAGATGCGTGATGTCATCACGGTTGTTTAGCATATTTATAGATGGGCTTGTAAAAGAAGTAAATGCTAATATATTGGGGAGAGGAATGGGATTAAATTATGGGAAATCAAATACAAAATGGGAGTTGACACAGTAACTTTTTGCTGATGATACTGTGCTTTTGGTAGATTCTAAAGAGAAGTTGTAAAGGTTAGTGGATGAGTTTGGGAAGGTGTGTCAAGAAAGTTGAAAGAGAATATTGATGAGAATAAGGTGATGAGGGTATTAAATGAGTTACTTTAAGAAAAATTGGATATCACATTGGAGGGAGTGAGTTTGGAAGAAGTGAATGTGCTCAGATATTTGGGAGTAGACTTGTCAGTGGATTTATTTATGAAGGATGAGGTTAACCATAAAATTGATGAAGGAAAAATGGTGAGTGGTGCATTGATGTATTTGTGGAGACAGAAAATATTATCCAGGTAGGCAAAGAAGGGAATGTGTGAGGGTATAGTGGTACCAACACTCTTATATGGGTGTGAAGCATGGGTTGTAAAAGCTGCAGTCTGCCACTTTTCCTTAAGAACTTCCTATGTGAGAGACATTTCCGTGTACAGGTTAATAATTTGCTTTCCCCGGACTTTGTCCCAGCTGGTGTCCCTCAGGGATATGCGCTTAGTACCACTCTTGTTCTACTAGCTATAAAGGATCTGGCCTCTCTTCTCCTTTTTAATATTTAGTCATCACTTTATGTTGATGACTCTTCTGTATCTTGTGCTGGCGCTGACTGCCGCATAGTAGCAGCCTCACTCCAGAATGCTGTCAACCATGTTTCCCATTGGGCCACTACTCATGGGTTTAAATTTTCTGGTGCTAAAATGCCACAGATTACTTTCAACAGATGTTCTCTTGTCTCTGATACTCAATTGTGCCTGTGAAGGCTTACTCAGCCCTGTAACAACTTCAGACAGTATTACCAAGGCTGGCTCCTCCTCAGGAAAATTAATGAATAGAAAACGAAATAATAATTCACAAAGATAAACACTATTATTTATTAAAGCAAACATAAAACAATAAAACATGAAAGGTATATCCTATTTGAAAGAAAAATGAAAAATGAAAGGAATAAAATAACATTTGAACTCAACACTAATATATATATTGGGGTGTCAGGTGTTGGTGACACTGCGTGTTGTTGAAATCATAGCCGTTGCTGAAGTTGGGGGGGGGGTCGCAGGTGTTGGTGACCACCACTGGCTCGTTCTTCACAGAGTATCGCCGTGAGTATTCTATCCCGAAGACAGGAAAGCAGGTTCTTTACCGCTGCAATGATGAGGGGTTACATCCTGCAATTTCATACAGGAGCCCCACATGTCACCTTTCGAGGGGGGGGGGGAAGAAGGAGGGGAAGGGATAGCGGGAGCTAGACTGACCCTACCTTAACAAGCAGCCGGCAATCAAACTATCACTTTAGGGGTGGGGGAAAAAAGGCGGGAATAGCGGGAGCTAGACTTACCTTACCTTAACAAGTAGCCGGCAAGCAAATTATCACTTTCGGGGAGGGGGGGGGAATAGCGTGAGCTGGACTTACCCTACCTTAACAAGTAGCCGGCAATGAAACTATTGTTACTATATACTCCATCGCTACTCCTATCTATTGAACGTTTCCCTCACACTCCCCCATACCAAGACTTATAGTCAAGGAGTATAAGAAGAATAGGCGAGGAAAAAGTTCTAACATGTGGAAGTCGCGTAAGGCAACAAATCTTCTACTGACTATCACGACTTAACCAGTCAGAGAAATAATTGGATGAACCATTGATATACACAATATGGAACTTAAAAGCCTGGAGTGCCAATGTCCACCTCAAGAGGCGACTGTTGGTTCCCTTAAAAGTTTCTAGATATATCAAAGGTTTGTGGTCCGTTTCTAAAATGAATTCTTTTCCCAGCAAATAAAATTTAAGTTTGGAGATACCCCACACAAGGGCCAAACATTCCTTTTCTATGGTGGAGTATCTCGTTTCTGCGGGAAGGAGTTTCCGGCTTAGGAAGCATACAGGGAAGGGAGTACCATCATGGTATTGTAGTAACACCGCACCTAAGCCAGTATTGGAGGCATCAGTTCTTAAACAAAATGTTTTATTAATATCTGGAATCTTAAGTAATTGGGTCTTTCGAGAAGATATTTTTTTTTTTTTTTTTTTTTTTTCAACAAGTCGGTCGTCTCCCACCAAGGCAGGGTGACCCAAAAAAAAGAAAGAAAATCCCCAAAAAGAAAATACTTTCATCATCATTCAACACTTTCACCACACTCACACATTATCACTGCTTTTGCAGAGGTGCTCAGAATACAACAGCTTAGAAGCATATACGTATAGAGATACACAACATATCCCTCCAAACTGCCAATATCCCAAACTCCTCCTTTAAAGTGCAGGCATTGTACTTCCCATTTCCAGGACTCAAGTCCGACTATATGAAAATAACCGGTTTCCCTGAATCCCTTCACTAAATATTACCCTGCTCACACTCCAACAGATCGTCCCTGAATCCCTTCACTAAATATTACCCTGCTCACACTCCAACAGATCGTCAGGTCCCAAGTACCATTCGTCTCCATTCACTCCTATCTAACACGCTCACGCACGCTTGCTGGAAGTCCAAGCCCCTTGCCCACAAAACCTCCTTTACCCCCTCTCTCCAACCCTTTCGAGGACGACCCCTACCCCGCCTTCCTTCCCCTATAGATTTATATGCTTTCCATGTCATTCTACTTTGATCCATTCTCTCTAAATGACCAAACCACCTCAACAACCCCTCTTCTGCCCTCTGACTAATACTTTTATTAACTCCACACCTTCTCCTAATTTCCACACTCCGAATTTTCTGCATAATATTTACACCACACATTGCCCTTAAACAGGACATCTCCACTGCCTCCAACCATCTCCTCGCTGCTGCATTTACCACCCAAGCTTCACACCCATATAAGAGTGTTGGTACTACTATACTTTCATACATTCCCTTCTTTGCCTCCATAGATAACGTTTTTTGACTCCACATATACCTCAACGCACCACTCACCTTTTTTCCCTCATCAATTCTATGATTAACCTCATCCTTCATAAATCCATCCGCCGACAGGTCAACTCCCAAGTATCTGAAAACATTCACTTCTTCCATACTCCTCCTCCCCAATTTGATATCCAATTTTTCTTTATCTAAATCATTTGATACCCTCATCACCTTACTCTTTTCTAGGTTCACTTTCAACTTTCTACCTTTACACACATTCCCAAACTCATCCACTAACCTTTGCAATTTTTCTTTAGAATCTCCCATAAGCACAGTATCATCAGCAAAAAGTAACTGTGTTAATTCCCATTTTGAATTTGATTCCCCATAATTTAATCCCACCCCTCTCCCGAACACCCTAGCATTTACTTCTTTTACAACCCCATCTATAAATATATTAAACAACCATGGTGACATTACATATCCCTGTCTAAGACCTACTTTTACTGGGAAGTAGTCTCCCTCTCTTCTACACACCCTAACCTGAGCCTCACTATCCTCATAAAAACTCTTTACAGCATTTAGTAACTTACCACCTATTCCATATACTTGCAACATCTGCCACATTGCTCCCCTATCCACTCTATCATATGCCTTTTCTAAAGCCATAAATGCAATAAAAACTTCCCTACCTTTATCTAAATACTGTTCACATATATGCTTCAATGTAAACACTTTATCTACACATCCCCTACCCACTCTGAAACCTCCTTGCTCATCCGCAATCCTACATTCTGTCTTACCTCTAATTCTTTCAATTATAACCCTACCATACACTTTTCCTGGTATACTCAATAAACTTATTCCTCTATAATTTTTACAATCTCTTTTGTCCCCTTTCCCTTTATATAAAGGGACTATACATGCTCTCTGCCAATCCCTAGGTACCTTCTCCTCTTTCATACATTTATTAAACAAAAGTACCAACCACTCCAACACTATATCCCCCCCTGCTTTTAACATTTCTGTCATGATCCCATCAGTTCCAGCTGCTTTACCCCCTTTCATTCTACGTAATGCCTCACGTACCTCCCCCACACTTACATTCTGCTCTTCTTCACTCCTAAAAGATGGTATACCTCCCTGACCAGTGCATGAAATTACCACCTCCCTTTCTTCCTCAACATTTAAAAGTTCCTCAAAATATTCTCGCCATCTACCTAATACCTCCCTCTCCCCATCTACTAACTCCCCTACTCTATTTTTAACGGACAAATCCATACTTTCCCTAGGCTTTCTTAACTTGTTTAACTCACTCCAAAATTTTTTCTTATTTTCATTAAAATTTCTTGACAGTGCCTCTCCCACTCTATCATCTGCTCTCCTTTTGCACTCTCTTCACCTTTCTTTTACTGTCCATATACTCTGCTTTTCTTATAACACTTCTGCTTTGTAAAAACCTCTAATAAGCTAACTTTTTCTCTTTTATCACACCCTTTACTTCATCATTCCACCAATCATTCCTCTTTCCACCTGCCCCTACCCTCCTATAACCACAAACTTCTGCCCCACATTCTAATACTGCATTTTTAAAAACATTCCAACCCTCTTCAACCCCCCTCCCACACACTACTCATCTTTGCACTAGCCCACCTTTCTGCCAACAGTCGCTTATATCTCCCCCGAACTTCCTCCTCCCTTAGTATATACACTTTCACCTCCCTCTTACTTGTTGTTGCCACCATCCTCTTTTCCCATCCACCTCTTACTCTAACTGTAGCTACAACTAAATAATGATCCGATATATCAGTTGCCCCTCTATAAACATGTACATCCTGGAGCCTACCCATCAACCTTTTATCCACCAATACATAATCTAACAAACTACTTTCATTACGTGCTACATCATACCTTGTATATTTATTTATCCTCTTTTTCATAAAATATGTATTACTTATTACCAAATCTCTTTCTACACATAGCTCAATTAAAGGCTCCCCATTTACATTTACCCCTGGCACCCCAAATTTACCTACTACTCCCTCCATAACATTTTTACCCACTTTAGCATTGAAATCCCCAACCACCATTACTCTCACACTTGATTCAAAACTCCCCACGCATTCACTCAACATTTCCCAAAATCTCTCTCTCTCCTCTACACTTCTTTCTTCTCCAGGTGCATACACGCTTACTATAACCCACTTTTCACATCCAATCTTTATTTTCCTCCACATAATCCTTGAATTAATACATTTATAGTCCCTCTTTTCCTGCCATAGCTTATCCTTCAACATTATTGCTACTCCTTCTTTATCTCTAACTCTATTTGAAACCCCTGACCTAATCCCATTTATTCCTCTCCATTGAAACTCTCCCACCCCCTTCAGCTTCGTTTCACTTAAAGCCAGGACATCCAGCTTCTTCTTATTCATAACATCCACAATCATCTCTTTCTTATCATTTGCACAACATCCATGCACATTCAGACTTCCCACTTTGACAATTTTCTTCTTATTCTTTTTAGTAATCTTACAGGAAAAGGGGTTACTAGCCCATTGTTCCCGGCATTTTAGTTGACTTTTACAACACGCATGGCTTACGGAGGAAAGATTCTTATTCCACTTCCCCATGGATATATGTATGGTGTAGGAGGTAGGTTACTGAAAGCAGTGAAGAGTTTTTATGAGGATAGTGAGGCTCAAGTTAGAGTATGTAGGAAAGAGGGAAATTTTTTCCCAGTAAAAGTAGGCCTTAGACAAGGATGTGTGATGTCACTGTGGTTGTTTAATATATTTATAGATGGGGTTGTGAGAGAGGTGAATGTGAGGGTCTTGGCAAGAGGCGTGGAGTTAAAAGATAAAGAATCACACACAAAGTGGGAGTTGTCACAGCTGCTCTTTGCTGATGACACTGTGCTCTTGGGAGATTCTGAAGAGAAGTTGCAGAGATTGGTGGATGAATTTGGTAGGGTGTGCAAAAGAAGAAAATTAAAGGTGAATACAGGAAAGAGTAAGGTTATGAGGATAACAAAAAGATTAGGTGATGAAAGATTGAATATCAGATTGGAGGGAGAGAGTATGGAGGAGGTGAACGTATTCAGATATTTGGGAGTGGACGTGTCAGCGGATGGGTCTATGAAAGATGAGGTGAATCATAGAATTGATGAGGGAAAAAGAGTGAGTGGTGCACTTAGGAGTCTGTGGAGACAAAGAACTTTGTCCTTGGAGGCAAAGAGGGGAATGTATGAGAGTATAGTTTTACCAACGCTCTTATATGGGTGTGAAGCGTGGGTGATGAATGTTGCAGCGAGGAGAAGGCTGGAGGCAGTGGAGATGTCATGTCTGAGGGCAATGTGTGGTGTGAATATAATGCAGAGAATTCGTAGTTTGGAAGTTAGGAGGAGGTGCGGGATTACCAAAACTGTTGTCCAGAGGGCTGAGGAAGGGTTGTTGAGGTGGTTCGGACATGTAGAGAGAATGGAGCGGAACAGAATGACTTCAAGAGTGTATCAGTCTGTAGTGGAAGGAAGGCGGGGTAGGGGTCGGCCTAGGAAAGGTTGGAGGGAGGGGGTAAAGGAGGTTTTGTGTGCGAGGGGCTTGGACTTCCAGCAGGCATGCGTGAGCGTGTTTGATAGGAGTGAATGGAGACAAATGGTTTTTAATACTTGACGTGCTGTTGGAGTGTGAGCAAAGTAACATTTATGAAGGGATTCAGGGAAACCGGCAGGCCGGACTTGAGTCCTGGAGATGGGAAGTACAGTGCCTGCACTCTGAAGGAGGGGTGTTAATGTTGCAGTTTAAAAACTGTAGTGTAAAGCACCCTTCTGGCAAGACAGTGATGGAGTGAATGATGGTGAAAGTTTTTCTTTTTCGGGCCACCCTGCCTTGGTGGGAATCGGCCAGTGTGATAATAAATAAAAAAAAAAAAGGAGTTCTACTCTTCCTTTGATCAAGCTTCATTACCTCCCATTCCCCAGCCAAGGAGTGATCCCCATGCCCCCTCAATGAACTGAGGACTCTATCAACTGCACTACAAAAACAATACAAAACATTACAAAAATTGCAAAAATACAAAAATACTACTGAAATACAATAAAACAATACAAAATACAAAAATGTATAGAAAAATAAAAAAACATTACAAAAACACCATAAAAACAGTTAAGACTGCATAAACACTTCAAAAACAAAAAAATTGCAAACACCATGAAAATACTGCAAAATCCACAAAAACACTACAAAAACCCTATAAAACTACAAAAAAAAAAATCTTATTTTTGGACCAAAACTAACATAGAAACCTCACCTAACCTCCCTTAAACTAAAGTTATTTTTTTAGCTAAATTCTTTTAAATATATCAGGTTAATTCCCATTGGCAGAAACTAATGCTTACTTCAGGCATCCAATCAATAGTTGTGTTATAAGCCCAGTAGGGCTTATAACACAACATTAGCATGAGAAGCAGCAACCTTCAGCACAGTAACTTGACTTATGAGTTGCTTTTGATGACCTCTACAAACAACAGATCATTGTATTGCAGTAAAATTATTATACCGCAGTAACTGTACAGTAGTAGAAATAGCAGTAGTAGTAATAGTTGCTGTTATATAGTAATAGTAGTTAATTGTAGTAATAGTAGAAGAGATAATAGTGCAGTTGTGGTTGTAGTAAAAATATTACATTAGTTGTAATAAAAATAGTACAGTAATAGTAATGGTAGTACAGCAAGAGTAGTAGTACCATTACAACAGTGCAGTAGGGCCCAGCTTTACAGCGATTCTCCTTACTGCCTTTCACTAATACGGACATTTCAAATTATGACTAAACCTCGCTATACAACTCTCCCCTCCCAACACCTAACTCGCTAATACAGTTACTGTGCACCACCCGGTTTGTTTACATTCTCCTTGGGCCCTGTATCTCTCCTTGGTTAGGCCTCATTTAGATTATGCTGCACAGTTTTGGTCATCGTATTACAGAATGGATATAAATGCACTAGAAAACGTACAGACGAGGATGACAAAGTTGATCCCATGTATCAGAAATCTTCCCAATGAGGATAGACTGTGGGCCCTGAATCTGCACTCTCTAGAAAGGCGCAGAATTAGGGGGGATATGATTGAGGTGTACAAATGGAAAACAGGAATAAATAAAGGGGATGTAAATAGCATGCTAAAAATTTCCAGCCAAGACAGGACTCTCAGCAATGGTTTCAAGTTGGAAAAATTGAGATTCAGGAAGGATATAGGAAAGCACTGGTTTGGTAATAGAGTAGTGGATGAGTGGAACAAACTCCCGAGTACATTTATAGAGGCCAAAACATTGTGTAGTTTTAAAAATAGATTAGATAAATACATGAGTGGGTGTGGATGGGTGTGAGTTGGACCTGTCTAGCTTGTGCTACTAGGTCTGATGCCGTGCTCCTTCCTTAAGTGGAAGTGACCTGACTAGGTGGGTCATTGGGCTAAGCTGGAGGGTGATATGGACCTGCTTTGCATGGGTCAGTAGGCCTGCTTCAGTGTTCCTTCTTCGTTATATTTTTATGTTCTTAAGTGTTTTAAAGTTATTTCATATTTTATGTATACAGTAGGGCCCCACTTATATGGCAGGTTAGGTTCCAGGCTACCGCCGTAAAGCGGAAATCGCCGTAAAGTGGAACACCCTTTTTTTCCACTTATAAATGCATACAAATACTAGATAACAAGTTTACACTAACATATATTAAGTTAGCAATAGAACTAGGCATCAAAAAACAATAAAAAAGTACAATACACACATAGTGCACTCATTACTCACCTTAAAATATTTATAGTCTTAATGTAGGGTGAGACAAGTAGTACAGTGGACCCCCGCATAGCGGTTTTAATCCATGCAAGAGGGCTCATTGTTATGCGAAATGATCGGTATGCGAATGAATTTTCCCCATAAGAAATAATGGAAATCAAATTAATCCGTGCAAGACACTCAAAAGTACGAAAAAAAAAATTTTACCACATGAAATATACATTTTCCTACACACAAAGAGAAGGATGCATGCACAATAGTAGAGTAGTACATGCACAATATATATTGTGCATGTACTACTCTACTAAATGAAGAATAAATGACACTTACCTTTATTGAAGATGCAGCAATGACTGATGAGACACTGTGTCCTGGGAGTGCCTTTTCCTCCTGAGTACTGTAGGTCCTGTTTGGCATTTTCTTCCAGAACAGGCCTTATCACACTGTGTATGCCACTACGATTCTTAAATCTCTCAAACCAACCTTTGCTGGCTTTAAATTCACCAATATGAGCACTAGTTCCAGGCATTTTTCCCTGTTCACCTGGGTGTTAGTCGACTGGTGTGGGTTGCATCCTGGGAGACAAGATTAAGGACCCCAATGGAAATAAGTTAGACAGTCTTCAATGACACTGACTTTTTTGGGTTATCCTGGGTGGCAAATCCTCTGGGGTTAATTGTTTCTTGGTATTCTCAATAAGCCACACCAACAACGGTGCTACAGCAGCAGCAGCTGACAGTGATACAGCAGCAGCAGACGATGCTACAGCAGCAGCAGATGGTACTACAGCAGCAGCGACGGTACTACAGCAGCAGCAGCTGACGGTGGTACAACAGCAGCAGCAGCTGACGGTGGTACAACAGCAGCAGCAGCTGACAGTGCTACAGCAGCAGCAGATGATGCTACAGCAGCAGCAGACAATGCTACAGCAGCAGCAGATGGTACTACAGCAGCAGCAGCAGCTGACGGTGGTACAGCAGCAGCAGCAGCTGTACCACCAATAGTAGCGATGGTTGATTGGGGTTTATTATACAACCTGGCCAGCTCGGAGACACGCACTCCACTTTCATACTTATCAATGATCTTTTTCTTCATCTCTATAGTAATTCTCACCCTTGCTGTAGGGTTGGCACTAGAAGCTTTCTTGGGGCCCATGGTCACTTATTTTGCAGATAAAATCACCAAAAACACTGTAATAATACGAAATGTTCCGATTGTATGCTTGGATGTTACCGCGGAGGCTGGCTGGTAAACAATGCCACTGGTGGCACATGTGAGGCTGGCTAAGGGCGCACATTGGACGTGTCTTGGATGAACAGCAGTGAGCGGGTTTTTGAGCGGTATGCGAGGCAAAATTTTTGCGATAAAAGTGAGCGGTATGCGGATTAAACGTTATGTGATGCCGACGGTATGCGGGGGTCCACTGTATTTATTGCAAGACATCAAGTGTGGTATGTATGGTAGTCAGCCGGGCTACAATACCAGGCCAACCCACCCACACATAATATTCTATTACATTTAAGCATCCCAGAGCGATAAAATGCATATACTACTACAGTTTACTCATTACTTACCTTAAAATATTTGTAGTCTTAATCTAGGGTGAGACAAGTAGTATTTATTGTAAGAAATCAAGTGTGGTATGTATGGTAGTCAGCCGGGCTACCATACCAGGCCAACCCACCCACACATAATATTCTATTATATTTAAGCATCCCAGAGCGATAAAATGTATATACTGTTCACTCATTACTTACCTTAAAATATTTGTAGTCTTAATGTAGGGTCAGGAGTAAGTAAATGAGATAAAACAAATAAATGAGAGAGAGAAAGAATGAGTGCATGAGGGAGAACAGGCACAGAGTTATGTAAACAAACCAGGCGAAGGTAAGTTTTGTAAACAAAGTGTAAGAGATAAGATAAGATAAGATTTCGTTCGGATTTTTAACCCTGGAGGGTTAGCCACCCAGGATAACCCAAGAAAGTCAGTGCGTCATCGAGGACTGTCTAACTTATTTCCATTGGGGTCCTTAATCTTGTCCCCCAGGATGCGACCCACACCAGTCGACTAACACCCAGGTACCTATTTGCTGCTAGGTGAACAGGACAACAGGTGTAAGGAAACGTGTCGAAATGTTTCCACCCGCCGGGAATCGAACCCGGGCCCTCCGTGTGTGAAGCAGGAGCTTTAGCCACCAGGCCACCGGGCCACGTCTGGTTTGTGTACAAGTTACATTGTGTACAAGTTGTCTCTACATTGATACGGTAGAATAAATAAAGAAGAACACTCCTATTCTCATGTAACATCATTTTGAAAAGAAATGATGCTCTGAGTGAAGGCAATCGTAATAAGTCACTCTGTCTGACTTTTTTGGGTTATCCCAGGTTCTCTACACTGATGCTGTTATGTATGATAATCTATATAACTGTATTTATGTATACCTGAATAAACTTACATACATACAAAAGGAATAATTTTCTACAGTTACCCCCAGTAACACATTTTCTCTTATGTTAGATTAGAGAAAATGTTATTCCTTCCGTCACTTGTACAAGTTATCTGGCTATGACATCTCATATTTATGTTTATTCTACTGTGGGGTGTATTTATCATGTTTATATGTTATGTATCATGTTTATTATATAATTTTGAAAAAATATCGTAGATGGATTAATGAAAATGTGTATATTAACGTAATATACGACATTTAATGAGACTCGGTGATTATTATTATTATTATTATTATTTCTAATATGGCATCACTTGTGCAAGGCGTCTGGCTACCACATCTCATATTTATGTTTATTTATTCTACTGTGGGGTGTATTTATCATCTTTATATGTTATGCATCGTGTTTATTATATACAGTGGACCCCCGCATACCGTTGGCCTTACATAACATTAAATCCGCATACCGCTACATTTTATCGCTAAGATTTTGCCTCGCATACCACTAAAAAATCCGCTCAACGCTGTTCGTCCGAGATGCGTCTATGTGCGGCCTGAGCCACGCTCACATGTTCCGCCGGTGGCATTGTTTACCAGCCAGCCTCCGTGGTAACATCCAAGCATACAATCGGAACATTTCGTATTATTACAGTGTTTTTGGTGATTTTATCTGCAAAATAAGTGACCATGGGCCCCAAGAAAGCTTCTAGTGCCAACCCTACAGCAATAAGGGTGAGAATTACTATAGAGATGAAGAAAAAGATCATTTATAAGTATGAAAGAGGAGTGCGTGTCTCCAAGCTGGCCAGGTTGTATAATAAACCCCAATCAACCATCGCTACTATTGGTGGTAGAGCTGCTGCTGCTGCTGCTGTACCACCATCAGCTGCTGCTGCTGCACTGTCAGCTGCTGCTGCTGCACTGTCAGCTGCTGCTGCTGCTGTAGCACTGTCAGCTGCTGCTGCTGTTGTACCACCGTCAGCTGCTGCTGGTGCTGTAGTACCATCTGCTGCTGCTGTAGTACCGTCTGCTGCTGCTGTAGCATCGTCTGCTGCTGCTGTAGCATCGTCTGCTGCTGCTGTAGCACTGTCAGCTGCTGCTGCTGCTGTACCACCGTCAGCTGCTGCTGTAGTACCGTCTGCTGCTGCTGTAGCATCGTCTGCTGCTGCTGTAGCACTGTCAGCTGCTGCTGCTGCTGCTGCTGTAGCACAGAGGATTTGCCACCCAGGATAACCCAAAAAAGTCAGTGTCATCAAAGACTATCTAACTTATTTCCATTGGGGTCCTTAATCTTGTCTCCCAGGATGCAACCCACACCAGTCGACTAACACCCAGGTGAACAGGGAAAAATGCCTGGAACTAGTGCTCATATTGGTGAATTTAATGCCAGCAAAGGTTGGTTTGAGAGATTTAAGAATCGTAGTGGCATACACAGTGTGATAAGGCCTGTTCTGGAAGAAAATGCCAAACAGGACCTACAGTACTCAGGAGGAAAAGGCACTCCCAGGGCACAGTGTCTCATCAGTCATTGCTGCATCTTCAATAAAGGTGTCATTTATTCTTCATTTAGTAGAGTAGTACATGCACAATATATATTGTGCATGTACTACTCTACTATTGTGCATGTATCCTTCTCTTTGTGTGTAGGAAAATGTATATTTCATGTGGTAAAATTTTTTTTTCATACTTTTGGGTGTCTTGCACGGATTAATTTGATTTCCATTATTTCTTATGGGGAAAATTCATTCGCATAACGATAATTTCGCATAACAATGAACTCTCTCGCACGGATTAATATCGCTATGCGGGGGTCCACTGTAATTTTGAAAAAATATCATAGATGGATTAATGAAAATGTGTATATTAACGTAATATATGACATTTAAATGAGACTCGATGATTATTATTATTATTATTATTACTAATATGACGTCTGGAGACATAAGAGACTTAATGATTTTAATGTGTAACTGCACGCCAGCACAGTATGTAAGTTTATTTAGGTACAGGTTTACATAAGTATAATTATCAGAGTATATATACTTGAAATTTTGGAGTTTTCAGACAAAATGGAGAGACTTAGTACTTATGGATCTCACAGAGAATGTAAACAAACCGGGTGGGGCGCAGTGACCGTATTAGAAAGTCAGGTGGGGGGAGCCGTATAGCGAGTTTTGATCATAATTTGAAATGACCGTATTAGCGGAATGCCGTAAAGTGAAATGCCGTAAAGCGGGGCCCTACTGAATGTACTCTGACAGTTATACTTAAGATAAGATTTTGTTCGGATTTTTAACCCCGGAGGGTTAACTACCCATGATAACCCAAGAAAGTCAGTGTGTCATCAAGGATTGTCTAACTTATTTCCATTGGGGTCCTCAAGCTTGTCCCCCAGGATGCGACCCACACCAGTCAACTAACAACCAGGTGTAAGGAAACACGTTGAGATGTTTCTACCCTGCTGGGAATCAAACCCGGGTCCTCCGTGTGTGAAGCAAGAGCTTTAGCCACCAGGCCACCGAACTTGTATGTAAATAAACTTACACACTGTGCTGGCATGCAGGTACACATTAAAATCACTAAGAGTGTTTCATTCAGTGTTGAAGACTCCATATTAATACTGATAACAATAATAATACGCAATAATAATCAGTAAATGTCTTATATTACATTAATCTAGATATTTTCATTAATCCATCTATGATATTTTTTCAAAATTATATAATAAGCATGCTGTGTAACATATAAACATGATAAATATATGAAAAAGAAGTATACCGTCAAAGTGGGATGTTTGAATGTGCGTTGTTATTGTGCGAATGATAAGAATGAGATGATTGTGAATGTTATGAATGAAAAGAAGCTAGATGTCCTGGCTTTAAGTGAAAGAAAGCTGAAGGGGGGTAGGAGAGTTTCAGTGGGGAGAAATAAATGGGATTAAGTCAGGGGTTTCTAATAGAGTTAGATCTAAGGAAGGAGTAGCAATAATGTTGAAGGATAAGTTATGGCAGGAGAAGAGTGAATATAAATGTATAAATTCAAGGATTATGTGGAGTAAATTAAGGGTCGGATGTGAAAAGTGGGTTATAGTAAGTGTTTATGCACCTGGGGAAGAGAGAAGTGTGGAAGAGAGAGAGAGAGAGATTTTGGGAAATGTTGAGTGAGTGTGTGGGGAGTTTTGAACGAAGTGAGAGAGTACTTGTGGTTGGAGATCTTAATGCTGAAGTAAGTGGGTAAAAATGTTGTGGAGGGAGTAGTAGGTAAATTTGGGGTGCCAGGGGTAAATGAAAATGGGGAGCCTTTAATTGAACTAAGTGTAGAAAGAGATTTGGTAATAAGTAATACATATTTTATGAAAAAGAGGATAAGTGTACAAGGTATGATATAACATGTAATGAAAGTAGTTTATTGGATTATGTATTTGTTGGATAAAAGGTTGATGGGTAGGCTTCAGGATGTTCATGTTTATAGAGGGGCAACAGATATATCGGATCATTATTTAGTTGTAGCTAAGTTAGAGTAAGAGGTAGATGGGACAAAAGGAATACAGCAACAGCAAGTAAGAGAGAGATGAAAGTGTATAAACTAAGGGGGGAGGAAGTTTGGGTGAGATATAAGCATCTATTGGCAGAAAGGTGGGCTAGTGCAGGTATGGGTAGTGGAGGATTTGAAGAGATAGGATAGTTTTAAAAATGCATTATTAGAATGTGGGGCAGAAGTTTGTAGTTACAGGAGAGTGGGTGCAGGAGGTAAGAGGAGTGATTGGCAGAATGATGAAGTAAAGGGTGTGATAAAAGAGAAAAAGGTATCTTATGCGAAGTTTTTACAAAGCAGAAGCAATATAAGAAGGGCAGAGTATGTGGAGAGTAAAAGAAATGTGAAGAGAGTGATGAGTGAGTGTAGATTGTAGTAGATTGTAATACAGTACATCGTAATGTAAATTGTTCCATTGTAATACCAAATTTCATTGTTTTAAATAGTACTAAACTGTAATACATCATATTGTAAATTGTTTTAAATTGTTACATTGTAATACTGTAATCTTTATGAACTAAATCAATAGTGCAGTAAGTCTCTACTAGACTTATCAAAACACTGTAGCATCACTTGATATAATATTTAATTCTCCTGTACTCACTCTAACTCATCTAATGACCATATGAACTATGTATTATTGCCTTACTATTCTTAAGTTAATCTTTAAGTTTGCCCAAAATGCTCAGCATACAGAGGGGCTTTTGGCATATACACCCAACTATTATATTCCTCTATACAACAATGTAATTTGTTAAAATAAAAAATCAAATCTAATGTAATCTAAAAGGAGAGAAAATCATAGAGTGGGAGAGGCATTTTCAAAAAATATAGCTGAAAATAAGAAAAATTTTTGGAGTAAGATAAACAAGTTAAGAAAGCCTAGGGAATACATGGATTTGTCAGTTAAAAACATAGTAGGGGAGCTAGTACATGGGGAACTGGAGATATTGGGTAGATGGCGAGAATATTTTGAGGAACTTTTAAATGTTTTTGAAGAAAGGGAGACAGTAATTTCATGCACTGGCCAGGGAGGTATAACATCTTTTATGAGTGAAAAAGAGCAGGATGTGAGTGTGGGGGAGGTGCATGAGGCATTATGTAGAATGAAAGAGGGTAAAGCAGCTGGAACTGATGGGATCATGACAGAAATGTTAAAAGCAGGGGGGGGGGGGGATATGGTGTTGGAGTGGTTGGTGTTTTTGTTTAATTAATGTATTAAAGAATTTTGAAAATATAGCCAAAAATGGCTAAAACACTGAAATATAGCCCATCTTCAGTTCACTATAGGTGGCATGGTTAAGTGTTCATTTTTCTTGACCCTTATGGGTTTAGCACTTGGTTATCATTATAATAATGTACTTTTCTTTTCCAGTTGTAACTTGACAATGACCCAGGATGGTCTGAAACATAAGTGTTCCTCTCCTAAGAGCAGGTTTTTGATGAATAGTATAGCTGTCATGGTCCTGGAATACATGTAGTCATGGTCCTAGAATACACAGTCATGGTCCTGGAATACACATAGTCATGGTCCTGGAATACATGTAGTCATGGTTCTGGAATACACCTACTGCATAAAGTCATATTATACAGAAGAACCCCCATATCCACTGATTCGGTATCTGCGGTTTACTGTGGCCCAAAAATACCTCTAAATTTTGTGAAATTTAGAGGTATTTTGGGGCCACAGCAAATAATAAGTGACTCAATCACATTAGTACATTAAATTTTAAGAGGCAGTACCAAGAGCTGGAGCATTATATTCATTAGGAAGCAGTAAACCCATGGAGGTCATACATTGCTAATTCAATAGGTAATTACTATCTTAGATTAGCATTGCTTATTGATAAAAAGGCACTATTACATTAATTACATCCCATCTTGACACAGACTACCTCTTTGAATTTTTGTCAACAATAGCTTTATTACACCAACTTTGATTATACAGTGGTATCTCGAATTTCGAACAGCTCCCAACTCGAACAATTATGTAAGTGTATTTTTGTAAGTGCTTTTGTAAGTGTATTTTTGGGGGTAGGAAACGGACTTATCTAATTTACATTATTCCTTATGGGAACAAATTCGTTTGGTAACAGCACTCGAACTGCCTTCTGGAACGAATTTCAGCTGAAATTTGGGGTACCACTGTACTTCCTTTTATGACACTCCTCACCACCCTTCCTCTGCTATACTCTTCACCTTTGCTGGTCTCTGATCAAGCATATTACATCTTTAGCACACCCTACCCTGCAGGGTAGGGTGTGCTAAAGATGTAATATGCTTGATCAGAGTGGGCTGTTGGTACGCCATGACTCTATCCAAGACACCACTTTTCCCCCAATGACATGAGCTGCCACTCTTCAACAGTCTCTGGTGTGGTACTCTACATCTGTAACCCACCCTACCCTGCAGGGTAGGGTGGGCTACAGATGTAATATGGATGTGGATTGAAAAAAATGCATAAAATCACTTCAGTTGAACCATTTTTTATTCTATTATAGAATATGCAGTGTAAAATATCATAAGAGTTTTAGCATGATACAAGGCTGTTTTTCCTCAGACTTCTTAAATGTTTGAAGATCTTTTATAGCACATTTTATCAAATATTTTCTAATTATCCATGAAAGCTATATATACAGGATTTTTTTTCACATTTGTGGGAAGTAATTGATTCAATAAACAGTTTCATCATGTCCATTTTCCATTTTTCTCCTGATTAATAGAATTAAAGGCAGCGTTATATGACCCTAGGGGATTTAGTATTTGATTTTGATAATAATAATAATAGTAAAATTCAATGAGTAAGAGTTACCCCTTGCCTTGGATCACACTTAATTAAAAGCCATTCCCTAGGGGAGCTATGGCACTTTCCTGATGTATGACGCTTGTGGGTTTAGTGCATAGTTTTGATTATAATCCAGTTACCCCCCTTCCTCAATGTAGGTTCATTGATGTTAGTCAGGGGTTCTTGATCTAAGGAATTAGACCTATGCTTCAATTCCTTGAATCGAGCCTGAATGCCTTCCATTCTATGAGGCATATGACCCATGACCCCGTACCAGTGGCATAGCCAGGATCTTGGTAGAGGGGCTTCACAGAGCTGTCTATAATCTCTACCAGGGACATAGCCAGGATCTTGGTAGAGGGGCATCACCTGGGCCTATGACTCCTACCAGTGACATAGCTGGGATCTTAGTAGAGGGGCTTCAGAGGGGTTTATGACCCCTACCAGAGACAGTTGGGATCCTGGTAGGGGAGCTTCAAAGGGGTGTATGACCCCTACCAGATGCATAGCTGGGATCCTGGTAGGATAGAGGGCTCTACCAAGGGTGTACACAGGTTCCTGAGAGAAAGGTTTCACAGACTAGATGCCTCCATAGGTTAACCTGAGCTGATCCATACCATGGGTTTTCTTTGGAGGCTGGTAAGAATTATGCAGCTCTGTATGACCCTAGTAGGTTTAGTGCTTGGTTTTGATTAAATAATAATAATAGTGAGAATTATGTATGCAAGCATTATCATGAAACTGCTTATGTTGACCTTAACCCTTTGACTGTTTATGTCGTATAAATACGTCTTACGTGCCACTGTTTCTGACGTATTTATACGCATAAATTCTAGCGGCTTCAAATCAAGCGGGAAAGGCCTGGTAGGCCTACATGGGAGAGAATGGGTCTCAGTGGTCGGTGTGCACCCTGTGAAAAAAATCTGGGACTCAGCAGTGCATTGTGGGAACGCCATCTTGGTAGTCCATTTTCCCCATGCCTCGCGGTAAGAAGTTCCTCACTCCTCGGCGGATTGGAGGTCTTTTGTTCCCAAGTGATAGCTCTAACAGCAATGAAAATGTCAGTGACAGTGAATTCCAGGGTTTTGAAGTGAGTGTGACTGAAAAAAGTGCCCAGGATAACGTAATTAGTAATGAAAACCTAGATGACCCACAACCTTCCACCTCTGGTGCTGGGCCGGCTTGTTCACGTTCATGTTCGCCTGTACCAGGACGAAAGAGGAAACTATTTGGTTGTGTACAACACCCAGATGTTAGCAGTGAATGTGATAGTGATAGTGATTTCAAGGTCATTGAAAGCAGTTCTAGTTGTGACAGTGAGGGTGAATATTCCCCAGTGAAGTGGCAGTATGTACGACGTAACATGCGGTCTGGTAGTGTTTCATATGCTGTTCCAAGGGGAAGGAGAAACTCTGGGAGCACATCCCGTGGCCCTACACCACGACCTGATAGTGAAGATGACGATATTGTTACGATGGGTATGAATGATGTGAGTGAGGGAGCAGGCAGTGGTGGTGATAGTGATGGTGTCACGACCCATGTGGCACCAGCATCGGGCCACACTACTACCCATGCTGCTGACTCTGCACAACAACAACCAGCCTCACCCGACCCCACACTCCCACAACCTACACAACCACAACCTGCACAACCACAACCACATTACAATATCCGGAACCCACTAGCAGACCGCATCTGGGATTGGCAGGAAGGTGACGAGTTTGTTCCCAGTCCCCATGACTTTGATGAAACACAAAGTGGAATAAAGCCATCATGTCCACTTGGGAACAATGCTAGTGAACTGGAATGCTTTGAGTTATTCTTCCATGAACCCCTGATGGACATCATTGTCAGGGAAACCAACACATACTATGAATACACCATGGCAAATACAATTCTCTCACCAAGATCACGGCTACACCAGTGGAAGGAGACAACTGTGGCAGAGATGTACCTGTTTTTTGCCACAATAATGCTTATGCCACATGTGTATAAGCACACTGTCACCACATACTGGGCAACAGAACGCCTGATTTCAACTTCAGGTTTTAGTGACATTATAGGTGTCAATCGTTTCCTGATACTGTTACGTATGTTACACTTTTCAGACAAAACCAGGCCTGACAGAACCAACAGGTTATATAAGATCAGAAATGTGTTTATGTACATGAAACAAAAGTGCTGCATGTATTTTTATCCCTTCAGGAAGCTTGTTATTGACGAGTCCTTGATTTTATTCAAAGGAAGACTCTCATTCAAGCAATATATACCAAGCAAGAGGAAACGCTTTGGTATAAAGTTATTTGTACTGTGTGATTGCAGAAGTGGTCTAGTTTTGGATATCATTGTGTACACTGGCAGTAATACTTTGAGAGATACCATGAAGTTATTGGGTATCTCTGATGATATGGTTAGAACAATGATGGAACCATATCTTGGTAAGGGGCATATGTTATTTACTGATAACTGGTACACAAGGGTTGTTGAGGTGGTTCGGACATGTAGAGAGAATGGAGCGAAACAGAATGACTTCAAGAGTGTATCAGTCTGTAGTGGAAGGAAGGCGGGGTAGGGGTCGGCCTAGGAAAGATTGGAGGGAGGGGGTAAAGGAGGTTTTGTGTGCGAGGGGCTTGGACTTCCAGCAGGCATGCGTGAGCGTGTTTGATAGGAGCGAATGGAGACAAATGGTTTTTAATACTTGACGTGCTGTTGGAGTGTGAGCAAAGTAACATTTATGAAGGGGTTCAGGGAAACCGGCAGGCCGGACTTGAGTCCTGGAGATGGGAAGTACGGTGCCTGCACTCTGAAGGAGGGGTGTTAATGTTGCAGTTTAAAAACTGTAGTGTAAAGCACCCTTCTGGCAAGACAGTGATGGAGTGAATGATGGTGAAAGTTTTTCTTTTTCGGGCCACCCTGCCTTGGTGGGAATCGGCCAGTGTGATAATAAATAAATAAATGGTACACAAGCCCCTTACTCAGTGATTTCTTGCGAGTGAACTTGACAGACGTGTGTGGCACAGTGCGCGGTAATCATAAACATATGCCAAGGTTCAACGCTGGCACTCGCAGAGGTGAGGTGCAAGCCTTTGCTGCCAATGACATCATGGCATTTCGGTGGCATGACAAACGTGATGTCACATTGTTGACATCAGTTCACCCAAACGAAATGGCACACAGTGGCAGGCACAACAGAGAGACCAATGAACCCATTCTAAAGCCTGCAGCTGTCATGGACTACAACCTCAATATGCGCTTAGTGGACAAATGTGACATGCAGATTGGGTTTGCTGATAGTGTACGCAAGAGTTATAAGTGGTATATAAAACTTTTTTTCCATCTTGTTATCTCCATGCTAAATGCTTATAACATATACAAGTTGAGGACCAACAAAACACCAAAATATGGTGAATTTTGTTTGTCAGTAATCAAACAAATAATCGCGAAGTACCAAGGAGCAACACCTGCAATAGACCAGCGCCCACGAAATTACCAACACACGCCATCTCGTTTCAGGCCTGGTGATCACTACCCCATACAACTGCCTCCTACTACTGCCAAGAAAAAATGCTCAGAAGAAGTGTTATGTATGTATACATACCACAAAACGCCCACAAACACACAGAGACACTCGTTTTATGTGTGAGGAGTGTCAAGTGCCACTCTGCATATACCCATGTTTCAAAGAGTTCCACAAGCTGCAGCAGTTCTAGGAACGTGTTCAGTGACTGTACATATGTATATATATTATGGAACAATAGTAATAAACATTGTTTTGTATTGTTTGTTTGTGTAAACAAAGTGTATACACAAACTAATAGTGATAAAGTTTGTTCAGTTATTGTGTTGTAAACAATGAGTGTATATTTGAACAGTGCACCTTACATTGGTCTCACAGGCCACATAAGTTACTTGGAAAAGAAAAATATTGGTAAATGCAAGAAACTTTTGAATTAGAGTAAATAAAAGAATACCGGGTGGGCGGCAGTCGCCGCTGTTGCTGTACGCACCTCACTTTCTGCAAACTTTGCGGCTCTATATCTCGGTAAGTACTGATGGCAAAAAAAAAATTTTAGGCTTAAAACACTCAGAAAAATAATCCTAACATTTTCATAAGAAAAAATAATTTTTTTTTTTCGAATATTTTGCGACAGAATGACGGTTTCAGAAAGGGGCCTGTGACAGTCAAAGGGTTAATACCAGCAGGGATAGATTTATTTAGGCCTGTTTCTGCTGGCTCACCACTTTCCATGGTAACCCATTTATTATTATTACAATTAAAAGTCAGTGCTAAACTCAAAAGGGTCTTACTTCGCTGTCTGGAAACCCAAGCTGCTTCTCTAATAATTTTTATTCGGACCTATTTTATTAAGTCTCCCCATGGATGTAATACTGACCCATAGGCTAGCAGGAAAACCCCTAAATACCTATCCCTACTAGATTAAATTTCGTCACATGAATTTAACACTGGCCAATAGGCCAGCACCCCTCAGGGAAGGTTCCTTGATGCTGGTGAGGGGCTCTTGGTCTGGGGAACTTGATTTGTGTTCCAGTTCCCCAAATTGAGTCTGAATACCTTCCATCCACCCATAGGCACTGTATAATCCCTACGGGTTTAGCGCTTCCCACGATTAGTAAAAAAAAAAAAAAAAAAATAGGCCAGTAGAAACAGCCCGAAATAGGCCTATTTCTACTGGATTAACTTTCCCCATGAATATACCCCTCAAGGAAGGTTCCTTGATGTTGGTGAGGGGCTCTTGATTTAGGGAATTGGATCTGTGCTCCAGTTCCCCGAATTAAGCCTGAATGCCTTCCACATCTCCCCCCCCCCCAGGCACTGTATAAACCTCCGGGTTTAGTGCTTCCCCCTTGATTATAATAATAATAATAATAATCCCCATGAATATAATACTGTATATGATGATAAATGAGTTTGACCCATAGGCCAGTTTGTTATTATTATAACCAGTACGATTTTAGCACTTCCCTGAATATTAACATAATCTGCCCTTCGTGTTGAGTACTAGTGGTACAGTAATCTGCCCTTCATGTAGAGTACTAGTGGTACAATAATCTGCCCTTCATGTAGAGTACTAGTGGTACAATCATCTGCCCTTCATGTAGAGTACTAGTGGTACAATAACACTGGTCAACAATTTTTGAAAAGTTGTAATGCCTCTTCAAAGTTTATTCTCTATAAAGATTACAATGTTGAATTTACAGAATTTGGTTGTTGTGTGGTTTACATGTAGTTAAATAATGATTACAGAGTGTACCACTAGAACGCCTAGCATGGCTAGGCATTTCGGGCAGACTTAGTTTAATTCTTTATTTTAAAATATTACAAATTATGAGGTAAGTTGGTATTATGGCTAAGTGACTAAATACTAGTTTGTGAGTTTAGCAATGTGAATGCTTTTGTTTTGGCACAGTACATAGTTTCAGTATTGGAGTATCATAGGATTCATTATTTTAAGATTGAGATTAATATTTCTGTTTATGGTCAAATGGGTGAGTGAGTGTAAGTGTGAACCACCAGGTGGTATTCGTGTAGTTAGTTGATGGGGTTTATCAGGGAGATAAGATGTTTTCTAATGGTAGTTTTGAAGGTGATGAATGTGTCTGCAGTTCTAGAGTTCTCAGGTAGGGTGTTCCAGATTTTAGGGCCTTTGACATACATTGAATTTTTGTAAAGGTTTAGTCGGACATGGGGAATGTCGTAGAGATGTTTGTGTCTGGTGTTATGCCTGTGGGTTCTGTCACAACTATCAAGAAAGCATTTTAGGTCAAGGTTGATATTGGAGTTTAAGGTCCTGTAGATGTAGATTGCACAGTAGTAAGTGTGGATGTACTGAACAGGGAGTAAGTTTAGATCTATGAAGAGTGGGGGGGGTGTGTTGCCAGGGATGGGATTTAGTGATTATTCTTACTGCAGCTTTTTGTTGGGTTATTATTGGCTTTAGGTGTGTTGCTGCAGTTGATCCCCAAGCACAAATAGCATAGGTGAGGTATGGATAAATAAGTGAGTGGTATAGTGTGAGAAGGGCATTTTGCGGCACGTAGTATCGTATCTTGGAGAGGATCCCAACTGTTTTGGATACTTTTTTGGTTATGTGTTGGATATGGGTGCTGAAATTCAGGTTGTTGTCAAGGTATAGGCCTAGGAATTTGCCCTCATTATATCTGGTAATTAGAGTGTTGTCAATCTTAATGTTAATTTGTGCATCTCCTGCTCTGCTACCAAACATAATATAGTAGGTTTTGTCAGTGTTAAGTGTAAGTTTATTGGCTGTCATCCAAGTTGATATTTTGATCAGCTCCTCGTTAATAATAGTGTTGAGGGTGGCAAGATTAGGGTGAGAGATGACATAAGTCGTGTCGTCAGCAAAGAGAATGGGTTTCAGGTGTTGGGATACGTTTGGAAGATCATTGATGTATATGAGGAAGAGCAGGGGACCAAGGACACTTCCCTGCGGAACTCCAGTATCAAGTGGCCGTGTTGTTGATGCTGTGTCTTTAATGGTAACATACTGATACCTATTAGTAAGGTAAGATTTGAAATAAGCAAGCGCATGGCCTTTTATACTGTAATGGTCAAGTTTGTGGAGTAGGATGTCGTGGTCTACTGTGTCAAAAGCTTTTCTTAGGTCAATAAAAATTCCTAGTGGATATTCCTTATTTTCCAATGCTGTGTAAAGCAGATCTAGCATTTTTATGATTGCATCATTAGTGCTTTTATTTTTCCTAAATCCAAATTGGCAGAGGTTGAGTATGTTTTGTGCTGTTATAAATGAATATAGTCTCCTGTGCACGAGTTTCTCAAAGATTTTGGATAGCAATGGTAAGTTTGATATTGGCCTATAGTTGTTTAAGTCTGTAGGGTCACCACCTTTATGTATTGGTGTAACCCTTGCCATCTTGAGTAGTTTCGGGAAGGTGCTAGTTTCTAGTGACTTGTTAAAAAGTAATGAAATAGCATGTGAAAGGAGATGGGCCGCTCGCTTGTACAGTAATGGTGGGACATTAGACAGATTCCAAGAGTTGTTTTTAAGTGACTTTATAATCTCGGTGACTTCCGAGGGCTCAGTTGGTGAAAGATAGAAGGAATTTGGGAAATTCCCATCTAGGTAGTCCCCGGATTAGTTAATTCTCAGGTATTTTCATGTCCCAAATCCAAATATCATCTTGAAAAATGCTTAATGGCTATAGGTTTAAAGACACAAGACATGTAATATTTGATTATTTTATTATAATGTACAATATGTGTCAGTATGTTTTAAACTCTAATCCATACCTACTCTGACTTTTTGCTTGACGCTTATAGTGGGCTGAAGAATCATCTTTTGCCAATGTCCAGCAATAGTCTACAAGCATTCTTGTGCCCCATTTGCCCTGGTACAATTTTTCCATGGTTGAAATATCTTGGTGAAACCTTTCACTGTGTTTGTCACTCATTGCCCTACAGTTCGCTGGAAAAAAATCTAAATGTGAGTCCAAAAAATGGATTTTAAAGGACATGTTACATCCCATGTTCTTGTAACCCTTGATCAGCTTCTAGGAGATTCCACTGTTACATGATACATACACTCACAGAATAAAAATTGATGTAAATATGAGATTTGTTTACAAAGCAGCTGTGTAGGAAGTGTCGGAAGAATTACGTTTTCTCTAGTCAAACTAGAAAAATATTCTTTTCATATGCCTTTACTCTATATACATGTATAGCAATTCATGACCCTTGTGGGTTTAATGCTTTTTATTATAATAATAATAATAGCAATATTTATTATTATTATTATTATTATTATTATTAATAAAAGGCGTAGAATTAGGGAGGATATGATCGAGGTGTATAAATGTAAAACAGGAATAAATAAAGGGGATGTAAATAGTGTGCTGAAAATTTCCAGCCAAGACAGGACTTGCAGCAATGGTTTCAAGTTGGAAAAATTCAGATTCAGGAAGGATATAGGAAAGCACTGGTTTGGTAATAGAGTTGTGGATGAGTGGAACAAGCTCCCGAGTACAGTTATTGAGGCTAAAACGTTGTGTAGTTTTAAAAATAGGTTATATAAATACATGAGTGGGTGTGAGTTGGACCTGACTAGCTTGTGCTGCTGGGTCTGGTACAGTGCTCCATCCTTGAGTGGGGATGACCAGACTGGTTGGGTCATTGCGATAATCCGGGGGGGGGGGGGACATGGACCTGCTCCGCATGGGCCAGTAGGCCTGTTGCAGTGTTCCTTCTTTCTTATGTTCTTATCTTCATTCACTCTAAAAATGGTGTGTTGCTGTTTGTTTATTCTGAACTAACTTGTACACAATGTACGAGTGGTTGTATTGTGAGGTAATTATTATTATAATAAAAAAATATTGAGGTAAATCTTTCACAAACTCTTACAAACGTACGTGAATGAACTAAAAGTAGACACACATTAATACGCATTTATTTCGCCTGACCAAGTGATCGTTCACTACCTGTTCAGTTTGTGTTCTTACATTGTCTCAACTCTGTATCTCGTTCTCTCTCTCATTTACTCTTTCGTTAACTAGTTGGCTCTCATTGATGATGGCATCTAAGGTTAGCTGTGATAAAAAAGAAGTCTTTAAGTGCCAACTTAGAGGATGATGGTGTGCCATTCTGATTTTATTCAATAAACACCCTGCTACTCACCTCTCACACATTAATATTAATATTTTAAGGTAAGTAATAAGTGTACTCTGTGTGTATCTTACCTTTTATTGTGTTTTTAATGCCTATTTCTGTTGCTAACCTAATATAAGTTAGTGTAAACTTGTTGTCTGGCATTTATTGCATATTTTATGTGCTCTGTTAAAAATACTTGTGGAGCTGTGTGGTAGCCGGGTGGAGGGACAACATTACGTTTTCTCTGCTCGGCCATCAGAGAAAACGTGTATAAATCTGCGTTTGGCCCAGCCACTCCCTCACTCCGCTTTTGTTTACAATTTTCGGCATGAATTATTCATTAATTCTACCTTCGTTTATGATGGCATCTAAAGGTAGTTGTTAGAAACGATTAAATTCAGTGAACACGGTATGTCGATGTTAATAATATGGCTCTGGGCCACAGTGTAGGTGGCCGGTAGGTGTAGCCCAGGCAGGCTACACCTACTGGCTACCTACACTGACTTCCTACAAATAAATACTACTCACCTCTCTTCCTATATTAAGACTACACATATTTTAAGGTAAATAATGAGTGTACTGTATGTGTATTTTACCTCTCTGGGATGTTTTAAATATCGTATATTAAGTATGAGACGGGGAGCCAGAGCTACCTACACCTGGGCTACCTGCACTTGACTTCCTACAAATAAGTACTACTCACCTCTCTCCCTACAAATACTTTAAGATAAGTAATGAATTTACTGTGAATGTATTTTACTTTGTGTGTTTTTAACCCTTTCAGGGTCCGTCCCGTAGATCTACGGCTTTACATTCAGGGTCCAAACCGTAGATCTACGCCATGAGCTCAGCTCACTCTGATAAACTGTGAGTGGTACATTTGGGCCTAGATATGAGAGAATACATCTATGTGGTATGTGTGCACCACATAAAACAGATCCTGCAGCACACTGTGTATAATGAGAGAAAAAAAATGAAATCATGATTTTTCGATTAAAACAGCAACTTTGCAGTGTTTTTTCGTATGTTTTTTATAGTTGTATTTGCGATTTCTTGGTCTCATTTGATAGAATGGAAGACATATTACAGAAATAGAGATGATTTTGATTGGTTTTAGCACTGGAAATGGCTTGAAACTGAGCTCAAAGTAGCAGAAATGTTAAATTTTTGCCGATATTCAAGAGTAAACAAACGACCTCACACATCTAATACACGTCAGCTGGTGGGTCTAATATACATTCACAAATATGGTGATGATATTTATACAATTATTACAATATTGCATAACAGTAAATCTTCTATTTTTTGGTGTGAATAAAAATTCATTATGTGAATAAAAAATCAAAATGGAATTTATTTGTAAAGCCTCAAAACATAACTAATGAACATAGGAAATGTTAGTTTAGTGCCAAGAATGCCTACATTGTTCATTCTGGACCCTATTTTGAAATTGGAATATTTTGAACTTTGTGTTAAATTGGCCAAATTAACAATTTCCGATCACTTTATTTTGTAGTTGAAACAGTTGACTTGGCGATTTCTTGTGCTCAATCGATAGAATAGAAGTAATACTAGTGAAATAGCTAAGAATTTGGTTGATTGGAATAATGTAATTGGCCTAAAATGGGAGTCAAAGTCGGCAAAATCGCCGATTCGTAAATATCACTGAGACATCAAAATTCGCGAGAGCATAATTTCGTCAATTTTCCACCAAATTTCGTACTTTTTGTTTTATTACCTTCACAAAAAGATTCTCTACGATTTCATAAGAAAAAATAACAAATTTTTTTTTTGAAAATTCTTGGACAATGGTGCATGACTCCAGATTTGGGCCTTGGACCCTGAAAGGGTTAATGCCTAGTTCTATTACTAACCTAATATAATTTAGTGTAAACTTGTTGTTTGGCATTTATATGCATTTATAAATGGAAAAAAATGGCGTTCTGCCTTCCGGCGATGTCTGCTTTCTGGCGACAACCTGGAACCTAACCTGCCGTATAAGTGGGGCCCTACTGTACAAGGACATATGTTCTTGTATTGATAAAGACACTGGGTGGTGTAACATTTACAAATAAAGATACCCGGATATTGTACATCTGGGTATCCAATTCTTTATCTTGTTGGTATTGTATACCATTCATGTACAACATAGTATTGTATACCATTCATGTACAACATGGTATTATATACCATTCATGTACAACATGGTATTGTATACCATTCATGTACAACATGGTATTGTATACTGTTCATGTACAACATGGTATTGTATACCATTCATGTACAACATGGTATTATATACCATTCATGTACAACATGGTATTGTATACCATTCATGTACAACATGGTATTGTATACCATTCATGTACAACATGGTATTGTATACCATTCATGTACAACATGGTATTATATACCATTCATGTACAACATGGTATTGTATACCATTCATGTACAACATGGTATTGTATACTGTTCATGTACAACATGGTATTGTATACCATTCATTTACAACATGGCTGCCTCTCTTACAGATTTTGCATGTTCTGTGACTAAAATATTGTGGTTTTTATTAGTGATGGAGTCGGTAGGAGGAAATAAATGGCCCAGGATAAGAATACAGCAGGTTCTCGAATAACATCATTTTCTTATAACGTTGATGTGATAATAAAATTGAAAGATTATAATTATAAATTATTGTAACCCAAGAATTTGAAAAGTATGTGGTAATCATACGATAATTGTTTCGCTTAAAGTTAGTCTCCAGGAACCTATCGATGATGTTAAGTGAGGATTTACTGTATGGGTCACGGACTGGGTCGCGGGGATGTTGACCCCCCCGAAGCCTCCTCCAGGTATAGTTAAGGAAGATACAGTGGAATCTTGGTACTCGAACTCAATTCATTCTGGAAGGCTGTTCGAGTGCCTATCCATTGGAGTATCGAACAGATTCTTCCCAACTAATTTTCTTGTTGGTCGGCTGCTATCACTAATCCTCGTAGGCCCTGTAGTGAATTATACACATAATATAAATGCCAAAAAATGCAAAGAAACATGAAATAGTTTACAGCGAAGTTCTGGCAAGTCTAAAACTAAAATAAATGCATTATTGAGCATAAATATGCAGCTTAAAAAAAAAACAGTCTTAAGATTTGTCCAACACAAGAATTAACACAACCATACAATGAAATTCCGAACTCAAAATTGATAATAAAAATGGAAAATTATTATTATCAGAAGTGTTAATGAAGGTTGAAAAATACAGAAATAGTATGAAAGAATTATGTGACATAAGACAAGCATAAAGAACCAAGACAACTTACAACTGGAAGAAAACTGATACAGATATTGAAGCATCAAGGAAGGCTTCTTGATGCTGGTGAGGGGCTCTTGATCTAGGGGATTGGATCTATGCTTCTACCCCAGCTCCCCTTCAGGTGCTACACAATCCCTACAGGTTTAGTGCTCTCCCATAATTTTTTATTAACACATTGGCCTTCTCCCACCAAGGCAGGGCAGCCCATAAAAGAAAAACTTTCATCACTATTCACTCCATCACTGTCTTACCGGAGGCATGCTTACACTACAGTTATAAAACTGCAACATTAACACCCCTCCTTCAGAGTGCACTGTACTTCCCATCTCCAGGAATCAAGTCCAGCTTGCCAGTTTCCCTGAACCCCTTCATAAATGTTACCTTGCTTACACTCCAACAGCATGTCAAGTCCTAAAAACCATTTGTCTCCATTTGCTCTTAACATGCTCACGCATGCTTGCTGGACGTCCAAGCCCCTCACGCACAAAACCACCTTTACCCCCTCCAACCTGTCGCAATCCCCCTCTCTCCTACATACTCTAACCTGAGCCTCACTATCCTCGTAAAAACTCTTCACTGCACAATACAAATAGGTAATATAAATATTGAAATCGATACACTACCTGGAACTACCATTATCACCATTAACTACTATCATCACCATCATTAACTACTACCATCGCTACCTAACATGTTAATGTGCCTCAAGATCTATCCTAGCATGGGCTAGTAGGTCTACTGCCATGCTTCTCTAATATTTACACTTATGTTTCTCCAGCCTATACCTCTTCAAGGGGGGCTCCTTGGCGTGGTGAAGAGGCTCTTGGTCTGAGGAATTAGACCTGTCGGTCTCCTTCCTCAGACCAAACCTAATTACCCCCCAATCCCCCCTTCCCTCTCCCATCCTCCCCTTTCTCCTTTCCTCCTCCTCCTCCCCACCCCTCCCTTTTGCCCTTCCTTTTTGGCTTTTGGGATTTTTTCCCACAGGCGCGCTAGTTCCTAGGTAGGGGAAAGGGTACCGGGGTCCATCCCATTCCGTTGAGGTGCTTGGTGGTGGCGTAGTTTGCCATGGAATCTGGATTGGCTGGGGATGTCCCGATCCCACTCCGGTATCCCGGAGGGTGGCTTTGGGTGTCTTTCGGGCGACGGGTGTATCTCTGGAAGCCACCTTTTGGATTCCGGGGGGTGGTGGCCGAAGGAGGTATGCTTTGTGGCGGATATCCGGCCGCCCTCTCTTTTGTCCACCGAGGTAGCTCGGCAGATGTGAGGTTGCTATCCCGGATTGCTGGTTTACTGGCATGATGGGTAGGGTATGGCATGGGTTCCATGCTGCATCTGCGCTACTTGCGGTGCTGAGGTCCTCTTGGGCACAGAGGGAGATTTCTGGCCCTTTCATTCCTCCTAGGCTGTATAGTCCTTGTGGCTTAGCGCTTCTTTTTGATTATAATAATAATAATAATCATTCCTCCTAGGAACTATCCCTCCCTGGTTCCCCCTTTTTTTATTCTTTTTTTTTTTTATTTTTATTTTCTTTTCTTCTTTCTTTTTTTTTTTGAAAAAAACAGAAAGAAAGAAGTAGCCTAACCATGGAGTACCCGATCCATGACCCCGCTACCCCTGGGCCCCTTATTGTTACCACACCCTGTTCTGACCTCGCCTCATCTTTTGGCCACTCTTCGGACATTCCTAAGGCCCCTGTACCTCGTGCTGGTGCTGTTTCCTCACCCGCTTCAGGTACCTGGGCTTCCACTGACTCCTTCAATTTGTCTGACCTCCGCTCTCCTTTGACTATGCTTCCGGCTTCTCCCTCTACGGTGCGGCGATTTTCGAATCGCCGGCCCGTCCCACGTCGGACCGACTCTGGTCCCACTTCTAAACGTCAACAACAATCCTAATGATGTTACTTCGTTACCTTCTCTTTTTCTACTCGGAAAAGACCAACACGTCATGCACTCCCTCTCCACACTCAGTTTCAGACCACACAATGGACAAAATTCTTTACATTAAGACCGACTTCTTCTACTGCCTATCTTTCCGACCATAGTAATGGCAAAGCGCTCCTATGCCACGTTGGTAGAGATATTTCCTTTCATGCTCTTAAGAGTGGTACGCGCATCATCACAGTCCAGAATTCTACCCAAGCTCATGATCTTTCTCTTTTTTCACATATCGATACTATTCCTATCACTATCGAGAAACATCATTCCCTCAATTCTTGTAGTGGTACTGTTATTCTGCCCCATACCATAGTCCAACAGAATTTCCAGACATGTGGCACTGACATTCTCAAACAGCTGGAACTCCAAGATCTCCCAATTCTCAAGGTAGACACTTATGTTCTTCCTGCCCGCGGGCGATGTGGCTCGTTTAACTTTTGACAGCCGTGAACTCCCATCCTCTGTTTATGTAGCAGGACATCGGTTACAAGTTCGGAAGGTGATCCCTACACTGCAACAGTGTAGGAATTGCTGGCGATTTGGCCACCCAGCAAAATATTGCAGATCTATAGCCGAATGCCCAGTCTGTGGTGCCGATGACCATTCTAATATGTCTTGCAGTCGAACTCCCTCTTGCCTCAACTGTCGTGAGGCTCACCCTTCGTACTCTCGCCGTTGCCAAGTCTACTTACATGAGCGGGAAATTCGTTGCCTCAAAGAGGCAGAAGGCCTCCCTTATATTATGGCGGTTTCTCATCTCCACTTCCAAGGGAGACTGCCCCATGTTTCTTATTCTCGTGTTTCAAAGCGTCCCCCACTTCTGGGGTCACATCTGCAGCCTCCTCTGTGGTTGCCACTCCCATAGTCACTCCTGTTTCTAATTCTTTTGCTGTCCTGGGCTCAGACGTCCCTACTTCAACTCCTCAGTCTGTCCTCACTTCTTCGTGTCCTCCCTCACAAACCCCGGTATCGACAAGACCTCGTACGACACCACCTCCCAATCATCCCTCTACTTCTCAGAGGCCCAAAAAATCTCCTTTAACCCCTCCTTCCCTACATCCACCTCCACATTTTACCTTCCCGGTCTCTGTACCTGAGTCTTCCCCTTTCACTGGCTCTGTTACAAGTGTGGAGGTTCATCATCCTCCTCGTACTGTGCCTTCCTCCCCTGTCCCCTCCCAAGTTTCTTCCTCTTCTGCCACCTCCCAGGTTTCCGCCTCTTTGGTCCCCTCCCACACTTCTCCAGTTCCCTCCACCCTTTTGCCACCCCCTACCTTGGTACAGTCCATTACAGCTCCGATCTTTACTCAAACTCCTCCTCCTTCCATCTCCAATATTGTCTCCCATACGACGTCTCTGAACTCCGAAACACTTGAAGCAATCTCTGAATATATTGCAGAGACCAAACCATCAATGGACACTGATCCACCCTCTGTTCCTTCTCTTTCCTCTTCTCCATCTGCGCAACTCCTTTCTTCACAACGCACCGTTCCTTCGCTACTTGAACGTTTTCCTTTACCACCGCATGTGGACTTTTCTAACCCCTCTAGTCTGTAGGTACCCATGGCCTATTTATAGTGGAATATTCGCGGCCTCAGGGGTAATCGGGGTGAGCTTCAGATGTTGCTCTCCCAGTTTTCCCCTGTTGGTGTTTGCTTACAGGAACCAAAATTACACTCTGCCGTTATCTATCCTATCTCAGGCTATAATTTATTGTATTCTTCAGATCCTTTTCCTGATGGGACCTTTAATGAAAGTGCCCTTCTTCTACGCACTGATATTCTGTACCATCAGCTATTCGTTCGTACTTCGCTGCATTACACAGCAGCCCGTATCCACTTGCATATGTGGTATACACTCTGTTCTTTGTATCTCTCTCCTTCTCAGGCATTATCTATCCCAGATATTGCCTTTCTTGTTTCGTCATTACCGCCACCACTTCTGTTACTTCGCGATTTTAATGCCCATCATTTCCTCTGGGGGGTCTCACTGTGATTCCTGTGGCATTCAGTTAGAGGCTTTTCTTGCTACCCACTCCCTCCATGTTTTAAATACAGGTACTCACACCCATTTTGATCCTCGGACTCATACTCTCTCTTGCATCAATCTCTCAGTCTGCTCTTCCTCCGCCGAATTAGACTTCACCTGGTCTGTTCTCCTGGATTTACATGACAGCGATCATTTCCCAATCATTCTTACTTCCCCTTCATATTCACCACTTCTTCGTAACCCACGCTGGCAATTTGATCAGGCAAATTGGAACCTTTACTCACAACTAACTGTTTTTAGTGAGGTTCCTTCTTCATCCTCCATTGATGAACTTTTACACCTCTTCTCGTCCTCTGTTTTAACCACAGCTTCTCATTCTATACCCCAAACTTCAGGCAGGCATTCTCAGAAATGCGTGCCTTGGTGGTCTGCTTGTGCTCGTGCAGTACGTTTGAAATGCGCTGCGTGGGGCAGGTACCGGTACAATAGAACCATGGAGAGACTTCTTGATTTTAAGCAGAAGCATGCGATCGCTCACCGTGTCATCCGTGACGCTAAACGCACTTGCTGGCGAGATTATGTCTCCATCACCTCTGCTGCCTCTATGAGTGCAGTCTGGAAAAAAGTACGAAAACTGAGTGGTAAATATTCTCCTGACTCGGCTCCTGTTCTGCGGGTTGCTGGTGTTGATATAGCAAACCCACTAGATGTTGCCAATGAAATTGGCAATCATCTGGTCCATATTTCTCAGGGGCTCCATCTATGCCCCTCGTTTCTTTCCTCAAAGTCTGCCAGATAGTTAGCACCCTTGGACTTTTCTCTCAGAGAAGAACAGTATAATGTGCCTTTTACACTTCAGGAACTGGAGGCAACACTCTCAGCTTGCCGATCATCGGCAGCTGGGCCCGACGACATTCATATTCGTATGCTACAACATTTACATCAGTCAGCCCTTGCAGTCCTATTACGCCTTTTCAATCTTATTTGGTCACAGGGAGTTCTTCCACAGCTGTGGAAATCTGCCATTGTTCTCCCTTTCCGCAAATCTGGTACTACGGGACATGAAGCCTCCCACTATCGTCCCATTGCTCTTACCAGTGCAGTTTGCAAAGTGATGGAACGCCTGGTAAATAGACGTTTAGTGTGGTATTTAGAGACACACAACAGTCTCTCCACTCGTCAATATGGCTTTCGTAAGGGCCGTTCTACCATAGACCCCTTACTACGCTTGGATATGTATGTTCGTAATGCCTTTGCGAATAACCACTCAGTTATTGCCATATTTTTTGACCTTGAGAAGGCATATGACACAACTTGGAGGTATAATATTTTGGCCCAAGCCCACTCCTTAGGCCTTTGAGGCACTCTACCATCCTTAAGAACTTTTTAACCAGCAGACATTTCCGTGTTCGTGTTAATAATGTGCTCTCCCCAGACTTTATCCAAGCTGAAGGTGTCCCCCAGGGATGTGTTCTGAGCACAACACTTTTTCTCCTTGCTATAAATGATTTGGCCTCTAGTCTTCCATCCAATATTTGGTCATCACTCTATGTTGATGACTTCGCTATTGCATGTGCAGGTGCTGACTGTCACCTCATTACAGTTTCTCTCCAACATACGGTCAACCGTGTTTCCAATTGAGCCACCACACATGGGTTTAAGTTTTCCAGTACCAAAGCTCATCAAATTACTTTCACTAGATGCTGTCATCTGTGATCATCCTTTGTACCTCTATGGCTCCCGTATCCCTGAACGTGATACAGTCAGGTTTCTAGGCCTCCTCTTTGACTGTAGGTTATCCTGGAAACCTTACATTACCTCTCTGAAGGCAACTTGTCACAGCCAGCTGAACCTTCTTAAAACCCTTGCTCATCTTTCATGGGGAGCTGATCGTCGAACTCTCCTTCGCCCTCATTTTATCGAAGCTTGATTATGGTGACCAGATCTATTCAACGGCCCCTCTTGCTACTCTCTCTAGCCTTAACCCCATTCATCACCAAGGATTACGTTTATGCCTTGGTGCTTTTCGCTCTTCCCCTGTTGAGAACCTCTATGCAGAAGCGAACGTTCCATCCTTATCCGATCGCCGTGATGCCCATTGCCTTCGCTACTATGTACGCTCTCATGATCTCCCCAATCCTTCCATTTATAGAATGGTCACCAATATTAGTAGGCATTTGTTTGCCGCCCCTGTTTGCTCCGTCCCTTCTCCCTTCGCCTACATTCGCTCTTGTCTTCTCTTCAATTACCACCTTTCTATGTTCATGTAGCATCTCACTTTTCCCTACCCCCCTGGGAAGTTCCAGCTGTTCGAGTCTGTTCTTTCTCACTCCCTTGCTCGAAAGCCCAACTGTCTACGGTAGCTTCCCGTTCTCTTTTTCTTGACCACTTCCACTCTCATTCTCATGCCATTGCAGTGTACACAGATGGCTCTAAGTCTTCTGACAGTTTAGGATTCACAGCAGTGTTTCCAGACAGCGTCGTACGAGGGCATTTGCTATCTTCGGCTAGTATCTTTACTGCTGAATTGTATGCCATTCTTGCAGCACTTATCTGTATTGAATCTATGCCTATGTCATCATTTGTGGTCGTCTCAGACTCCCTTAGTGCTTTACAGGCTATACAGAAATTTGATACACCTCACCCCTTAGTCCTCCATATCCAACATTGGCTATGCCGCATCTCTTCCAAGCATAAAGATATTGCTTTTTGTTGGGTCCCTGGTCATGTTGACGTACAGGGCAATGAACAGGCAGACGCTGCTGCGCGGTCAGCAGTACATGACCTATCAGTTTCATATAGGGGTGTTCCATTTACAGACTACATGTATTTTGCTGCAATAGCTACCCACCTTCACACCGTTGGCAACAACGTTGGTCTACTCTGCTCACGTTGGCAACAACGTTGGTCTACTCTGCTCGGTAACAAACTTCAATCTATTAAACCGAGTATAGGTTACTGGCCATCTTCTTGTCACCAATGTCGAGGTTGGGAGACTACTCTCTCCCGATTTTGCATTTGGCCATACTCAACTTACTCATGGTTATCTCATGGAGAGGCGCCCTGCTCCTCTCTGTGAGAATTGTCAGGTTCCATTATCAGTTAGCCACATTCTATTAGACTGCCCACTTTATCAACGAGCACGCAGAATATACCTCCGTCGTCGTCTTCGCTCCGCTGCTCTCTCTTTACCTTCCCTTCTCGCTGATGGACCCACCTTTCATCCAGACTCTCTCATTGACTTTTTGACAACTGACTTACTTCACAAACTCTGATGATACCTTCAGCCCTTTCTACCTCAATCTCTTGCTGCCCTCTACCCCCACACTATCCCCTGCCCTGCTGTTTTCTGTAACCTACTAATCATCCCTCCCCCCTTCTACTGCCCAATACCCTCGCTTCCTTCCCTACCCTGCAGCGCTGTATAGCCCTTGTGGCTTAGCACTTTTTTTTATTATAATTCTCCAGCCTATAAACTGTGGTTATGAGCTTATAAACTGTGGGAATGCTTGAAGTTCCTGAACCTGTACTCCCTAGAATGCAGGAGGGAGAGATACATGATTATATACGTCTGGAAAATCCTAGAGGGACTAGTACCAAACTTGCACATGAAAATCACTCCTTGGCATATGATGTAACATCCCCCCAATGAAAAGCAGAGGTGCCACTAGCATGAGACAATACAACAAGTATCAGGGGCCCAAATCTTCAACTGCTTCCCATTGTACATCAGGGGGATTGCCAATAGACCCCTGGCTGTCTTCAAGCAGGCACTGGACAGGCACCTCAAGTCAGTACCTGACCAGCCGGGCTGTGGTTTGTACGTTGGATTGAGTGTGGCCAGCAGTAGCAGCCTGGTTGATCAGGCCCGATCCACCATGAGGCCTGGTCACAGACCGGGTCATGGGGGCATTGACCCCCAGAACACTCTCCAGGTATACCAGATATGATCCATCACAAATTCTGATACAAGATTATTGTCTTAATAAAATTAGTTACTGTCTGTGTGTCTACAACTACAGATCCTCTCAAGGAAGGTTCCTTGATGCTAGTGAGGGGCTCTTGATCTAGGGAATTGGATTTGACCTCTAGTTCCCTGAATACCTTCCACATCCCCCACAGGTGCTGTACAGTCCTACAGGTTTAGCGCTTCCCCTTGATTATAATAGTACTACAGATGGCACCTATAGCATTGCACTTTGGTGCCATCTTGTATAAGGAAAATAGTGCTTGGAGTCATTAAGTCACTACACTGCATTTGGGGTGCCATCTAGTGCAGGGAGACAGCCCTGTGTGACCCAGGTGGGTTTAGCACTTGGCTTTGCTAATGGCACTAAGTTAATGAAAAATGGCACTAGGCTGCCATCTATTGAAGAGATTAAATTAAATTAGTTAATTTTTTTGCACAGATGGCACTAAAAATTACTAATGAAAATAGCACTTGGATGCCATCTATTATTGGAATTGTTTACTAAATCTAGTTCAGTTTTTGATTAATAGATGGCACTGTAAGTTATTGAAAATGGGAAGATAAACTAGAGACTAAACTAAATTTTTTTTTAGTTCACTTTTTGCTCAATAGATGGCGAAAAAAAAATTAGAAAATGGGATGATAAACTAGGGAAGACTAAACAATTTTTTTTAGTTCACTTTTTGCTCAATAGATGGCGAAAAAAAATTAGAAAATGGGATGATGAACTAGGGAAGACTAAACTAAATATTTTTAGTTCATTTTTTGCTCAACAGATGGCGCTGAAAATTAATAGGAATGGCACTTTGACGCCATCTATTGTGAGAATTATGAACTAAATTTTTAGTTCATTTTTTGCATAATAGATGGCGCTGAAAATTACTAATGAAAATGGCACTTGGATGCCATCTAGTGAGAGAATTATGAACTAAAAATATTTTGTTTACTCCCCTAATTAATGCTCCCATTTTCAAATTTTTTTTTTGCCATCTATTGAGCAAAAAGTGAACTAAAAAATATTTAGTTGTTTCCCCTAATTTATCCTCCCATTTTCATTAACTCAGCATCATTTATTATGCAAAAAATGAACTAAAGATTTAGTTCATAATTCCAACAATAGATGGCATCCAAGTGCCCTTCTCATCTCCAGTGCCATCTAGTGTGCAAAATTATTATCAAATAAAGCGCTAAACCGACAAGGGTCATGCAGCATTATTATTATTATAATCAAAAAGAAGCGCTAAGCCACAAGGACTATACAGCAGGGGTCATGCAGCAGTGTGCAAAAAAAAAAAAAAAAAAAAAAAAAAAAAAAAAAATATTTATAGTCTCTCCTCCCATTTTCATTAACTTATATTATTATAATCAAAAAGAAGCGCTAAGCCATCATTAACTTATAGTACCATCTATTATGCAAAAAATGAACTAATTTAACCCTTAAACTGTCCAAACGCAGATCTACGTTTTTTTCAACATTTCACTGTAAAAAAAGTAATCTTTTTTTACATTTGAAAATGTGTATTATTATTATTATAATCAAAAAGAAGCGCTAAGCCACAAGGGCTATACAGCAGGGGTCATGCAGCAGTGTGCAAAAAAAAAAAAAAAAAAAAAAAAAAAAAAAAATATTTATAGTCTCCTCCCATTTTCATTAACTTATATTATTATAATCAAAAAGAAGCGCTAAGCCATCATTAACTTATAGTACCATCTATTATGCAAAAAATGAACTAATTTAACCCTTAAACTGTCCAAACGTAGACCTACGTTTTTTTCAACATTTCACTGTAAAAAAAGTAATCTTTTTTTACATTTGAAAATGTGTAAAAAAAAAAATTGATCTACCTTTTTTTATATTGGAAAATATGTAGATCTACTTTTGGAGCACTACACATGTGAACACGGATCTGTTTGGACAGTTTAAGGGTTAATATGTAATTCCAGCAATAGATGGCATCAGTGTCATTTTTATAAATTTTTAGTGCCATGTATTATGCAAAAAAATTTTTTTTTTTATTCTCCCTACAGTAGATGGCAGCCTGGTGCCATTTTCATTAACTTTTACTTTTTCTGTTACCAAGGGTGAAGCACAAAACCCACAGAGGTCATAGTGTGCCTGGGAAATGGGAGGCAATTATATTATTATAATCAAAAAGAAGCGCTAAGCCACAAGGGCTATACAGCGCTGGTTATAATCATAACTGGAGTTTACCTGGAGAGAGTTCCGGGGGTCAACGCCCCCGTGGCCCGGTCTGTGACCAGGCCGCCTGGTGGATCAGAGCCTGATCAACCAGGCTGTTGCTGCTGGCTGCACGCAAACCAACGTACGAGCCACAGCCCGGCTGGTCAGGAACCGATTTTAGGTGCTTGTCCAGTGCCAGCTTGAAGACTGCCAGGGGTCTGTTGGTAATCCCCCTTATGTATGCTGGGAGGCAGTTGAACAGTCTTGGGCCCGACACTTATTGTATGATTTCTTAACGTGCTAGTGACACCCCTGCTTTTCATTGGGGGGATGTTGCATCGTCTGCCAAGTCTTTTGCTTTCGTAGTGAGTGATTTTCGTGTGCAAGTTCGGTACTAGTCCCTCTAGGATTTTCCAGGTGTATATAATCATGTATCTCTCCCACCTGCGTTCCAGGGAATACAGGTTCAGGAACCTCAAGCGCTCCCAGTAATTGAGGTGTTTTATCTCCGTTATGCACGCCGTGAAGGTTCTCTGTACATTTTTTAGGTCAGCAATTTCACCTGCCTTGAAAGAGCTAAATCCACAAGGGTCAATGAGAGGCAGGCCAATTCAATCCAAGAGAGGATTATTACAATCAAGGGGGAGCGCTAAACTCATAGAATTATACAGCGCATTTAGGGGGGAAGACTGAAGGTATTCAAGCTCAATTAAGGGAACTGGAGCACAGATCCAATTCCCTAGATCAAGAGCCCCTCACCAACATCAAGGAACCTTCCTTGAGAGGATCTAAGAGAGGAAAAAGTCCAATTCCTTGCATCAAGTGCCCAACACTAGCATCAACTTCAGTAGACGCAGTAAAGTGGTCGAGAAAGAGACACGAGCAAATGTGAATATCTAATAAATATTTGAATTCTGGGACTATGATCCTAACAAACACAGGTTTGAGAACAACACATACTGGCAAGAAAGGTGATGACATGACAGTGAGGTAAGAGACAGCATCAGGTAACCTATGAAGTCAAGTGACAACCACATAATGTAGTGGACAGGTCTAAGGTTGTGTTTGATATAAGGACACAAGTGCAACTAACGTAACATTATATTGTAGCAACAATTCACTCTGCAGGAACTTTGTTAAGACATTACAAACAAGGACACAGAGTATATATAGGTATAGTGTGAGGTGCAAAGCATAATACAATCATTGTAGGTAATAGCAGTAGTATTTGTGGTAGTAATAGTACAACTACTACCACCACCTACAATGATTATATTATGCTTTGCACCTCACAATATACCTATATATACTCTCTGTGTCCATGTATTGTTTGTAATGGGTTTGACAAAGCTCCTGGAGAGCAAAATGTTGCCACAATAAAATGTCACATTAGTTGCACTTTGTGTCCATTTATCTAACATACTGTTGGTAATTCTACCATCAATATTACATCTAAAGTTGTGTCCTGTGATGACTTTCAATGTCAAAAATGCCTGGAAGCCTCATTAATTATTCACTAAAATTTAATAAAAAAAAGTTGGAAATTATGTGGTGGTCATGGGGATTATCTGCCCCTGGGCTCGGTCACAGACCAGGCCTCCTAGGCTCCCCCTGGGCTCGGTCACAGACCAGACACCAGGCCTCCTAGGCTCCCCCTGGGCTCGCTGTATAGCCCTTGTGGCTTAGCGCTTCTTTTTGATTATAATAATAATTCCCCTGGGCTTGGTCACAGACCAGACATCAGGCCTCCTAGGCTCCCCCTGGGCTTGGTCACAGACCAGGCCTCCTAGGCTCCCCCTGGGCTCAGTCACAGACCAGGCCTCCTAGGCTCCCCCTGGGCTTGGTCATAGACCAGGCCTTCTAGGCTCCCCTGGGCTCGGTCACAGACCAGGCCTCCTAGGCTCCCCCTGGGCTCGGTCACAGACCAGGCCTTCTAGGCTCCCCCTGGGCTTGGTCACAGACCAGGCCTTCTAGGCTCCCCCTAAGCTCAGTCACAGACCAAGCCTCCTAGGCTCCCCCTGGGCTCGGTCACAGACCAGGCCTCCTAGGCTCCCCCTGGGCTTGGTCACAGACCAGGCCTTCTAGGCTCCCCCTGGGCTTGGTCACAGACCAGGCCTTCTAGGCTCCCCCTGGGCTCAGTCACAGACCAAGCCTCCTAGGCTCCCCCTGGGCTTGGTCACACACCAGGCCTAGGCTCCCCCTGGGCTTGGTCACAGACCAGGCCTCTTAGGCTCCCCCTGGGCTCGGTCACAGACCAGGCCTCCTAGGGTCCCCCTGGGCTCGGTCACAGACCAGGCCTCCTAGGGTCCCCCTGGGCTCGGTCACAGACCAGGCCTCTTAGGTAGGAAATATTACAGGATTAAGAACTATGTATTACAAAACACAAAGGAAAGCAATATAGGAAAGCCCTGTGTTTTCTGCTCCCTCTTTACTGTTCTCACTTTTTCAGCAGTTTTCAATTTAGTTATTGTTTGGTGCTTTTTCTGCTTCTTTGCACAACAGTTGTGTCAGGGAAGAGTTACCGGTGTCATGTTTTAAGTATTATATGTATTTTGTATGTGATTTTTTTATGCCAAGCTGTACTGAGCACTTTATATACAGTGGACCCCCGGTTTACGATCAGCTCCCAATGCGACCAATTATGTAAGTGTATTTATGTAAGTGCGTTTGTATGTGTATGTTTGGGGGTCTGAAATGGACTAATCTACTTCACAATATTCCTTATGGGAACAAATTCGGTCAGTACTGGCACCTGAACATACATAATATCGTAAACCGGGGGTCCACTGTATTATAGTGTAAACATGTTATCGGGAATTTCAGACCCTTTCGATATTGAAAAAAAAAACTTTTCCACTTGCCAACAACTATCACTTATCAGTGAGGGTCAGGAACATAACAGCTATGAAAACAGGAACCTCCTGTAATAATAATATTGTCAAACTAAGCATTAAACCTGGACCAAGGAAAGTAAAGATGTGTGTGTGTGTGTGTGTGCATAGTGAATAAAAGTCGAGGTTTGTAACATTTATACTGAAAAGATGTCCACCCAGAGATGTCAGGCTTAAATTCAGTGGCGGCTCATACGAGGGTGCTGTGGAACTGCAACACCCACTATTTTCACTCAGTATTATCGCTAACATTAAATATGTCTTTTTTTTTTTTTCCTTTAAATCTTTCTTTATGCTTGTACATTATATAATCAAAGAGTTAAAGAAAATAGGGAGTGCTGCAGAACCCCCGCATGAGCCGCCTCTGCTTAAATTCCTTTCCACGTCCACTGCTCAGTAACCTACACTGACATTACTGTCAGTGACAGTAGTGTCAGTTATGTGTTTATTATTAACTTCGTTGATTCCTGAAGACCAGTCACTACATGCAGTTGTGATGAATGGTTTAGAAAACCGACAAGTTGAAGAATTGAGACACTTATGTTTTCTAATGGTAGTTTTGAAGGTGATGAATGTGTCTGCAGTTCTAGAGTTTTCAGGAAGAGTGTTCCAGATTTTAAGGCCTTTGACATACACTAAATTTTTGTGAAGGTTTAGTCGGACACGGGGAATGTCATAGAGATGTTTGTGTCTGGTGTTATGCCTGTGGGTCCTGTCACAACTATCAAGAAAGGGTTTTAGGTCAAGGTTAATATTGGAATTTAAGGTCCTATAGATGCAGATTGCACAGTAGTAAATGTGGATGTTCTGAACAGGGAGTAAGTTTAGATCTATGAAGAGTAGGGGTAGAGTTTGCCAGGGATGGGACTGACTGACTGACTATAGTGACTTGACTTACTGACTGGACTAAGTGACTTACTGACTTGACTAACTATAGTTAGTGAGTACCGACCGACTAAGGGTCGATGAGAAATGAGATGCTTGATACTGAGATGCTTTGCCGTTTCCACGACTAAACTTCCGGTACAGCTTACAATACTGACTGGTTGGAGAGCTGGTCATAAGTCTGAGTGATCTTTAAACAGGTAGGTTGTTATATGAGGAGTACCTGTATTATATAACTTTAACATTGTTACTCATAAAGACCACAATACAAAAAAAAAAAAATCACGAAAAATGGAATATAAAACTAATAAAAAACTGCCAAAGATTTATATCATTATATGAGCACTTTCAAATGCAGTGGAACCTCGGCTTATGAATTTAATCCGTTCCGTGACCTTGTCCGTATCCCGATTTGTTCGTATGCTGAGTCAGTTTTCTTCATTTAAATTAACTGAAAAGCCATTAATCCTTTCCAGTGGAATTCCTGCTCTCAGAGGGAGGAAAAATACACTTAAATATAGAGCTAATATCAACTCTACAGCTTATTTATCTATCACAATTGCTCTAATATGACATAATAAACAATATAAATAACATAGAAACCTGATATATACTCTAGAATAAAATGTCATTATGTGACAAGTGGAGGCAGCTATAACTGCTCCCGCATTGTTGTGGTATTCACTGCCATCTAGTGACGGCCTTTTGAAGCCGTTGATTATTATAATTATTATTATAGTACATTATTATTATATACGTATTATTATTATATTGATTCAGGCTTAATTTAGGGAACTGGAACACACATCCAATTCCATAGATTAAGAGCCCCTCACCATGTATGTACTACTTCTACTAATAATAATACATAATAATAATAACAGTAGTGAAAAACTTCAAAAGGCTGCCAGTAGTTGGCACCACCATCAGCAAAACATTGGTAATCACTACTTTTCACATGTCTAGACTTAAGTAGTCTATAAGTATTAGGTTAAGTCTGCCTGAAATGCCTCAGCATGATAGTGGCTTTCTTTGCTCCAATCATGTTATATGTAAACACACACTGTAACCTTTGCAGAGAAATAAATATTTTATTTATTTATTTAAGGAACCTCCCTTGAGGAGGAAGTACACATTTTCAAATTTCGTTTGTATCCAGAAGCAAAAAATTGACCGAATGACGGTTCGTATCCTGAAGAGTTCGCATGGTGGGGCATTCATAAGCCGAGGTTCCATTGTATAGGGAAAATGATTAATCCGTTCCCATGAAAAAATCCTATTATTGGCATATTATACAATGATGGGGTTGTAAAAATAATTTAAACACTGCTTAATACTAAAATATGTAAATACAAAAGAATTAGATGAAATAAATGCAAATTTAACCTCACTTTGCTTTGCTGAAAAGAGTCGAGTGCCTACCAGGATAGTGCTGAGAAGGGAGGAGGAAATGTTATTGTTTGGAAGGAGAGTCCCCTTCTCTTTTCCACCTCTTTTCCCTATTTCGACCTGGTTGAAGCTCACCAGGCCCAAAGAACTTTGCTTCTGCCTTCTCCTCAGGATGTTTTGGAAATGTGACATAGTCTGGTCATTCCATTATTATTATTATTATTATAATCATGGGAGCGCTAAACCCGTAGGATTATACAGCATATGTGGGGGGATGGAAGGTATTCAGGCTCAATTCAGGGAACTGGAGCACAGATCCAATTCCCTAGATCAAGAGCCCCTCACCAGCATCAAGGAACCTCCCTTGAGGGGTGTGATCATTCCAGACAATGCTATTATAGCTTGTTTGGGGTTTGTTGGGGTGGTACTTCTCTGCAAAGTTTTTGACGTCCATCCATTTGGCAAAGATTTCCTTGATTAATGAAGTAGGTACTTCCTTTATCTCCTCTTCTGATCCTGAAGAGAGTGCATCCATCTTAGACTTGTGCTCCTCCTTCTCAAGTTCCTGTAACTCCTCAGTGGTCAGTTCTTCCCTGTGCTCCTCCACTAACTCCTCCACATCACCATCACACATCCAGACTCATGGACCTGCCCAGAGAGACAATGTCCTCCACTGTACCATTTCCTTCGTTGTTTGGTTCTTCTCATTAACTTTCTTAGAACTCATGGTTAATGAATTTACTAGAAATTTATACGACAAAACACAAAATCACGTAAAAATTCACAGTTACAGTGCGGGTTGTTACAGTATGCAAACCTAAGTAATGTATATTAGAGCTGTGTACATATTAGATGAATTAAATGTGGGCAGTCCTGGCTTTGTAAACAAGTGTAGCACACGGTGTCATGACTCATTTTGACCCATATAAGTTCTAGTACGCGAGTCGTATTCCAAAGAAAGGTCACATATCAAGCAAAATTTTTCATGTCCAAACAGGACGTATACCAAGTTGGACTTATTCCAAAGCGGACGTATACTGAGTTACCAGTGTATCTGTAAATGGTATCATAAGTTCTATGCACATAAAAGGCCCGAAGATCTGGAACTCGCTACCGGAACAGGTCAAAGATCCCCAGACAGCTTATAAATTTAGGACTTTGCTAAAAAATTATCTTCTCTCACATTATTATTATTATAATCAAAAAGAAGCGCTAAGCCACAAGGGCTATACAGCACTGCAGGGTAGGGAAGGAAGCGAGGGTATAGGATGGCAGAAGGGAGGAGGGATGATCAGTAGGTTACAGAAAACAGCGGGGCAGGGGATAGTACGGGGGTAGAGGGTAGCAAGAGATTGAAGTAGAAAGGGCAGAAGGTATCAGAATTTGTGAAGTAAGTCGGTTGTTGTCAAAAAGTCAATGAGAGAGTCTGGATGAAAGGTGGGTCCATCAGCGAGAAGGGAAGGTAGAGAGAGAGCAGCAGAGCGAAGACGACGATGGAGGTAAATTCTGCGTGCTCGTTGATAAAGTGGGCAGTCCAACAGAGTATGGCTGACTGATAATGGAACTTGGCAATTCTCACAGAGAGGAGCAGGGCGCCTCTCCATGAGATATCCATGAGTAAGACGAGTATGGCCAATGCGAAGACGGGAGAGAGTAGTCTCCCAACCTCGACACTGGTGATAAGAAGACGGCCAGTAACCTATACTCGGTTTAATAGATTGAAGTTTGTTGCCGAGCATAGTAGACCAACGTTGTTGCCAACGGGTGTGAAGTTGGGAAGATATTGCAGCAAAATAGTCCGTAAATGGAATACCTCTACATGAAACTGGTAGGTCATGTACTGCTGACCGCGCAGCAGTGTCTGCCTGTTCATTGCCCTGTACGTCAACATGACCAGGGACCCAACAAAAAACAATATCTTTATGCTTGGTAAAGATACGGCGTAGCCAAAGTTGGATACGGAGGACTAAGGGGTGAGGTGTATCAAATTTCTGTATAGCCTGTAAAGCACTAAGGGAGTCTGAGACAACCACAAATGATGACACAGGCATAGATGCAATACGGATAAGTGCTGTAAGGATGGCATACAATTCAGCAGTAAAAATACTAGCCGAAGATAGTAAATGCCCTTGTATGACGCTGTCCGGAAACACTGCTGCGAATCCTACGCCGTCAGAAGACTTAGAGCCATCTGTGTACACAGCAATGGCATGAGAATGAGAGTGAAAGTGGTCAAGAAAAAGAGAGCGGGAAGCGACCGTAGACAGTTGGGCTTTCGAGCAAGGGAGAGAGAAAGAACAGACTCGAACAGCTGGAACTTCCCAGGGGGGTAGGGAAAAGTGAGATGCTACATGTACATAGAAAGGTGGTAATTGAAGAGAAGACAAGAGCGAATGAAGGCGAAGAGAGAAGGGACGGAGTAAACAGGGGCGACGAACAAATAAAGAATGTCTACTAATATCAGTGACCATTCTATAAATGGAAGGATTGCGGAGATCATGAGAGCGTACATAGTAGCGAAGGCAATGGGCATCACGGCGATCGGATAAGGATGGAACGTTCGCTTCTGCATAGAGGCTCTTGACAGGGGAAGAGCGAAAAGCACCAAGGCATAAACGTAATCCTTGGTGATGAATGGGGTTAAGGCTAGAGAGAGTAGCAGGAGATGCCGCTTGTTACGGCCCCCTGCCAAACTAGCGGTTAAATAGTTAACCTGCCGGCCGGCAGTACCACTGGGTACGTCATCAAACCCAATGTGGGGACTGCTGAGCCGGCCTTAGAGCATTAAGTACCTGAGTGCCTCACGGTGCGCATCTAAGCAGTAGGTACCTGACCACCTAATCGTACACATCTACTGGCTTTAGAAGCATTAAGTACCTGAACTCCTCAGGGTACGCATCTAAGCAGTAGGTACCTGGACACCTAATGGTACACATCTACTGGCTTTAGAAACATTAAGTACCTGAGCACCTCACGGTACGCATCTATGCAGTAGGTACCTGAACACCTAATCGTACCCATCTACTGGCGTTAGAAGAACCGCTCACCGCAGCTCACTGAGTCTGTTGGCCTCAGTTACTTGACGGCCGCATTCAGTGAGCTTGCAGCATGGTGTTCGGCTAACGGTGTGTCAACCGGCTTTGGAGAGTATTTACTGGACTACCAGTGATGTCTGCGGACTCACCGCCTACGCTTGTCAACTGTGGGCCGGAGTTATCGGATGCTGTTTGGTGGGACATTACATGAAGATAAGGTTGGAGTGTTACACTGAACTGGGCTAGGTCCGTAGTGTGACACTTAAGCAAGTATGATGGAGTGGAACACTGAGATATGCACAGGACCGTAGTGGAACACTGAGAAGGAAAGGGTGTCGTGTGACACTGAAGATGGCCTGGTTGTAGTGTACACTGAATAGGGTCATGTGACTGGCCTCGACAAAGATGCTATGCGGGAAGTGTGACGCAGAGACAAGGATGTCAAGTGTGACACGGTTGCGAAAGTGTGTGTATTACACGGAGAAAAGGGTGTCAAGTGACACGGTGGAGAAAGAGCGTCACAACTCGGATAAGTGTCGTGAGAAACAGTTGATTGTAATTTATTATTTTAAATGTTACTTAATTTATTATTTTAGCATAGATATATATATATAGTGACACAGTAGTGTCAAGAGAGTTGTACCCTGTGTAGGGTCACGAATTATTATTTATTATTTTAGTAAAATGCTAATTATAATTTATTATTGTAACATGTATATATTATCAGATGTTAGTTCAAATACCTCTAGACCAAAGAAAGTTGATTTTTATATAATATTAAAGATTAATTGATTTTAATGTGTGTATTTATGTATCCCGACCTCTTTATTACAAAATGAGTAAAACTTACCATCTTTAAAAATAACTTTTTTTGTAATACCGCTGAATAGATCTGGTCACCATAATCAAGTCCACACATTCCTAGTGACATAACACAAGCACAGTGCAAAGAAACTGCTATCAGGATAATACAGAACCACGTACAAGTCATCGTGCAAAACAATGAAATCAAAGAAACACGTTTGCTAGGAAAACCAGGAAGTAAACACAGTATAATGATCCGACTTCATTCATACGATAAAAGAAAGGACCTAATTAAATCAGCAATTACAATGAAAAATGGAGTGTACATAAATGAGTGTCTAACAAAAAAACGTCAAAACCTTCTGTTCAGGCTGAGAAAACTTAAACAGGAAAACAAAATACATCAGTGTTTCACGCGAGATGGGAAAATACTAGTAAGGAAAACATCAACAGGACAACAATATACTATCTCAAACGAACACGATTTCTCTACCTTCCTTAGAAAAGCTGACATTTCTTTAACAGATTAGATAAGTGCCCTTAATACATATATACGTGTGGTGCATATAGTGTACGTTACTATTATATTGTACATTATTATTTTTATTATTTTTCATCACTAGCTAATGAAATACCTCTAATACTCTTTACTTCTTTCTTACTGCTATTAATTGCTCATAATTTTAAATTACAAGTCAAATCTTACTCCAAATTAATAATATTCATTATTCTTACCTGTCCATTTAATTTTGTTTATCACTACTTGTTTTTTTTAGTCACTTCTCATTGTGTATGCAATTAGTGTATATTCCAATTACTTTTTTGCAAGTACCAAAACTATCTTTTGCTAGCTAGTACTAACTACCTCATTTTTTTTTACCTTTATTGTGCAATAAACTGCTCAATTTATTTAATATTACAAATCAGATCTTACTCCTAAACCAATATTATTTCATAGTGACCACCTGTCCATTTAACTTTGTTTACCATTACTTAATTTTAGTCCCTTATATATTTTCTCCTTTATTTTAGCTTTATATAACTACCCTAGTTTATATATTCACAATTGTTAAAATAATCAAAGTGCTATTCTCAGGTGCTAAAGTAGAATAAGTTCACAATTTTGCCATTATATTCCAAAGCTCATTTATTTGATTACCACTTTATTGTTCACCACAACTTATATTAGTCCCTTTTATATTATTATTTTATACTATAATTCTAACTTTAAAGAATTACCTTTATAGTACTACCTACTATCATATTCCCAAGCTCCATTATTTGATCATCACTTTATTTGTATTAGTCCCTTTTATATTGTCTCCTTTATTTTAGCTTAAAAAAAAAAAAAAAAAAAAAAAACTACCTTAGCTCATTATTTTACATTTGTTAAATAATTCAGGTGCTATTTTTTAGCTTAAGACTATTTACTTTGTTTTATACTTAATTCTAACTATAGATTCACTACAAATCTTATGATTACAAGCATTGATCCTGATACCAACCTCTTATTTAATGACTTAAATGAATCAAACAGTTACTGTAATTACTACACTGCAGAACAATCAAAGGCACTTCTCAGTGCCAACAACAACATAACTATCTTTAACTACAATATCAGATCTTTAAGCAAGCATTACGATGACCTCATAGCATTACTAAATTCCTTACATGCCAATATGTCCATCATTACACTAACTGAAACCAGGCTAAAGCCTGATAGTACAGATGTCTATGCCATTCCTGGTTACACAGCCATACACAACTGTAGGCCAGACCAACAAGGGGGTGGCACAGCCATATACTACTCAGACCAACTAGAATGTATCACTAATACTTGCACAAGGGATGAACATGGGGAATATATAATAGCCAAATTCAAATCCAAATACCTACAAAAACCTCTCACATTGATAAACATCTACAGAGTTCCACAGTCAAACATTAGCCAATTTAGTCAAAACCTAGGAAGTATGATAACTGATGCACGCATGAACAAAGATCACTTACTACTCTCAGGTGACTTCAATATAAATCTCCTGCAAGACCAGGACCCACACGTTACGGAATTCACAAACACAATGAGTAACTGTATGTTGCTACCAACAGTAACAAAACCTACAAGAGTTACAGAGACTAGTGTTTCCCTACTTGACCACATCTGGACCAACACCATATCCCCATTAAAATCAGGCATAATTACAGATAATACCACAGACCACTACCCTACTTTTCTCATAACAACTCTTGGTAAATTACCCCAAGACACTACTAAAGTCACCTTCAGACTTCACAATGAGGCAGCCATTAATAACTTCACAACAGCAGTAGCAAACATTGACTGGCACACTGAGCTAGAAATCTATACAGATATTGACGAATGTATTAATAATTTTCTAAAAAAGACCCAATACCTCTATAACAAACACTGCCCTAAAAAAACTAAACAGATGACAGCTAAGAGACTGAACAGTCCCTGGTTAACACCCAGCATTCTCAAATCCATAAATACAAAACACCAATATGAAAAACAGTACAGAATGGGTCACATAACCAGAGACCAAACAAAACGTTACTCGTCAATCCTAACCAGCCTGATAAGAAGGGCAAAAAAATTGTATTATGAGAACAGATTATCCAACTTACGAGGTGATATAAAAAAGACCTGGAAAACCCTATCAGAAATTCTAGGAACAAAAAAGATATCACGAAATAGCGAAATAAAATTAGCAAAATCAGATGAACCCCAACTCCCACCAACAGAAACAGCAAACAGACTCAATGACTTCTTCTCCACTATAGGACAAAACCTTGCCAATAAAATCCCAAGCTCAGATACCCCACCAAATGACTACCTCACCGGCAACTACCCGAACACACTGTTCCTAGCTCCGACTAACCCATACGAAGTCTCCCTTATTATCAACACTAAAAAACAAGGCAGGAGATTTAAATACCTTACCACCCTTTATATACAAAAAAGTGTCACAAGTGCTATCACCAATCATTGCAACACTCTTTAACAAATCCATTGAATCCTCCACCTTCCCTACAGTACTCAAAATAGCAAGGGTCACCCCGATCCACAAAGGAGGAGACCAAACAGAGTTGAATAACTATAGGCCAATATCCAACTTACACCCTCTCTCAAAAATCTTCGAAAAATTAATTCATAAACGAATCTACTCCTACCTTATCTCCCAAAACATACTCAACCCCTGCCAATTTGGATTCAGGCCAAATAAAAATACTAATGATGCTATTATACACATGCTAGAACATATATACACTGCAATAGAGAAAAAAGAAGTCCCACTGGAGATCTTCATTGACTTACGTAAAGCTTTTGATACAGTTAACCATGACTTGCTCCACGTAAAATTGTCACACTATGGTATAAGAGGGCACTACCTCAAGTCATACCTCAGCAACAGAAGCCAATATGTGTATGCAAATGGGGCAAACTCTTCTGCACAACCAATTACAGTTGGTGTCCCACAGGGAAGTGTCCTTGGCCCTCTTCTCTTTCTCCTATACATAAATGACCTACCAAATGCTTCGCAATTACTCAAACCCACACTATTTGCAGATGACACTACATACGTCTTCTCCCACCCGAGCCCAGTCACGCTAGCCAATACTGTAAATACCGAATTACAGAAAATATCTACCTGGATGAGGACTAACAAACTTACACTAAACATTGACAAAACCTACTTCATTCAGTTTGGTAACAGAGCTACAGATGTCCCTCTTAACATAATGATAAACGGATCACCTATCACAAAGCTAACAGAGGGAAAATTCTTAGGAATCCACCTTGATAATAGACTCAAATTTCATACACATATACAACAAATTTCTAAGAAAATTTCCAAGACTGTAGGCATACTATCGAAGATACGGTACTATGCTCCACAGTCAGCCCTCCTGGCCCTATATCACTCTCTTATTTACCCCTATCTCACCTATGGAATTTGTGCATGGGGCTCAACAACAAGTAACCATCTCAGACCACTAATTACCCAACAAAAGGCTGCAGTTAGAATGATAACAAATTCTCACTATAGGCAGCATACTCCACCAATACTCAATACACTAAACCTACTCACCATACAAAACATCCATACTTATTACTGCACCTATTACATACATAGAACACTTAACTCTGATATTAACCCTCCCCTCAAACATCTCCTTGCCAACCTCAACAGAACACATGACCATAACACAAGGCACACATCACTCTTTGATGTTCCTCGTGTCCATCTCACACTATGCAAAAACTCAATGCACATAAAAGGCCCTAAAATCTGGAATTCATTACCTGTAAATATAAAAGAAACACTACCTGTTTATAAATTCAAGTCTCTTCTCAAAGATCACTTACTCACCCAAAACCAAATAAATACTGAATAACTGAACCTTATAAATTGTATATCTTAAATGTTTCTCACAATTATATCACATAAATGTTAAACCTAAAACCCAATCTAACTTTATTATTTTTTAAATACACTACCTAACAGAATACTCCATTCTACTGAATGTACAACAATGCATACAACCATATGACCTGTCTTTGTAATACTCACTTGTGCTTTATAGTAATCTGTTTACATTAAAGTTTTATCACTGATATCATCATTGCTTAGTTAATCTTAAGTTAATTTTAAGCCAGCCCGTAATGCTATGCATAGTATAAGTGGCTTTGGCATGCTGCTCTTATCTGTATTTTTTGTACCTCTGTATGTGTACTCAAATTTTTAAATAAATAAATAAATAAATAAGATAAGGGTGGAATGTAGGCGAAGGAAGGTTCGACGATCAGCACCCCACGAAGGATGAGCAAGGGTTTTAAGAAGGTTCAGCCGGCTGTGACAAGTTGCCTTCAGAGAGGTAATGTGAGGTTTCCAGGATAACCTACGATCAAAGAGGAGGCCCAGAAACTTGACTGTATCACGTTCAGGGATACGGGAGCCATAGAGGTACAAAGGATGATCGGAGATGACAGAGCATCTAGTGAAAGTAATTTGGTGGGTTTTAGTGCTGGAAAATTTAAACCCACGTGTGGTGGCCCAATTGGAAACACGGTCGACTGCATGCTGGAGAGAAACTGTAATAAGGTGACAGTCAGCGCCTGCACAGGCAATAGCGAAGTCATCAACATAGAGTGATGACCAAATATTTGATGGAAGACTAGAGGCCAAATCATTAATAGCAAGGAGAAAAAGTGTTGTCCTCAGAACACATCCCTGGGGGACACCTTCAGCTTGGATAAAGTCCGGGGAGAGCACATTATTAACCCGAACACGGAAATGCCTGTCAGTTAAAAAGTTCTTAAGGAAGGATGGTAGATTGCCTCGAAGGCCTAAGGAGTGGGCTTGGGCTAAAATATTATACCTCCAAGTTGTGTCATATGCCTTCTCAAGGTCAAAAAATATGGCAATAACTGAGTGGTTATTCGCAAAGGCATTACGAACATACGTATCCAAGCGTAGTAAGGGGTCTATGGTAGAACGTCCCTTACGAAAGCCATATTGACGTGTGGAGAGACTGTTGTGTCTCTCTAAATGCCACACTAAACGTCTATTTACTAAGAGTTCCATCACTTTGCAAACTGCACTGGTAAGAGCAATGGGACGATAGTGGGAGGTTTCATGTCCCGTAGTGCCTGGTTTGCGGAAAGGGAGAACAATGGCGGATTTCCACAGCTGTGGAAGAACTCCTTGTGACCAAATAAGATTGTAAAGGCGTAATAGGACTGCAAGGGCTGACTGATGTAAATGTTGTAGCATACGAATATGAATGTCGTCGGGCCCAGCTGCCGATGATCGGCAAGCTGAGAGTGTTGCCTCCAGTTCTTGAAGTGTGAAAGGCACATTATACTGTTCTTCTCTGAGAGAAGAAAAGTCCAAGGGTGCTAACTCTCTGGCAGACTTCGAGGAAAGAAATGAGGGGCATAGATGGAGTCCCTGAGAAATACGGACCAGATGATTGCCAATTTCATTGGCAACATCTAGTGGGTTTGCTATATCAACACCGGCAACCCGCAGAACAGGAGCCGGGTCAGGAGAATATTTACCACTCAGTTTTCGTACTTTTTTTCCAGACTGCACTCATAGAGGAAGCAGAGGTGATGGTGGAGACATAATCTCGCCAGCAAGTGCGTTTAGCGTCACGGATGACACGGTGAGCGATCGCACACTTCTGCTTAAAATCAAGAAGTCTCTCTGTGGTTCTATTGTACCGGTACCTGCCCCATGCAGCGCGTTTCAAACGTACTGCACGAGCACAAGCAGAAGACCACCAAGGCACGCATTTCTGAGAATGCCTGCCCGAAGTTTGGGGTATAGAATGAGAAGCTGCGGTTAAAATGGAGGACGAGAAGAGGTGTAAAAGCTCATCGATGGAGGACGAAGAAGGAACCTCTCTAAAAACAGTTAGTTGTGAGTAAAGGTTCCAATTTGCCTGATCAAATTGCCAGCGTGGGATGCGAAGAGGTGGTGAATATGAAGGGGAAGTAAGAATGATTGGGAAATGATCGCTGTCACGTAAGTCCGGAAGAACAGGCCAAGTGAAGTCTAATGCGGCGGAGGAAGAGCAGACTGAGAGATCGATGCAAGAGAGAGTGTGAGTCCGAGGATCAAAATGGGTGTGAGTACCTGTATTTAAAACATGGAGGGGGTGGGTGGCAAGAAAAGCCTCTAACTGAATGCCACGGGAATCACAGTGAGACCCCCCCCAGAGGAAATGGTGCGCATTAAAATCACCAAGTAACAGAATCGGTGGTGGTAATGACGAAACAAGAAAGGCAATATCCGGAATAGATAATGCCCGAGAAGGAGAGAGATATAAAGAACAGAGCGTATATCACCTATGCAAGTGGATACGGGCTGCTGTGTAATGCAGCGAAGTACGAACAAATAGCTGATGGTATGGAATATCAGTGCGTAGAAGAAGGGCACTTTCATTAAAGGTCCCATCAGGAAAAGGATCTGAAGAATACAATAAATTATAGCCTGAGATGGGAGAGATAACAGCAGAGTGTAATTTTGGTTCCTGTAAGCAAACACCAACAGGGAAAAACTGGGAGAGTAACATTTGAAGCTCACCCCGATTACCCCTGAGGCCGCGTATATTCCACTGTAAATAGGCCATGATTGGCAATGATAAAGATACCTGAAATCCGCAGGTAAGGGTTCCTACGGACTAGAGGGGTTAGAAAAGTCCACATGCGGAGGCAGTGGAAAACGTTCAAGCAGCGAAGGAACGGTGCGTTGTGAAGAAAGGAGTTGCGCAGATGGAGTAGAGGAGAGAGAAGGAGCGGAGGGTGGATCAGTGTCCATTGATGGTTTGGTCTCTGCAATATATTCAGAGATTGCTTCAAGTGTTTCAGAATTCAGAGACGTCGTATGGGAGACAATATTGGAAATGGTAGGGGGAGGATGAGTAAAGATTGGAACTGTAATGGACTGTACCAAGGTAGGGGGGGGCGAAAGGGTGGAGGGAACTGGAGAAGCGTGGAAGGGGACAGAAGAGGCAGAAACCTGGGAGGTGGCAGAAGAGGAAGAAAGTTGGGAGGGAACAGGGGAGGAAGGTACAGTACGAGGAGGAGGGTGAACCTCTACACTTGTAACAGAGCCAGTGAGAGGGGGAGAACCAGGTACAGAGACAGGGAAGGGAAAATGAGGAGGTGGAAGATGGGTAGGAGGTGTTAACGGACCTTGTTTTGACTTTTGAGAAGTAGAGGGACGATTGGGAGGTGTCATACGAGATCTCGTCGCTACTGAGGCTTGTGAGAGAGAACACGAAGAAGCAAGATCAGACTGAGACGTTGAAGTAGGGACGTCTGAGCCGAGGACAGCAAAAGAATTAGCTACAGGAGTGACTATGGGAGAGGTAACCACAGAGGTGGGTGCAGAAGATGGGATACCAGAAGTGGGGGGACGTTTTGAAATACGGGAATAAGAAACACGAGGTAGTCTCCCTTGGAGGCGGAGATGAGAAACTGCCATGGCATAAGGGAGACCTTCTGCCTCTTTGAGGTAACGGATTTCCCGCTCGTTTAAGTAGACTTGACAACGGCGAGAGTACGAAGGGTGAGCCTCATGACAATTAAGGCAAGAGGGAGGTCGATTGCAAGACGTATTAGAATGGTCATCGGCACCACAGACTGGGCATTCGACGATAGATCTGCCATATTTCGCTGGATGGCCAAATCGCCAGCAATTTCTACACTGTTGCAGTGTAGGGATCACCTTTCGAACTTGTAACCGATGTCCTGCTACATAAACTGAGGATGGGAGTTCACGGCTGTCAAAAGTTAAACGAGCCACATTGCTAGGGTATCGTCTCCGCCCACGGGCAGGAAGAACGTAAGTGTCTACCTTGAGGATTGGAAGATCTTGGAGTTCCAGCTGTTCAAGAATGTCAGTGCCACATGTCTGGAAATTTTGTTGAACTATGGTATGGGGCAGAATGACGGTACCACTACAAGAATTGAGGGAATGATGCTTTTCAATAGTTACAGGAACAGTATCGATATGGGAAAGACGAGAAAGCTCATGAGCCTGGGTAGCATTCTGTACAGTGACGATGCGCGTACCGCTCTTAAGAGCATGAAAAGAAATATCTTTACCAACATGGCGTAGGAGTGCCTTGCCAATACTGTGGTCAGAAAGATAGGCAGTAGAGGAAGTCGGTCGTAAAGTGAAGAATTTAGTCCATTGTGCAGTCTGAAACTGAGCGTGGAAAGGTAGTGAAGGACGTGTCGATCTTTTCTGAGAAGAACGAGAAGGTGGAGAAGTATCATCAGCAGGTAATTGTCGTTGTCGTTTAGGCGTGGGACCAGAGTTGGTCCGACGTGGAACGGGCCGGCGATTCGAAAATTGCCGCACCGTAGAGGGAGAGGCCGGAAGCATAGTCAGAGGAGAGCGAAGGTCAGATAAATCGAAGGAGTCAGTCGAGGCCTCAGTACCTGAAGCGGATGAGGAAACAGCACCGGCAAGAGGTACAGAGGCATGAGGAGTGTCCGAAGAGTGGTCCAAAGACGAGGCGGGGTCAGAACGGGGTGCGGTATCAAGAAGGGGCCCGGGGGTAGCAGGTTCATGGACTAGGGCTGCCATGGTTAGGTTACTTCTTTCTTTTTGTTTTTAAGAAAAAAAAGAAAGAAGAAAAGAAAATAAAAATAAAAAAAAGAATAAAAAAAGGGGGGACCGGGGAGGGATAGTTCCTTGGAGGAATGAAAGGGCCAGAAATCTCCCTCTGCGCCCAAGAGGACCTCAGCACCGCAAGTAGCGCAGATGCAGCATGGAACCCGTGCCATACCCTACCCATCATGCCAGTAAACCGGCAATCCGGGATAGCAACCTTACATCTACCGAGCTACCTCGGTGGACAAAAGAGAGGGCGGCCGGAAATCCGCCACAAAGCATACCTCCTTCGGCCACCACCCCCGGAATCCGAAAGGTGGCTTCCAGAGATACACCCGTCGCCCGAGAGACACCCAAAGCCACCCTCCGGGATACCGGAGAGAGATCAGGACATCCCCAGGCAATCCAGATTCCACGGCAAACTATGCCACCGCCAAGAACCTCAACGGAATGGGATGGACCCCGGTACCCTTTCCCCTACCTAGGAACTAGCGTGCCTGGGGGAGGAAAAAAAAAAAAAAAAAAAAAGACCAAAAAGGAAGGGCAAAAGGGAGGGGTGGGGAGGAGGAGGAGGAAAGGAAAAAGGGGAGGATGGGATAGGGAACGGGGGATTGGGGGGTAATTAGGTTCGGTCTGAGGAAGTAGACCGACAGGTCTAATTCCTCAGACCAAGAGCCTCTTCACCACGCCAAGGAGCCCCCCTTGAAGAGGATCTTCTCTCACAATATTAGCCAAATCAACCAAACATCTACTAACTAGTCTTATGTGATCTCTAGGCTCTTAATTCTGCCAATCCATAAAATTCATCTTCTTTCTCAATATTAACCAAATCTGCCAAAACATCTTCTAATCAGTCTTATATGACCTCCTGGCTTTTAATTCTGCCATTCCATAAAATATTACCACTTGCACCATTACTTGTAAGTTAGATTTTGCACTAAGTTTAAATAAGATTTATTAAGTTCAAATAAGATTGTAAAACAGGTAACCACTATTCCTTGTTTAGTTTTAAATATAGTTACTATGTACTATTATCTTATCTAGTTTTAATTAGTTACTATGTATTAAGATTAGTTTGCCCAAAATGCCTGGGCATGATAGTGGCTATCTTTGTGCTTAGCAAATAAAAATTGCAATTACACATTGTAACCTTTACAAAGAAATCAACTTTATTTATTTATTTATGTAAACAATGGGACACTTGCATGTATATTTCAATCCCACCTTTTCAAAGCTCACCAAATTAGAGACAAATGCTACTCTGTCTTACCTCTAGGGACTCTAAACAAATATGTGTTTCCACCAGGTGCCCTGTTCAATACATAGCTTGACCAGGAATGTTTTCTCACTCTTACATGATACATTCAGGTGTATATCCGCAGTGTAATCTATGATCATGTAGTCTTTATATTTCAATGATATCATATTTTCTTATAAACACATGACCATTTTTGTACAAAAACAGATGCCACCCAGTAATAGTTCAAATGAGCCAACAGACTCAGAGCTAGAGGCAGTTGTGATTCAAATACAAAGTTTCCCCTTCACTTTATGTGAATTCACTGTGGAAACTTGCCAGTAAACTACTGTCATCAGAGTGAGTGGTTGCTGTGCAGTTTTAACTCATGTGCCCCATCGGATGGTTGGTGTTCAGTGTGCATCATTGTGGTGGTGAGGGATACCATTGGATGGTTGGTGTTCAATGTGCATCATTGTGGTGGTGAGGTGCTATCTGAAGGATACCATTGGATGGTTGGTGTTCAGTGTGCATCATTGTGGTGGTGAGGTACCATTGCACGGTTGGTGTTCAGTGTGCATCATTGTGGTGGTGAGGTACCATCAGATGGTTGGTGTTCAGTGTGCATCATTGTGGTGGTGAGGTACCATCAGACAGCTGGTGTTCAGTGTGCATCATTGTGGTGGTGAGGTACCATTGGACAGTTGGTGTTCAGTGTGCATCATTGTGGTGGTGAGGTACCATCGGATGGTTGGTGTTCAGTGTGCATCATTGTGGTGGTGAGGTACCATCGGACGGTTGGTGTTCAGTGTGCATCATTGTGGTAGTGAGGTACCATCTGAGGGATACCTCTTCAAAAAGCAGTCTGTGGGTTTATATTCATATAAAAGAAAGCAATTTGAGTGTGGCAAATCCAATGAGCCTATTCTGAATTAAACTCTACACTAGTGAGGGAGACCTCTAGGCTTAAAATTGAATGTAATATGAGTTAGAATTTACAGGCAAGATTATTAGAGCTCAAACAAGAGGTGTAGTTTCCAAATTTAAGGTAAGATTTTATCTTGATCAAGATGTCAGCTACAGAGTTAGCACTGAAATAGATTAAAAAATGAGATAATATGGACTCAAACTTGTAGTATGGATTCTGTGTAAATACAACTGATTAAATGAATTCTTTTCTTGATTACCATTTGAAAAACTTTATGGCACAGAATACTCAAATTATATGTAAAAATCACTTAAGTTTGCATAGTTGATTTCCTTCCCTTCAACACAAGTTGGGTTTGTCTTGTTCCTTGTTCTATTCTGGACATTCAACATAGCACCCAAGAGGAATATCAGTGATGCTAGAGGTATCAAGCAGAATATAATAATCAGCTCCAAGGGTACTGAAGATGGAAACTTTAAATATGCATATGTGATGCATAATGCTTGTATGTTTTGTCTGGATGAATTTGGTAGGGTATGTAAAAGAAGAAAATTAAAAGTGAATATAGGAAAGAGTAAGGTGATGAGGATAAAAAGATTGGATATCAGATTCGAGGGAGAGAGTATGGAGGAGGTGAATGTATTCAGATATTTAGGACTGGATGTGTCAGCAGATGGGTTTATGAAGGATGAGGTGAATCATAGAATTGATGAGGGGAAAAGGGTGAGTGGTGCACTTAGGAGTCTGTGGAGACAAAAAAACTTTGTCTAAGCAAATAGAGGAATGTATGAGAGTATAGTTATAACAACACTCTTATATGGGTGTGAAGCATGGGTGGTGAATGTTGCAATGAGGAGAAGGCTGGAGGCAGTGGAGATGTTATGTCTGAGGGCAATGTGTGGTGTGAATATAATGCAGAGAATTCGTAGTTTGGAAATTAGGAGGAGGGGTGGGATTACCAAAACTATTATCCAGAGGGCTGAGAAGGGGTTGTTGAGGTGGTTCAGACATGTAAGGAGAATGGAACAAAACAGAATGACTTTGAGTGTGTATAAATCTGTAGTGGAGGGAAGGCGGGGTAGGGGTCGGCCTAGGAAAGGTTGGAGGGAGGGGGTAAAGGAGGTTTTGTGTGCTAGGGGCTTGGACTTCCAGAAAGTATGCATGAGCATATTTGATAGGAGTGAATGGAGACAAATGGTTTTTAATACTTGATGTGCTGTTGGAGTGTGAGCAAGGTAAAATTTATGAAGGGATTCAGGTAAACTGGCAGGGTGGACTTGAGTTCTTGGGATGGGAAGTGCAGTGTCTGCACTCTGAAGGAGGGGTGTTAATGTTGCAGTTTTATAACTGTAGTGTAAAGCACCCCTCTGGCAAGACGTGATAGAGTGAATGATGATGAAAGTTTTTCTTTTTAGGGGTGCCCTACCTTGGTGGGAATCAGCCAATGTGTTAATAAAAAATAAATAAAAATAATTCACCATACATACAATTAGACAGAACACAAGGAAATGTTAACAAGTGTAAAGACTAAGAAGAAAACAAGGAAAGTGTCCCTACTTAATGTTCAGAAAGTAAGACACAAAACCCTCATGTACAATACTGCAAAACATTGCTTAAGGAGAGTGTTTACAACAGTATGTTTGTGTGACTATTTGAAAACATTAGGAAAGGACAATCAACTTCATAACACAAAATGTGGAGTCAAGAGTACAGCAGCTGATCATACTGTCATGCAAAATTTCCCTGCATACTCTAAACAAATTATTTCTGAGAATGGTTCCAGTCTAAACTGAGTATTTAATGGTGACAATATAGGACAACCTTGAAGGTGCATGTCATCTAGAACCTACATTAACAAGCAAGTAAAAAGTGCAGCTTGTTACAAAGGAAGTAAATATTACCTTGTTTCTCTGAACAAATGCAACAGTTCAGTCGTAAGGCAATGATAATTTACAGTTCTCTAAAACATCAAGACAAACCCTGTTTGTTGATTAAGGCATTATTTTATTCCTGCAGTCAAGATATACTTGGCCAGAAAGATAATCTTGCATTCAAGGTTCTCCTCACTCACTCTTGATAGTGGAGAAGTTAGAAAGACATTCCAGCACAAATACATGTGCCTGGTTATGTAAAAACTCATCAGTAATGGATGGTGGTTCCAAGACTGTTGTGCCAAAGTACTTGCATAAATTTAACATTGCAGATGTTCTTGTGTAAATGAAGGGTAGGGTTAATTATGACCTTCAGTGGTGAATAATTTATCTCTTTTTTCCTTTAAGTAAGGAAGGAGTTAGTTAGGTTGAGGAAACTGTGGATCTGGCAAGAACCAAGATATGAGGAGTTTGAAGATACAAATGAAATACTGCAAGAGGTTGACAAAGAAGGAATAGCCTGAGGAACCAAATTCATAGGAAAGAAGCCAGTAAAAAAATAATATGATTAAGAAGAACTTGAAGATAAACTACTTAACACTGTAGGAGCTATTTGAGGAAATCCTGGATATTGGTAAAATGCTTGAATTGTCACTTAAAAAAGATCTTGAGGTGTGGAAGCATTGTTCTGAAGAGGATTTTGGAGTAAACACTGATGTCTTACTATATTTTAACAGTCCCTTCACAATAGTATATATATATAAAACATTAAATTAATGCTTAAAGACTACATATCTAATAATTACTCTAAGTGCAATTATCAATAAGAAAGCATATTAGCAAGGGATGCGATGACACCCCAGTTTTTACAGGTTTTGTTTTAACACGTCAGTCGTCTCCCACCGAGGCAAGGTGGCCCAAAGAAGAAAACACTTTCACCATCATTCACACATATCACTGTCTTTGCTGAGGTGCCCACATATGACAGTTTAGATGTCACTCCAAACAGCCAATATCCCAAACCCCTCCTTTAAGTTGACCGGATAAATATTTACTTAGATATGGCCAAAAAGGAAGCAAGGGGCTAGTAACTCTTTCTCTTGTATAAATTACTAAATGTAAAAAGAAGAAAACGTAGATTTTTTTTTCGAGTCACCCTGCCTCAGTGGGAGATGACCAGTAATTTATTTTTTTAACACATCAGCTGTTTTCCACCAAGTTCGGATAACCCGAAAAATAAGAAACAATTTCGTCATCACTGACTACACTGTCTTACCAATGGCATGCCGATATGACCAGTATGTTGATAAAGGAAACATGTAAAATTTCTATGATTTGCAGCTTCATGATTCATGAACCTTTAGTCTTGTCCCTCTCTAAGGCTATTAACCCTTAAACGGTCCAAACGTATATATATATGTTCACTCGCGCAGCGCCCCAAATATTTTGGAAAAAAAAAAAAAAAAAAAAAAAAAAAAGTTTTTTTATAGAAAAAAAAAGAACACATTTTTTTTAAGTATTTTAGAATAAAAAATATAATTTAGGGTGAGTATTTACCGAGATATGAGGCCGAGAAGTTGGCACTGGATGCTCAGGTGACGGCAACATTGAGTCCTGCCGCTTGCAGAGCTTGCAGAAGTGTTGCCAATATACCTTTTTTTTATTTTTCATATTATTTTATACAATTTTTAAGTTCTGATAATTATAATTTGTAGTAGTTCTTGTCATTTTAAAACCAATCTTTGTTCTGACACTAGTATTAGGTACTGAAATTGTACTCAAATTGTCACAAACACACTGACAGGTGGACATTTACACCTGCCTTGGTCATTTAATATTGTCTTGGAATATCTACAAAGTATTTATATGTCCCAGCAATGTTTTGTATATGTGGAAGTATATGATGATGATGATGTTGAGGAGGAGGAGGAGGAGGGAGAAGGAGGAGGGAGGAGGAGGAAGGAGGAAGGAGGGAGGAGGAAGAGGAAGGAGGAGGAGGAAGGAGGAGGAGGAAGGAGGAGGAGGAGGGAGGAGGAGGAGGAGGGAGGAGGAGGAGGAGGAGGAGGGAGGAGGAGGAGGAGGAAGGAGGAGGAAGGAGGAGGAAGGAAGAGGAAGAAGGAGGAGGAGGAAGAAGGAGGAGGAGGAGGAGGAGGAAGGAGGAGGAGGAAGGAGGAGGAGGAAGGAGGAGGAGGAAGGAGGAAAAGGAGGAAGGAGGAAGAGGAGGAAGGAGGAGGAGGAGGAAGAAGGAGGAGGAAGGAGGAGGAGGAAGGAGGAGGAGAAGGAAGGAGGAGGAGGAGGGAGGAGGAGGAGGAGGAAGGAGGAGGAGGAGGAAGGGGAGGAGGAGGAGGAGGAAGGAGGAGGAGGAGGAGGAGGAGGAAGGAGGATTAGGAAGGAGGAGCAGGGAGGAGGGAGGAGGAGGAATGAGGAGGAGGGAGGAGGAGGAGGAGGAGGAGGGAGGAGGAGGAAGGAGGAAGGAGGAAGGAAGGAGGAGGAAGGAGGAGGAGGAGGAAGGAGGAGGAGGAGGAAGGAGGAGGAGGAGGAAGGAGAAGGAGGAGGAGGAGGAAGGAGGAGGAGGAGGAAGGAGGGAGGGAGGGGGAGGGAGGAGGAGGAGGAGGAGGAGGAGGAGGAAGGAGGAGGAGGAAGGAGGAGGAGGGAGGAGGAGGGAGGAGGAGGAGGAGGGAGGAGGAAGGAGGAGGAGGGAGGAGGAGGAGGGTGGAGGAGGAGGAGGGAGGAGGAGGAGGGAGGAGGAGGAGGGAGGAGGAGGAGGAGGAGGAGGAGGAGGTTGAGGAGGAGGAGGAGGAGGAGACATAATAATAATAATAGGTAATACTAAGTTGCCTTGAAGCATGAAAAACAAAGTCCACATGATAAGATGAGATAAAAACTGATTGGTGCTATTATTTAATAAATGTATGGAAGAGGGTAAGGTACCTAGGGATTGGCAGAGAGCAGGCATAGTTCCTTTGTATAAAGGCAAAGGGGACAAAAGAGTGCAAAAAATATAGGGGGATAAGTCTGTTGAGTATACCTGGTAAAGTGTATGGTAGAGTTATTATTGAAAGAATTAAGAGTAAGATAGAGAATAGGATAGCAGATGAACAAGGAGGCTTTAGGAAAGGTAGGGGGTGTGTGGACCAGGTGTTTACAGTGAAACATATAAGTGAACAGTATTTAGATAAGGCTAAAGAGGTCTTTGTGGCATTGATGGATTTGGAAAAGGCGTATGACAGGGTGGATAGGGAGGCAATGTGGCAGATGTTGCAGGTGTATGGTGTAGGAGGTAGGTTACTGAAAGCAGTGAAGAGTTTTTACGAGGATAGTGAGGCTCAAGTTAGAGTATGTAGGAAAGAGGGAAATTATTTCCCAGTAAAAGTAGGCCTTAGACAAGGATGTGTGATGTCACCGTGGTTATTTAATATATTTATAGATGGGGTTGTAAGAGAAGTAAATGCGAGGGTCTTGGCAAGAGGTGTGGAGTTAAAAGATAAAGAATCAGACATAAAGTGGGAGTTGTCACAGTTGCTCTTTGTTGATGACACTGTGCTCTTGGGAGATTCTGAAGAGAAGTTGCAGAGGTTGCTAGATGAATTTGGTAGGGTATGCAAAAGAAGAAAATTAAAAGTGAATACAGGAAAGAGTAAGGTTATGAGGATAACAAAAAGATTAGGTGATGAAAGATTGGATATCAGATTGGAGGGACAGAGTATGGAGGAGGTGAATGTATTCAGATATTTGGGAGTGGACGTGTCAGCAGATGGGTCTATGAAAGATGAGGTGAATCATAGAATTGATGAGGGGAAAAGGGTGAGTGGTGCACTTAGGAGTCTGTGGAGACAAAGAACTTTGTCCTTGGAGGCAAAGAGGGGAATGTATGAGAGTATAGTTTTACCAACGCTCTTATATGGGTGTGAAGCATGGGTGATGAATGTTGCATCGAGGAGAAGGCTGGAGGCAGTGGAGATGTCATGTCTGAGGGCAATGTGTGGTGTGAATGTAATGCAGAGAATTCATAGTTTGGAAGTTAGGAGGCGGTGCGGGATTACCAAAACTGTTGTCCAGAGGGCTGAGGAAGGGTTGTTGAGGTGGTTCGGACATGTAGAGAGAATGGAGCGAAACAGAATGACTTCAAGAGTGTATCAGTCTGTAGTGGAAGGAAGGCGGGGTAGGGGTCGGCCTAGGAAAGGTTGGAGGGACGGGGTAAAGGAGGTTTTGTGTGCGAGGGGCTTGGACTTCCAGCAGGCATGCGTGAGTGTGTTTGATAGGAGTGAATGGAGACAAATGGTTTTTAATACTTGACGTGCAGTTGCAGTGTGAGCAAAGTAACATTTATGAAGGGGTTCAGGGAAACCGGCAGGCCGGACTTGAGTCCTGGAGATGGGAAGTACAGTGCCTGCATTCTGAAGGAGAGGTGTTAATGTTGCAGTTTAAAAACTGTAGTGTAAAGCATCCTTCTTACAAGACAGTGATGGAGTGAATGATGGTGAAAGTTTTTCTTTTTTGGGCCACCCTGCCTTGGTGGGAATCGGCCAGTGTAATAAAAAAAAAAATGATAAGAAGTGGGGGAGGGTGCAGCTGATAAGAAAAGATTAGAGGTGATATTTGATGAGCACTGCCCTCACTTTGTTTTGGCTGGTACACAAAAATGTCTTTCTGTCTATTTGTCTCTGTCAAGCTCTGTCTATCTGTCTAGCTCTCTGTCTCAGAGAGAGCCACAAAACTGCGTCATCACGTTTACTCACATCTTCAAGCAGAGTATAGCACTTTGTCTGGATTTTTTGGGTTATCCTAGGTAATTTACACTATGTATACTTGTATTTATGTGTACCTGTGAGACAGAGATAGACAGACAGATAGAGAGACAGATTGAAAGAGATACAGAGACAGATAGACAAAGACAGACACAGATAGATAGAGGTAGACAGAGACAGAGATAGACAGACAGACAGAGGAAGACAGAGATAGACAGAGATAGACAGACTCTAAACTTGGGGTTAACATCACTTTCCTCTTAAAAGAGGAGTGTTAATATCAGTGAATCTTTGGTGTTTGCTGCACTGTTTGCTCTAGCTGGCACTCAGTTTAACTGGCGCTACCACAAGGTACTAAGTGATCCCAGATTTTTTTAATACCACTATATCTACCATAATTTGCTGAGGTGCTAAGTAATTACCTCCATCATTTACACTACAAAGAAAATGTGAATGGGTTGTGGAGAAATAAATTTGAGAACTAGTAATCAAAAACACCTTCAGCCCTCCTGATGACTGTAATAAATCTTAAGCTTGAAATGTGCATCAATCTGTGATTATCTCTCCGTGAGTCTTATGTTTTTTCTTCTTGTTGAGGGTTTCAGGGGCCACTCACAGCTTTCACTTATCAAGCTCTGCTTCCTGATGTATAGGGAAGAAATAATACCCAAAAGTTGGGCAATGACAGGAAAGGGAACAGGACTTTCCTTTGCAAACAGAAACAGGAACAAAACATTCTGAGTCAGGTCAGTTGGAGCCCATACCAAAGCCCCAGCAGAGTGGGAGACCTACTCCCTCACCTGAGTTCAGTAACTTACCTCTTGCCAAAACTTGTGAAACATGTGTAAAGTGGAAAAATGAAGCTGATCAATGGTGCCAGCTGGCCCAGTGGATAACGCGTCGGTCTGAAGTTTTATGACTCTCTGACTGCGGGTTCAAGCCCCACCTGTGGTATGGTTTGTTTGCAATTGTGTCACTACAATTTCCTGAGCCCCTATAATAATGTGCCCACTGGGCAGAATAAGGCGAGGACAAGTGTCCCATATAGAATGGGAGAAATCTGTCACTGATGTGAGAGCACAACACCCCCATACCAAGGCTGGTACTGAAGTCATATTTTATTTCCCTCTGGTGTGTGAAAAAGTACAATGTGTACTTTTTCAAATTTAAACAAACATTTGTTAATGCATACCTCTACGATCATCTTCCCACGAGTCTTATTTCTCTAGCGGTGGTTTGCCTTCTTCTGAGTCTGTTGTAGTACACGCTCTCGGCAAGTCCTGTACTCCAGGGTAAAACTCATTTATTGTTCAGCACACTTGTTGAACCTTAATGTCCTGGACTAAGTGTAGCAGTGAACCCAACCACACTAGAAATCACTGAAATCTGTAAACAAACACTGCTAGTTACAAATATTTTGCTGCACCAAAATTAGAAAATTACATTAACCAAAGCTTTGTTATACTTCATTAATCAATCAAGAAAGACCGACAGAGTGAGACTGTGAAAGAGTAAATAATTCTTTATTAAAATTGGTTAATTTACTTACATAAAGGTGTTCATGTTGTAATATTGTTCACATTGTAAAATGCTGTAATACTTCACCTTTCACTTTAAAACAGAAACATTCTATTATTCCTGGGTCACCAATGATTCAAAGAAAGCACATTCACCAACATTCACTCAATTGTCATCTTTCCAGAAGTGTTGACATTACAGAGTATCCTCTGACTGCAACATCTCCACCCCTCCAGAGTGCAGACACTGCCCTTTCCACCTCCAGGACTCAAGTCCAGCTAACTGGTTTTCCTGAATAACTTCATAAAAATTTATGCAGAAAAAGCCACATGGGAATGGAAATCTTTAGCTCAAGATTTTTCAGTCTTGCTATGCAATATTGCAAAACTAGCAACAGATAGTAGGGGAAAAATTCTCTGAGGGGAAGCAGAAGTAAAGTGCCAGGTCATGTCACAGTGACTTATTCTGCACTGTTAACATCATCTGTTTGCCATTGTATTTCATAAAATTTTGTATTATTAAAAATCCTTATTGATATCTAAAAATCTGACCGTCTTGATATTTTCTTATAATGGTGCTAGACATTCAATACTGCTTCTGTGTTCCTTACCCAGTCATCAGTCATCACTTACCCAGTCATCACTCGCTGATAAATAATTTCCAGAACAAATGTACACTCTGCACAGTCTGCTACAAACTCTGACATTCTGAAACACAAGGATGAAAAAGTTAGTGTTCATCTGTCTCCCACTCAGCAGAGGCTCACACTCCAACAGCACGTCAAGTATTAAAAACCATTTATCTCCATTCACTCCTATCAAATATGCTCATGTATGCTTGCTGGAAGTCTAAGCCCCTCGCACACAAAACCTCCTTTACCCCCCTCTCTCCAACCATACCATTCCTAGGCTGATCCCTACCCCCGCCTTCCCTCCACAACAGATTTATACACTCTTGAAGTCATTCTGTTATGTTCCATTCTCTCTACATGTCCAAACCACCTCAACAACCCTTCCTCAGCCTTCTGGACAACAGTTTTGGCAATCCCGCACCTCCTCCTAACTTCCAAACTACGGATTCTCTGCATTATATTCACACCACACATTGCCCTCAGACATGACATCTCCACTGCCTCCAGCCTTCTCCTCGCTGCAACATTCATCACCCATGCTTCACACTGCCTCCATATAAGATGCTTCACACTTGGTGTTGGTAAAACTATACTCTTATACATTCCACTCTTTGCTTCCAAGGACAAAGTTCTTTGTCTATCTTTGTTTATTACTTAACATGAATTAAACATTTTATGGAATAATGTTAAAAAATAACACATAAATAACCATTTAAGTAACATTTATGAAGGGATTCAGGGAAATCGGCAGGCCGGACTTAATTCCTGGAGATGGGAAGTACAGTGCCGGCACTCTGAAGGAGGGGTGTTAATGTTGCAGTTTTATAACTGTAGTGTAAGCATGCCTCTGGCAAGACAGTGATGGAGTGAATGTTGATGAAAGTACTCTACTGTACACCTAATATAGCACTGTACACACAATGTACAATTATGTTACAATAAACATTAAAAATAAAGGAATCAAAAGTATAGTTTACCAAGTGAATTTTGTCTATTATTTTAAATCTCTTTATATTTACAGTGTCTACTAGCACTGTTTAGGCTGACAGTACAGATGCAGAGTGAGTTCTTATTATGGAGTTGAGCTTTATCAAGTTATATTCAACCAAGGTTTGTTATGAACCAGGTCTCTTTCTGCCATACCTGTAGGCATTACCTACAATGTGGAAAAAGACATTTATGTACAGTCCATGACACTTGTCAACATACTGGTAATCATTAAGTGTCCCGTAGCTCAATTGGTAGTGCACTCAGCTCACACACTGAGGTCGGGGGGTCGATCCCTGGTACAGGTGGAAACATCAGGACATGTTTCCTAAGACACCTGTTGTCCATGTTCACCTAGTAGTAAAATAGGTACCTAGGTGTTAGTCAACTGGTGTGGGTCACATACTGGTACAAAAGTGACCTAATATGCCCAAAATGCTCTGCATAACAAGAGGCTTTCTATATATATAGTAGTATGTCAGTGATGTTAGCTATGGTCTGTATACCTTGTACATGTACTTTTTCTTCTTTCAACACACCGTAGAAATAAAGATTATTATTATTATTATTACAGGCTTTCATTCAACAGGTGTGTCTATGTATAGTTATTATTCATTCATATGTACACTTGTAGACACACTGGTAATCATTCATTCAACAGCTGTCTTGCAAGTGTACAGACACCACAGTTTAAATGAACCCCTGAACTGCAACTTACTGTCCTGGTAAATATCCCAACCTGGGTCTTAATCCACTACTGTCCCACTCACTGGTTCACTGGAGCACACTGCAAGGGAACACAAACTGCATAATAAAACCTCAGTTTATGCAGTGTTTCACTAACACAAATACTGTGACAATGAACAAGATATTACAAGGATCCTAACTGAAATAAGTAATTTTGACTTTTCTGGGTTATCCTGGGTGATTTACACACCTATTACTTGGTATGATAATTGTACTTATGTGTACCTGTACATAAATAAACTTACCTTCTCAATGTTGTGGAAGAAAGTCATAATATTTACAGAATGCTTTTACCTACAAGATCATTCAGCAGTCTTCTCCAAAACAAGGTACCATACATACACTCATTCATATTAACATTCATACCTGTCAATAATAAAGTATATGCACAATAAAACTTCCAACCTTTAAAAATAAAAAAAACATTTACACTAGCAGGTTCATAATAACAATTACTGTAAATACACAATATATACACCACACAAGTACCTTCTGGTAATTATAAAAATCACATCTTAGGCAAACTGGTCTCAGTGCAGTGGAACAATGTAAATTAGCATTAATAGCCATCTTACTTGAGCTTAATCTGTGTAGGACCATAATGTTTTACAATGGCTTTTAGATGAACCCATGATTCTTTACAGTCGACCTCTATCTTGGCAATGTTATTAGACAGCTCCTCGAAGTCCACCTTCGAGACACGGGTGATTGAGTCAATCTACAGGAAAAAATGCAAGTGGTTAATTTGCACTTGATGTATAAGACAGTGGTTCAGTGGTTCCCAACCTTCTCTGCATCATGACCCACCTTGACACTTCAAAAAATCTCATGTCCCCCTGATATAAAAATAAATTTCAATGTTGAATCCGACACTTCTTTATCTAAAACTCTATTTGTACCTCAGCTATAGCTAGTAAGACTCATTTAATGTTAAACACTTCAGAATCAGGAAAATTGGTTCCTTGACTGAACCATGTAGTGATGGCTGGCAGCCATGCATTATTATGCCCATATAAGGAAGTGTGGACAAAACCAAGACTTGCAAGATCAATCTGAGTGAGTGGGTAAACTGTGACGGAACATTATTGACTATCACACAGCAATGAAATGTAAACTCGTGGTCAGACAGTGTAATCTTGTGCTCAAACAGTCAACAAGGAGACCTGAAGCAAATATACAGTGTTTTAAATGCCAATAAAAGACAACTAAAATGTCAGGAGCAAGAGGCTAGTGATCCTTTCTCCTGTATATATTACTAAATGTAAAAAGTAGAAAAACTTTTGTTTTTCTCTTTGGGTCACCCTGCATCAATGGGATGCAGCTGGTTTGTTGAAAGAAGAAGAATACAACTACTACTACTACTACTAATAATAATAACAACAACAATTGCTCTAGAGTAGTTTAAATGTTAGCTACTAAACTTGTACAAAATACGTATGACATTTATACAGCAAAGTGATGTCTCAGCGTCAAGTAACTCAGACTTCGTCCTACAGACACCCAGCTTTCACTGTCTCCAAGAATACGTATTTGTACAAATTTGCACTTTATTGTGCATCCCATAGTACAAGATGTCAGTGAAAAGGAAGATCTTGACTTCACCTGAAGGAAGTGCTAAGAACCAAAGGAAGGCTCTTGATCTTGAGGTGAAAATGAAGGTTATAAATGAGTATGAAGCTGGTAAGAAAGTACAAGTGATAGCTGATGACTTGAAGGTGGTGCATTCTACCATTTCCACTATCTTGAAGGATAAAGATAGAGTGAAAGAGGCAGTGAAAGCATCGACAGGATTTCAAGCCATAATAACTAGGCAGCAGAAAGGCCTCATTCAAGAACTGGAGAAATTACTGGTGATGTGGTTTGACTATCAGATACAAAAAAGAATGCCGATAAGCCTTTCAATTACTGTATTCAAGCCAAGGCACACAGTATCTTTGAGACTTTGAAGGAAGGTGAAGGTGAGGAATCAACAGAAACATTTACGGCAAATCATGGATGAATAAAAAGTTTGATTAAATAACGTAGAAGCATAAAAAAGCTACCCAAATTAATAAAAACTGACATATATGGAGAGGCATTGGAGGATGTGTGGGGCTGGGATATACAAGAGAGTGGAGAAGGCACCAGCAGTCTCAGTAATTCATGCTTCACCATGATGTACAAACGTGTAAACTCACGGCACTAAAATATTGTATAATTACACTATTACTATCAATAAAGGTTATCTACCTATCACATCCATTCCAGACTAATATTAGATATAACACAAATAATGTAGAAGCATGATAATGATGCCCAAATTAATAAAAACTGATATTATATAGAGAGGTATTGAAGAGTGGAGGGCAGAGAGGGATAAAAACAAAAGTGACCGTGACCATAACAGAAAATGTTACGCGCCTGAAGAGTAACTATAGAAAATCACTCTTACCCTATGCAAAGACTGGAAAAAGCATGATTTTCTCAAAACAAAAAATTTCCCAAGTACAGTGGACCCCCGGTTTACGATATTATTTCATTCCAGAAGTATGTTCAGGTGCCAGTACTGACCGAATTTGTTCCCATAAGGAATATTGTGAATTAGATTAGTCCATTTCAGACCCCCAAACATACACATACAAATGCACTTACATAAATACACTTATATAATTGGTCGCATTGGGAGCTGATCGTAAACCGGGGTTCCACTGTAATCAGCTATGTACGTGTTTCCTGGAATATCTCAGAAGTGAGTCATCAACCTACTTCATGTTGTATTACTGTTAATAATAAACAGATTGAAAGGAATTTTCCAACAAACATAAAAGCAAATGTTTTAATTTTTGGGTGGTGACACTTTTGAAGTGTCGGTACGGGTCATTCCTCGATTAGCGATGAAATCGTTTACTGACAGGGTCTTAGGCCCCTATCTCCGTTGTTAAGTGAAGAGAGGCTGTATTCACCTTGCACCCTATATTAAGACTACAAATATTTTAAGGTAGGTAATGAGTGTACACTATATGCATTTTATCACTCTAGGGCTCTTTAAATGTCGAAGTATATTATGTGTGGGTGGGGTGGAGGTGGCCTGGCTGGCTACCATATCTAACTTCTTACAATAGGCACTACTCACTTTTCACCCTACATTAAGACTACAAACATTTTGAAGTAAGTAATGAGTGTACTGTGTGTGTATTTTACTTTTATTGTTTTTTAATGCCTTGTTCTATTGCTAATTTAATATATATTAGTGTAAACTTCTTCTTTCAACAAACAGGCTGCATCCCACTGAAGCAGGGTGGCCCAAAAAGAAAAACAAAAGCTTCTCTTTTTCAACTTTAGTAATGTATACGAGAGAAAGGGTTACTAGCCCCGTGCTCCAGGCATTTTAGTGGCCTCTTGCGACATGCGTGGCTTACAGAGGAAGAATTCTGTTCCACTTCCCCATGGAGAAGTGTAAATGTATCTGACATAATTGGAAACAAATGGCGTTCTGCTTTCCTGCGATATCCACTTTCCGGCAGTAGCCTGGAACCTAACCTGCCGTATAAGTGGGGCCCTACTGTACAGGTTTCCGTTTTACACTCACTTGGCAGGATGGTAGTACCTCCCTGGGTGGCTGCTGTCTACCAACCTACTACCTAAAATAATGTAATTTATATGCAATAAAACATTGTTAGGCACAAAAGAAAGCCACTAACGCAATTCAGGCAAGTAGAATTTCTTATAATTTCTCATATTAACAATAGTGAAGACTGACTGTTTGTATTCTACCACTCTTCACCTGTCTAGACTTAAGTAGTCTATAAGTATTAGGTTAAGTCTGCCCAAAATGCCTAGGCATGATAATGGTTTTCTTTGCTCCATTCATACTATATGTAAACACACATTGTAACCTTAACAAAAAAATAAATACACCTACCATCCGACTTACGACCGAGTTCGGTTCCGAGAAACTGGTCGTAAGTCGAAATGGTCGTAAGTCGAAATGGTCCTAAGTCGAACTTTACTACTGAATATCAACAAAACATTTTTGTAATAACTTTATTTTATTGTTTTATTTTGGTATTTCATGTTTTACTTTACTTTTTATGTTGTTAGTACTGTATTTTATACTGTAAGGTTTAGGATAAACACTGTGTACAACAGAAATACTTGTTTATTTCCCAGAAATTTGGCATAAAAATAACAGTCGTAAGTCGAGTGGTCGTAAGTCGGATGATAGGTGTATTTTATTTTATTTTGTTTCTATGGTGTGAAGAAACATTTCCATGCATTATTATTATTATTATTATTATATTCATGGGAAGTGCTAAATCCACATGGTTCATTCAATGGAACATGGCAGAGGTGAACAAAATTTCAGAACAGAAGGGGTGGAGGTGTTAAGGGGAGGACACGAACAGAATGGGAAGGGAAATAAGGGGAAATGCAGTTAAAAAATTCTGCAATAAAGGTGGAAGTCTCAGAGAGCAACACAGGCAGAGCAACCATGTTAGTCACCAGCTAAATGTCAAAGCAAATTCTGATGAAAGGGACAAAAATTACCCTGTTTGTTATTACCTTCTCCATGTTCTCATAGTCTAGCTTAAAGATCCAGAGTTTTAATCTGGCGGGAAGTTCAGATATGGACGACAGCATCATAAGACACTGTTCTGCCGACCCCAGAGGAAGGTATGGGTTGCAAATAGTGGCTTCTTGAATCTTGTGCTTCTCTTCTGGTGTTGGTAACATTGTATTCAATAATTTCTGCAAGATAAGAAAATAAGTTATTCAGTGCAAAACACTATGTCATTTTTAGGTTCTGGGTATACCTGGAGAGGGTTTCAGGGGTCAACGCCTTCATGGTCTGGTCTATGACCAGGCTTCATGGTGGATCAGGGCCTGATCAAGCAGGCTGTAACTGCTGGCAGCATATAGACTGATGTAGGAACCACAGCCTGGCTGGTCTTGTACTGACTTTACGTACCTGTCCAGTGCCTTCTTCAAGACAGTCAGGGGTCTCTTACCAATAGAAATAAAATAGGCCTACTTATTTTTAATAAAGTCTAGAATAAATCATTAAATTATTATGAGGACTTACAAGCTGACATCTGAATAGTGTACAGGTGTACTAGTGTACAGGAGTACAAGTACAGTAGGGTCTTGCCTTACGGTGTTCTGCTAATTCGGCAATTTAAAATTACGACCAAAACTTGCTATACGGCGAGTGGTCTTTCTAATATGGCGCGCCCCACCCGGATGGTTTACATTCTCCGTGAGCTCATCTCTCTATTATGTCTGGAAACTTTCCAAACTTTCAAGTGTTTTAAAGTTATTGAATATTTTATATGTACTCTGATAATTATACTTATGTGTACCTGTACCTAAATATGCTTACACACTGTGCTGGCATGCAGGTACACATTAAAATCACTGATAGTCTCTCTACTCTTAACATAATACGCAATGCCTTGGGTGCAATAAATGTCTTATATTACATTAATATAGACATTTCCATTAATCCATCTATGATATTCTTTTCAAAATTATGTAATAAACAAGCTATGTAACATATAGACATAATAAATACACCCCATAGTAGAATAAATTAACATGAGATGTAGTAGCCAGGCGACTTGTAGGACTTGTGGTAGCCAGGCGACTTGTAGTCCAACATCACAGAAAATGTATCACTATAATATTACTGGGAGTAACTAGAAAATTATTCCTTTCATATGCCTTCACTCAGAGCGTCATTTCTTCTAAAAATGGTGTTACAGGAGAATGGGAGTGTTTCTCTTTATTTATTCTACTGTATCAATGTGGAGACAACTTGTACACAATGTAAAGTGATGAAAACCAAATGCATTCACCTGGTTTATTTACATTACGTGTGGGTGGGGTGGGGTGGGGAACTCTGCCTTGGCTGGCTACCACCTGACTTCCTACAAATAAAACTCACCTTTCACCCTACATTAAAACTACAAATATTTTAAGTTAATTAATGAATGTACTGTATATGTATTTGATCGCTCTGGGGCGCTTCAATTAAATGCCGTAGTATATTACGTGTGGGTGGGGTTGGCTGACCTGGCTGGCTACCAAACTTCCCAAACCTGACTTCCTACAAATAAAACTCACCTCTTGCCCTACATTAACCCTTTCAGGGTTTCCGACGTACTAGTATGGCTTACGTACCAGGGTTATTGACGTACTAGAACGCCTAAATTCTAGCGCCTTCAAATCTAGTGAGAGAAAGCTAGTAGGCCTACATATGAAAGAATGGGTCTATGTGGTCAGTGTGCACAGTATAAACAAAATCCTGCAGCACACAGTGCATAATGAGAAAAAAAACTCCGACCATGTTTTTGGTTTAAAACAGCGACTTTGCAGTTTATTTTCGTATGGAATTTATGGTTGTATTCTAGTTTTCCTGGTCTCATTTTATAGAATGGAAGACATATTACAGAAATTGAAATGATTTTGATTGGTTTCATAATGAAAAGTACCTTGAAATTGAGCTCAAGTAGCAGAAATGTTCGATTTTTACCAAATTTTCAAAGTAAACAAATCATGCCAAGCATCCAATACACGTCAACTGGTGAGTCTAATATTCTTTCTTTCACAAGTGCACTGATATTATTTATACCATTTCTACACAACTTCTACACTAATGTAGTAGTCTGCATAACAGTAAATCTTCTATTTTTTGTGAGAAAAAAAATTCAAAGTGGAAAGCAAGAGAGATGTAAGAGGGGCCTGGGGACATGAATGTCTGGAATGCCAGGAATGTCTGTCTTGCTTATTCTGGACCTTATTTGGAAACTGGCATCTTCTGAAATTTGTATGAAATTGTAAAGTAAAAGGACACAAGTGCAAGTAATGTGACATTTTTATTGTGGCAACGTTTTGCTCTCCAGGAGCTTTGTCAAGCTGTTACAAACAGTACATGGACAGAGGGTATATATAGGCTCAGAGTGAGGTGCAATACTAGTGGTAGTAGTAATGATATAAATTGTAGTAGTGGTAGTAGTAGTAATACAATATGGTAGAACAATTAACTCGCACATGAGTAAAAGGATATAAAAGGTATTACTTGGGTAACATAAAAATAGGTTAAACAAATACGTATTTCTAACACCAGAGTCGCCATCGCTTCCAGCACTTCAATAAAGGATCTAACCAGGACAAAATCAAAACACCATGAACCAGTTAATGAAGGAGTTTACACTATACTCTGTGGAGGCTGCGACAAGATTTGTATAGGTGAAACAGCAAGAAACCTCGACACCCACCTCAATGAACTTTTATGCATGTAGGAACGATAACTTGAACAATGCCTGTGTACAACACTGAAATTCTACTAATCATCTCATGAAATTCAGGGATGCCCAATTAGTGATCAAAGAAACTAATTTCTGCAGATGCAAGTGCCTTGAATCATTACTAATCGCTGTTTTGAATACAATTAGACAAAACAAAGGCAGCTTCACCATCTCTGAAGTCTTAACAAGAATCCTCCTGAAAACAGTAAACCCTGCCATCACATAGTCTCTCCTGTTAATACTACACAAAGCACATTGAATGAGCAGTGAAACAGACCTTCTCTATCCAGTCTCCAACAGAAATATTTGTCTAACCTATTTATGTTAGCCAAGTAATAGCTTTTATATCCTTTTACTCATGTGTGAGCTAATTGTTCTACCATATTGTAACTACTACTACTACTACTACAACTTATATCACTACTACTACTACCACTAGTATTGCACCTCACTCTGAGCCTATATATACCCTCTGTGTCCATGTATTGTTTGTAACGGCTTGACAAAGCTCTTGGAAAGCGAAACGTTGCCACAATAAAAATGTCACATTAGTTGCACTTGTATCCTTTTACTTTACATACTGTCGGTAATTCTACCAACATTATTACATTGTGTGAAATTGGCAAAATTGCCAATTTCTGACCACTTTATTGGATACTTGACATTGGTAAATAGGTGGTTTCTTGTACTCATTTGATAGAAAAAATGAAGTTCTAGTGAAATAGATATGATTGCTGTCGACTAGTACACTGAAATTGGCTGAAAACAGGGCTCAAAGTGGGTGAAATCGCCGATGCGTCAACATCGTCGGGACCACTAACTTCGCAAGAGCATAATTCCCTAAGTTTTCCATCAAATTTCATACTTTTGGTGTCATTATGATCGGGTAAAGATTCTCTATCATTTCACAAAAAAAAAAAATTCAAAAAAATTTTCAACCCTTAGAACGAGTTTAGGAGAGGGCCTCTCGACCCTGAAAGAGTTAAGACTATAAATATTTTAAGGCAGGGGTAGGGGTCAGCCTAGGAAAGGTTGGAGGGCGTGGGTAAAGGGGGTTTTGTGTGCGAGGGGCTTGGACTTCCAGCGGGCATGCGTGAGCGTGTTTGATAGGAATGAATGGAGACAAATAGGTTTTAATACTTGACGTGCTGTTGGAGTGTGAGCAAAGTAACATGAAGGGATTCAGGGAAACCGGCAGGCCGGACTTGAGTCCTGGAGATGGGAAGTACAGCGCCTGCACTCTGAAGGAGGGGTGTTAATGTTGCAGTTTAAAAACTGTAGCATAAAACACCCTTCTGGCAAGACAGTGATGGAGTGAATGATGGTGAAAGTTTTTCTTTTGCCTTGGTGGGAATCGGCCAGTATGTTAATAATAAAAAAAATTAATGAATGTAATGTATATGTATTTTATCGCTCTGTGGAGGTTTAATTAAATGTCATAGCATATTACGTATGGGTGGGGTGGGGTTGGCTGACCTGGCCTGGCTGGCTATCATACCTCCCGAACCTGACTTACTACAAATAAAACTCACCTCTCACCCTATATTAGGACTATAAATATTTTAAGGTAAGTAATGGGTGTACTGCGTATGTATTTTACTTTTTATTGCTTTTAATGCTTAGTTGCATTGCTAACTTAATAGATGTTAGTGTAAACTTCTTATCTGACATTTATATGCCTTTATAAGTGGAAAAAATGGCGTTCTGTTATCCAGCGCTGTCTGCTTTCCAGTAGTGGCCTGGAACCTAACCTGCCATATAAGTGGGGACTACTGTATACAAGTGTTCAGGTGTATAAGTATACAAATGTACAGGTGTGCAAGTATACAAATGTAATAAACATGCACATTAATCAATGAAATTTAGAGTGACTACACTCTGAAGAAGAGGTGAGGATGTTGTTGTTGGAAGGTTGATCTGAACTGTGGTGTCATCACACTTCTGGTGAGGATGTTGTTGTTGGAATGTTGATCTGAACTGTGGTGTCATCACACTTCTGGTGAGGATGTTGTTGTTGGAAGGTTGATCTGAACTGTGGTGTCATCACACTTCTGGCGAGGATGTTGTTGTTGGAACGTTCATCTGAACTGTGGTGTCATCACACTTCTGGCAAGGATCTTGTTGTTGGAAGGCTGATCTGAACTGTGGTGTCATCACACTTCTGGTGAGGATGTTGTTGCTGGAAGGTTGATCTGAACTGTGGTGTCATCACACTTCTGGTGAGGATGTTGTTGTTGGAAGGTTGATCTGAACTGTGGTGTCATCACACTTCTGGCAAGACAGTGACAGAATGAATGATGGTGAATGTGCTTCCTTTTTGTTGTGGTGAGTCACCACTACCTTGATGAGAGATGGCTGGTGTGTTAAACAAAGAAAATAAAAGAGGGGAGGGAGGGGGGGAGGGACATATACACAGGCAGAGAGGGGGAGGGAGGGACATACACACATGCAGGCAGAGAGGGGGAGGGAGGGACATACACACACACACAGGCAGAGAGGGGGGGACATACACACACACAGGCAGAGAGGGGGAGGGAGGGACATACACACACACAGGCAGAGAGGGGGGAGGGACATACACACACAGGCAGAGAGGGGGAGGGAGGGACATACACACACACAGGCAGAGAGGGGGAGGGAGGGACATACACACACACAAGGAGAGAGGGGGAGGGAGGGACATACACACACACAGGCAGAGAGGGGGAGGGAGGGACATACACACACACAGGCAGAGAAGGGAGGGATACCCACAGGCATATGAGGGGGATGGCCACCCACAGGCAGAGAATGGGAAGGGACACACACAGGCACCGGAGAAGGGGGGAGGGACACACACAGGCACTGGAGAAGGGAGGAGGGACACACACAGGCACCGGAGAAGGGGGGAGGGACACACATAGGCACCGGAGAAGGGGGGAGGGACACACACAGGCACCGTAGAAGGGAGGAGGGACACACACAGGCAGAGAGGGGGGCGGGATACACACAGGCAGAGGGGAGGGAGGGACACACATAGGCAGAGTGTTTTTTATTTGTCAGTAATAAACACTTTGGCAAATTTACATGGTACTTTCTCACTACCTTCAAGACCCAACAAACTGGTACTCAAATGGCCAACACATATTCAACAAAGGACACGTGGTCATCCCACGTATGAACTACAATTATAATAGCCAGGTAACCTTTCATAAATATTTCCAAGACATCAATCTGCTTCAGTTTAACAATTAAACAATACTACATACCAGGTAGCTTTCCACAGGATTCCTATTATAGTTTCCACTTGCTGCCTCAGGTTTGCACTCACTGCCTCTGGTTTCCACTCACTGCTTCTGGCTACCTTTTCTTGGCTATGACTCTCCAGACTCCAAAATCATATTCATCAACCTGTAAGAAACAAAAGCCTTTAAAAATCTGAAAAACAAATTACTGGCAGCACCACATTCGAGACATTTAACACACTTAAAAGCCTCTTCAAATCTACAATCTTTGCAGGAACTTCTAATCAAGAGCAAATGGACAATTTTCAATAACAAAAACTTTGGCAAATTTACTTGCCACAACCTATGTCATGACCCAACAAAGTTATACTAAAATGGCCAACAGATAACTTCTAGTCATTTACTTTACTTTAAATGTCCTAAATATCTCCAAGCGATATTCAAAATGGGATACAAGTTCATCCCACGTATTACACACTAACTCCAGTTATAACAACCAGGTACAAGAGCCTCATGGATAAATATTACAAAGATAGAAATCTACAATACTACATACCTGTTAACTTTAAAGAGACCAACTTTACAAACAAAAAGGCACAGAAACAGAAACATCTGCTGTGACCCTGGAAAAGGAAGGCATGAACATGGACTTTCATATGATTTACGAGGCCCTGGTCAGAATTCCTCGTAAAACAAACTGTTAAGCCTTAGATAAACTCCTCCATGGTAAGGTCAGCATAAGAGAAGAAGTTTGCGTTCTTGCACTGGGCTCAGAACTGCATCTACAATTTAATACAATGATGCTAAAACACAGCATGTTCCAAGAGAACCATCATCCCCCACACAACTATACAGTGGACCCCCGGTATTCGATATTAATCCGTTCCTGAGAGCTCATCGAATACCGATAATATCAAAAACCGAATCAATTTTCCTCATAAGAAATAATGGAAATCAAATTAATCCGTGCAAGACACCCAAAAGCATGAAAAAAAAAAATTTACTACATGAAATATTAAGTTTAACCCTTTGAGGGTTTTCGTCGTACTAGTACGTCTTACGCGTAGGGGTTTTTGACGTACTAGTACTCATAAATTCTAGCGACCTCAAATCTAGTGGGAGAAAGCTGGTAGGCCTTCATATGAAAGAATGGGTCTATGTGGTCAGTGTGCACAGTCTAAAAAAAATCCTGCAGCACACAGTGCATAATGAGAAAAAAAAAACTTTTTCCATTTTTTTTTAATAAATCAGCGACTTTGCAGTGTATTTGCATGGTATTTATTGTTGTATTCTAGTTTTCTTGGTCTCATTTTATAGAATGGAAGACATATTACTGAAATTGAGATGATTTTGACTGGTTTTACAATGAAAGGTGCCTTGAAATTGGCTCCAAAGTAGTAGAAATGTTCGATTTTTACCAAACTTCAAAAGTAAACAAATCGCGCTGTGCAATACACGTCAACTGGTGAGTCTAATATTCTTTCACAAGTGCACCAATAATATTTATACCATTTTACACTAATGCAGTAGTCTGCATAACAGTAAATCTTATATTTTTGTGAGAATAAAAATTCAAAGTGGAAAGCAAAAGAATATAAGAGGGGCCTTGAGACGGACTAATGACTAGACGAAATGTCATTTTAGTGCCAGGAATGTCTTTCTTGTTTATTCTGGACCCTATTCCGAAATTGGCATCTTTTGAAATTTGTGTGAAATTGGCAAAATTGCTAAATTTTGACCACTGTACTGATAGTTGAATTTATAAATGGTGGTTTCTTGCACCCATCTGATAGAAAAATGGAGTTCAGCGAAATATTCATGTTTTTGTCGACTAGTGCAGTGAATTGGCCGAAAATGGGGCTCAAAGTGGCAAAATCGCGATCCGAAACATCGCCGACCGCTTAACTTTGCGAGCATAATTCCGTAAGTTTTCTATCAAATTTCAAACTTTGGTCAGTTATGATTGGGAAAAGATTCTCATCTTTTCATAAGAGAAAATAATTTTTTTTTTTTTAAATTTGTAATCTCTGAGAACGAGTTTCGGAGAGGGCCTGTCGACCTCAAAGGTTAATGCAATAGAATAATTATAATAACAATAAAATAATTGACACTTACTTTAATGAAGATCTGGTGATGATTGATGGGATGGGAGGAGGGAGGTGTTAGTGTTTAGAAGAGGAATCCCTTCCATTAGGACTTGAGGTAGCAAGTCCTTTCCAGGGTTACTTCCTCTTTTAATGCTACTAGGACCAGCTTGAGAGTCACTGAACCTCTGTCGCACAACAAATCTGTCCATAGAGCCTGTACCTCCGCCTTTACGATTTGTCTAAAATGGGCCACAACATTGTCATTGTAATAGCAATGTGTTGGGGTGATTTTCATCCATAAAGGTTTGCACTTCAACCCACTGTGCACACATTTCCTTAATTTTGAAGTAGGCACAATGTATTTCACAACTGGTATAGGCTTCTCAGGGTTAGCCCCAAACCCTTCAAAATCTTTCTTAATTTCCATACTAATTCTCACCCTTTTTACCACAGGGTTGGCACTAGAAGCTTTCTTGGGGCCCATGGTGACTTATTTTGCAGAAACAAGCACCAAACACAGTGATAATATGGATAATATGGAATGTACCAAATGTATCCTTAGATGCGCGCACACTGGCTGGCTTGTAAACACTGGCACACAAGGGGCAGTTCAGGCCACATGTGGACAGGTCTCGTACGAATCGTATCGAATACCGAGGAAATTTTTTTGCGATATAATGCATCGAATACCGGATTTATCGAATACCGATGCCATCGAATACCGGGGGTCCACTGTATAGACTAACCCTTTCAGGGTTTCGACCGTACTAGTATGGCTTATGTGCCAGGGTTTTTGACATACTAGTACGCCTAAATTCTAGCGCCCTCAAATCTAGTGAGAGAAAGCTGGTAGGCCTACATATGAAAGAATGGGTCTATGTGGTCAGTGTGCATGGTATAAAAAAATCCTGCAGCACACAGTGCATAATGTGAAAAGAAAAAAAACCTTGACCGTATTTCTGGATTAAAACAGTGACTTTGCACTGTATTTTCGTATGGTATTTATTGTTGTATTCTAGTTTTCCTGGTCTCGCTTTATAGAATGGAAGACATATTACAGAAATTGAGATGATTTTGACTGGTTTTACAATGAAAAGTAAGTACCTTGAAATTGAACTCAAAGTAGCAGAAATATTCGATTTTTACCGAAGTTCAAAAGTAAACAAATCATGCTATGCGTCCAATACACGTCAACTGGTGAGTCTGATATTCTTTCACAAGTGCGCTGATATTATTTATACCATTTCTACACCAATGCAGTAGTCTGCGTAACAGTAAATCTTCTATTTTTTGTGAGAATAAAAATTCAAAGTGGAAAGCAAAAGAATGTAAGAGGGGCATGGGGATGTGACTAATGAGCAGAGGAAATGTGATTTTAGTGCCAGGAATGTCATTCTTGTTTATTCTGGACCCTATTCGGAAATTGGCATCTTTTGAAATTTGTGTGAAATTGGCAAAATTGTTAAATTCTGACTACTGTATTGGATAGTTGAAATTGGTAAATGGGTGGTTTCTTGTACTCATTCAATAGAAAAAATGGAGTTCTAGTGAAATAATTATGATTTTTGTCAACAAGTACACTGGAATTGGCCGAAAATAGGGCTCAAAGTGGGCAAAATCGCCGATGCATAAACATCGTCAAGACTGCTAACTTCGCAAGAGCATAATTCCGTAAGTTTTCCATCAAATTTCATACTTTTGGTGTCATTATGATCGGGAAAAGATTCTCTATTTTTCATAAGAATTTTTTTTTTTTTTGAAATTTGGCCGACCCTGAGAACAAGTCTTCGAGAGGGCCTGTCGACCCTGAAAGGGCTAATACCCAGTGTAATCCTTGGTTTTAACAAAATTGTTAAGCAGTAAGGTCTATTATTCCTGAAGTTAGATGCTTCAATGGGACACATTTCTATTGCTTAAGGGAGATTTGACTATACAAACACATGCATACCATACAGTTCTTTCCTCTAGTTGCCTTTTGTTGGGGCAGCGACCTTCATGTGATCAGGTGAAGATTGCTGCGGTCATTTTATTGTCTTTTCATCATTGTTGGTTTTCAGGAAGGTTTTGTTTTCCAGTTCACAGGTCCATCAATGATCTATGATGATCTCTGCCCCTACAATGTTCCTGGGAAGAAAAAAAACATGTTAAGAGACCACACACACAAAAAAAGAACCTCTGAAGAAGCCTGTTTAGGTTCTTTATAGTGTGGGTGACATAATCCACCAGCATTATATGAAAATGATAACCATTAAATACACTTATTGCAACACAAATTGCAAGCACATGACTTTGCAGATTTGCAATACAATACTGTAGGGAGGTTTGTAGAGATAATGCAGCTGAAATCTCAGGTTCAAACACTATGTTACTGAAGCAGAAGAATGCAACAACACTGCAAGTTTACAATGCAATACTGTCTATAGAGAAGATCATCCAAACCACATTAACACTTTAGCACAAGCACCCACCCCCCTCCCTATATATAAAGAATACAAGAGTTGCATTTTTTGCCAGCTCACTTGCTTATATCAAGATAAACTAGGTAGAAATGAATGAGCTAATGACAGCAGCAATTACAGTGGAACCTCTGCTTACAAACGCCCCACCATGCGAACTTTTCAGGATACGAACAGTTATTTGGTCAATTTTTTACTTCTGGATATGAACGAAATTTCAGGATGCATTCTTCCCCCTCAAGGGAGGTTCGTTAACCCTTTGACTGTTTCGGTCGAATGTTTACGTCTTACAAGCCAATGTGTTTGACGTATATATACTCAAAAATTCTAGCGGCTTCAAATCAAGCAGGAGAAAGCTGGTAGGCCCATATGTGAGAGAATGGGTCTGTGTGGTCAGTGTACACTGTATAAAAAAATCCTGCAGCATGCAGTGCATAATGAGGAAAAAAAATTCTGACTGTGTTTTTGGATTAAAACACCGAATTTGAGGTATACTTTCGTATAGTTTTTATGGTTATATTCTCGTTTTTTTAGTCACATTTGATAGAATGGAAAACATATTATAGAAATAGAGGTGATCTTGATTGGTTTTACTATGAAAAGGACCTTGAAATGGAGCTCAAAGTAGGGGTAATGTTTGATTTTTGCCGATGTTCAAGAGTATACAAATGACGTCATTGTCCAATAAATGTCCAAGTAGCCATTCTAATATGCATTCATGAATGGGTTGACATTATTTATACAATTATTACAATATTGCAGTAGTCTGCATAACAGTAAATCTTGTATTTTTTGAGTAAAAATTCAAAATAGAAAGCAAGAGGGGGCCTGGAGACATGACTGATGAACAAAGAAAATGCTATTTTAAAGCCAGAAATGTCTGCACTGTTCATTCTGGACCCTATTTTGAAATGGGCATATTTTTTAATTTGCATGAAATTGGCCAAATTGCCAATTTCTGACCACTTTATTGGGTAGTTGAAATCAGTAAATGGGCATTTTTTTGTACCCAATCAATAATACAAATGGAATTCTAAAGAAATAGCTATGAGTTTGGTCGACTGGAACAATGGAATTAGCCGAAAATAGGGCTCAAAGTGGGCGAAATCGACGATTCGTAAATATCGCCGAGGTCGCTAACTTCCCGTGAGCGTAATTCCGTAAATTTTCCATCAAATTTCGTACTTTTGGTGTCATTACCATCGGGAAAAGATTCTCTATCATTTCATAAGAATTTTTTTTTTTTTTCAAATATTTTGTGACACCAGGAGACACCTCAGGATTTGGGGTTTAAATAAATAAAATATTTATTTCTTTGCAAAGGTTACAATTTATTTATTTATTTATTTATTTATTTAGTAATTTGAGCATACATACAGAGGTACAAAATAAGAGCAGCATGCCAAAGCCACTTTTATGCATAGCATTACGGGCTGGCTTAAAATTAACTTAAGATTAACTAAGCAATGATGTAATCAGTGATAAAACATTATTGTAAACAGATAACTATAAAGCACAAATGAGTATTACAAAGACAGGTCATATGGTTGCATGCATTGCTGTACATTCAGTCGAATGGAGTATTCTGTTAGGTAGTGTATTTAAAAAATAACAAAGTTAGATTGGGTTTTAGGTTTAACATTTATGTGATATAATTGTGAGAAAAATTTAAGATATACAATTTATAAGGTTCAGTTATTCAGTATTTATTTGGTTTTAGGTGAGTAAGTGATCTTTGAGAAGAGACTTGAATTTATAAACAGGTAGTGTTTCTTTTATATTTACAGGTAATGAATTCCAGATTTTAGGGCCTTTTATGTGCATTGAGTTTTTGCATAGCGTGAGATGGACACGAGGAACATCAAAGAGTGATCTGTGCCTTGTGTTATGGTCATGTGTTCTGTTGAGGTTGGCAAGGAGATGTTTGACGGGAGGGTTAATATCAGAGTTAAGTGTTCTATGTATGTAATAGGTGCAGTAATAAGTATGGATGTTTTGTATGGTGAGTAGGTTTAGTGTATTGAATATTGGTGGAGTGTGCTGTCTGTAGTGAGAATTTGTTATCATTCTAACTGCAGCCTTTTGTTGGGTAATTAGTGGTCTGAGATGGTTAATTGTTGTTGAGCCCCATGCACAAATTCCATAGGTGAGATAGGGGTAAATAAGAGAGTGATATAGGGCCATAATAAAATTGGAACAAAGAAAGCCACTATCATTATTATTACTATTACGTATATTATTTTTTTTTTTATTATCACACTGGCCGATTCCCACCAAGGCAGGGTGGCCCGAAAAAGAAAAACTTTCACCATCATTCACTCCATCACTGTCTTGCCAGAAGGGTGCTTTACACTACAGTTTTTAAACTGCAACATTAACACCCCTCCTTCAGAGTGCAGGCACTGTACTTCCCATCTCCAGGACTCAAGTCCGGCCTGCCGGTTTCCCTGAACCCCTTCATAAATGTTACTTTGCTCACACTGCAACAGCACGTCAAGTATTAAAAACCCTTTGTCTCCATTCACTCCTATCAAACACGCTCATGCATGCCTGCTGGAAGTCCAAGCCCCTCGCACACAAAACCTCCTTTACCCCCTCCCTCCAACCTTTCCTAGGCCGACCCCTACCCCGCCTTCCTTCCACTACAGACTGATACACTCTTGAAGTCACTCTGTTTCGCTCCATTCTCTCTACATGTCCGAACCACCTCAACAACCCTTCCTCAGCCCTCTGGACAACAGTTTTGGTAATCCCGCACCTCCTCCTAACTTCCAAACTACGAATTCTCTGCATTATATTCACACCACACATTGCCCTCAGACATGACATCTCCACTGCCTCCAGCCTTCTCCTCGCTGCAACATTCATCACCCATGCTTCACACCCATATAAGAGCGTTGGTAAAACTATACTCTCATACATTCCCCTCTTTGCCTCCAAGGACAAAGTTCTTTGTCTCCACAGACTCCTAAGAGTGCACCACTCACCCTTTTCCCCTCATCAATTCTATGATTCACCTCATCTTTCATAGACCCATCCGCTGACACGCCCACTCCCAAATATCTGAATACATTCACCTCCTCCATACTCTCTCCCTCCAATCTGATATCCAATCTTTCATCACCTAATCTTTTTGTTATCCTCATAACCTTACTCTTTCCTGTATTCACTTTTAATTTTCTTCTTTTGCACACCCTACCAAATTCATCCACCAGTCTCTGCAACTTCTCTTCAGAATCTCCCAAGAGCACAGTGTCATCAGCAAAGAGCAACTGTGACAACTCCCACTTTATGTGTGATTCTTGATCTTTTAACTCCACGCCTCTTGCCAAGACCCTTGCATTTACTTCTCTTACAACCCCATCTATAAATATATTAAACAACCATGGTGACATCACACATCCTTGTCTCAGGCCTACTTTTACTGGGAAATAATTTCTCTCTTTCCTACATACTCTAACTTGAGCCTCACTATCCTCGTAAAAACTCTTCACTGCTTTCAGTAACCTACCTCCTACAACATACACCTGCAACATTGCCCCCCTATCCACCCTGTCATACGCCTATTCCAAATCCATAAATGCCACAAAGACCTCTTTAGCCTTATCTAAGTACTGTTCACTTATATGTTTCACTGTAAACACCTGGTCCACACACCCCCTAACTTTCCTAAAGCCTCCTTGTTCATCTGCTATCCTATTCTCCGTCTCACTCTTAATTCTTTCAATAATAACTCTACCATACACTTTACCAGGTATACTCAACAGACTTATCCCCCTATAATTTTTGCACTCTCTTTTGTCCCCTTTGCCTTTATACAAAGGAACTATGCATGCTCTCTGCCAATCCCTAGGTACCTTACCCTCTTCCATACATTTATTAAATAATTGCACCAACCACTCCAAAACTATATCCCCACCTGCTTTTAACATTTCTATCTTTATCCCATCAATCCCGGCTGCCTTACCCCCTTTCATTTTACCTACTGCCTCACGAACTTCTCCCACACTCACAACTGGCTCTTCCTCACTCCTACAAGATGTTATTCCTCCTTGCCCTATACACGAAATCACAGCTTCCCTATCTTCATCAACATTTAACAATTCCTCAAAATATTCCCTCCATCTTCCCAATACCTCTAACTCTCCATTTACTAACTCTCCTCTCCTATTTTTAACTGACAAATCCATTTGTTCTCTAGGCTTCCTTAACTTGTTAATCTCACTCCAAAACTTTTTCTTATTTTCAACAAAATTTGTTGATAACATCTCACCCACTCTCTCATTTGCTCTCTTTTTACTTTGCTTCACCACTCTCTTAACCTCTCTCTTTTTCTCCATATACTCTTCCCTCCTTGCATCACTTCTACTTTGTAAAAACTTCTCATATGCTAACTTTTTCTCCCTTACTACTCTCTTTACATCAGCATTCCACCAATCGCTCCTCTTCCCTCCCACACCCACTTTCCTGTAACCACAAACTTCTGCTGAACACTAACTCTACATTTTTAAACCTACCCCATACCTCTTCGACCCCATTGCCTATGCTCTCGTTAGCCCATCTATCCTCCAATAGCTGTTTATATCTTACCCTAACTGCCTCCTCTTTTAGTTTATAAACCTTCACCTCTCTCTTCCCTGATGCTTCTATTCTCCTTGTATCCCATCTACCCTTTACTCTCAGTGTAGCTACAACTAGAAAGTGATCTGATATATCTGTGGCCCCTCTATAAACATGTACATCCTGAAGTCTACTCAACAGTCTTTTATCTACCAATACATAATCCAACAAACTACTGTCATTTCGCTCTACATCATATCTTGTATACTTATTTATCCTCTTTTTCTTAAAATATGTATTACCTATAACTAAACTCCTTTCTATACAAAGTTCAATCAAAGGGCTCCCATTATCATTTACACCTGGCACCCCAAACTTACCTACCACACCCTCTCTAAAAGTTTCTCCTACTTTAGCATTCAGGTCCCCTACCACAATTACTCTCTCACTTGGTTCAAAGGCTCCTATACATTCACTTAACATCTCCCAAAATCTCTCTCTCTCCTCTGCATTCCTCTCTTCTCCAGGTGCATACACGCTTATTATGACCCACTTTTTGCATCCAACCTTTACTTTAATCCACATAATTCTTGAATTTACACATTCATATTCTCTTTTCTCCTCCCATAACTGATCCTTCAACATTACTGCTACCCCTTCCTTTGCTCTAACTCTCTCAGATACTCCAGATTTAATCCCATTTATTTCCCCCCACCGAAACTCCCCTACCCCCTTCAACTTTGTTTCGCTTAGGGCCAGGACATCCAACTTCTTTTCATTCATAACATCAGCAATCATCTGTTTCTTGTCATCCGCACTATATCCACGCACATTCAAACATCCCAGTTTTATAAAGTTTTTCTTCTTCTCTTTTTTAGTAAATGTCTACAGGAGAAGGGGTTACTAGCCCACTGCTCCCGGCATTTTAGTCGCCTCATACGACACACATGGCTTACGGAGGAAAGATTCTTTTCCACTTCCCCATGGACAATAGAAGAAATAAAGAAGAACAAGAGCTATTTAGAAAAAGGAGAAAAACCTAAATGTATGTATATACATATGCATGTGCATGTCTGTGAAGTGTGACCAAAGTGTAAGTAGGAGTAGCAAGATATCCCTGTTATCAGTGGTAATTTTTACCACTGAACCTATCATTGCTTAGTTAATTTTAAGTTAATTTTAAGCTGCCCATAATGTTCTACATACAAGGTGCTTTTGTACACCCAACTACTATAATTACTTGTACAACTATGTATCATGTCCAAATATATTATTATTATTATTAGTAGTAGTAGTAGTAGTAGTAATACGTACATGGTGAAGGGCTCTTGATCTAGGGAATTGAATCTGTGCTTCAGTTCCTTAAACTAATAATAATAATAATAATAATAATAATAATAATAATAATAATAATAATAATAATAAAATAATTACAATAATAATAATACAATATAATAGTAATAATAATATGTTGTCATTTTTAGACATTTTTCATAATTTTTTTCAGATTTTGGTGCCAAATGTTTCAAAATACAAATTGGTAACCCTATGTGTGGCTGTAGCTACTGTGAGACCACGACTATCTCAGTGCCAACCAAGGTAACCCTATAGGTGGCTGTAGCTACTGTGAGACCACGACTATCTCGGTGCCAACCAAGGTAACCCTATGTGTGGCTGTAGCTACTGTGAGACCACGACTATCTCGGTGCCAACCAAGGTAACCCTATGGGTGGCTGTAGCTACTGTGAGACCACGACTATCTTGGTGCCAACCAAGGTAATCCTATGTGTGGCTGTAGCTACTGTGAGACCATGACTATCTTGGTGCCAACCAAGTACAGTGGACCCCCGCATAGCGATTTTAATCCGTGCAAGAGGGCTCATTGTTATGTGAAATGATCGGTATGCGAATGAATTTTCCCCATAAGAAATAATGGAAATCAAATTAATCCGTGCAAGACACCCAAAAGTATGAAAAAAAAAAATTTTACCACATGAAATGTTAATTTTAATACACACAAACTGAAAAAGGCATGCACAATTACATGACACTTACTTTTATTGAAGATCTGGTGATGATTGATGGGATGGGAGGAGGAGAGAGAGAGTGTTAGTGTTTAGAAGGGGAATCCCCTTCCATTAAGACTTGAGGTGTCGAGTCCTTTTCTGGGGTTACTTCCCTTCTTCTTTTAATGCCACTAGGACCAGCTTCAGAGTCACTGGACTTCTTTCGTACAACATATCTGTCCATAGTGGCCTGTACCTCTCGTTCCTTTATGACTTCCCTAAAGTGTTTCACAACATTGTCAGTGTAATAATCACCAGCACGGCTTGCAATAGCTGTGTGAGGGTGATTCTCATCCATAAAGGTTTGCACTTTCAGCCACATTGCACAGATTTCCTTAATCTTTGTAGTAGGCAACTTCTTCAATTTCTCTCTCCCCTCCTCTGAACCAGTTTCCTCAGGTATGGCCTCTTGCTGTTGAAGTTGATCTATCAGCTCATCAGTGGTTAGTTCTTCATTGTCCTCCTCCACCAACTCTTCCACATCCTCCCCACTAACCTCCAACCCCAAGGACTTTCCCAATGCCACAATGGATTCCTCAACTGGCATAATCCTCTCAGGGTTAGCCTCAAACCCTTCAAAATCCCTTTTGTCTACACATTCTGGCCACAGTTTCTTCCAAGCAGAGTTCAAGGTCTTCTTAGTCACTCCCTCCCAAGCCTTACCTATAAGGTTTACACAATTGAGGATATTAAAGTGCTCTCTCCAAAACTCTCTTAGAGTCAGTTGAGTTTCTGAGGTCACTACAAAGCACCTTTCAAACAGAGCTTTTGTGTACAGTTTTTTGAAGTTTGCAATAACCTGCTGGTCCATGGGCTGCAGGAGAGGAGTGGTATTAGGAGGCAAAAACTTCACCTTAATGAAGCTCATGTCCCCATAAAGTCGCTCTGCCACGTCTGTAGGATGACGAGGGGCATTGTCTAACACCAGGAGGCACTTAAGTTCTAATTTCTTTTCAGTTAGGTAATCTTTCACATTGGGGGCAAATGCATGGTGTAACCAGTTATAGAAAAAGTCCCTAGTGACCCATGCCTTACTGTTTGCCCTCCACAGCACACACAAATTCTCCTTGAGGACATTCTTTTGCCTGAACGGTCTGGGAGTTTCAGAGTGATACACTAATAAAGGCTTAACTTTGCAATCACCACTAGCATTGGAACACATCAACAAAGTAAGCCTGTCTTTCATAGGCTTATGTCCTGGGAGTGCCTTTTCCTCCTCAGTAATGTAGGTCCTGCTTGGCATTTTCTTCCAAAACAGGCCTGTTTCATCACAATTAAACACTTGTTGAGGTTTCAGTCCTTCACTGTCTATGTACTCCTTGAATTCCTGCACATATTTTTCAGCTGCTTTGTGGTCCGAACTGGCAGCCTCACCATGCCTTATCACACTATGTATGCCACTACGCTTCTTAAATCTCTCAAACCAACCTTTGCTGGCCTTAAATTCACTCACATCATCACTAGTTGCAGGCATTTTTTTAATTAAATACTCATGCAACTTCCTAGCCTTTTCGCTTATAATCGCTTGAGAGACGCTATCTCCTGCTAGCTGTTTTTCATTTATCCACACCAATAAGAGTCTCTCAACTTGCGATCTCTGTTTCGAAAACACAGTTAAACCTTTGGCAAGAACAGCTTCCTTGATTGCCTTTCTGTTGCCCACAATAGTAGCGATGGTTGATTGGGGTTTCTTGTACAACCTGGCCAGGTCGGCGACACACACTCCACTTTCATACTTATCAATGATCTCTTTCTTCATCTCTATAGTAATTCTCACCCTTATTGCTGTAGGGTTGGCACTAGAAGCTTTCTTGGGGCCCATGGTCACTTATTTTCCAGATAAAATCACCAAAAACACTGTAATAATACGAAATGTTCCGATTGTATGCTTGGATGTTACCGCGGAGGCTGGCTGGTAAACAATGCCACCGGCGGCACATGCGAGGCTGGCTAAGGGCGCACATTGGACGCGTCTCGGACGAACAGCGGTGAGCGGGTTTTTGAGCGGTATGCGAGGCAAAATCTTAGCGATAAAATGTATCGGTATGCTGATTTAATGTTATGTGATGCCAACGGTATGCGGGGGTCCACTGTATACTAATTCTTTATTTATTCAAACTTCCTACAATAAATATTTTAAGGTAAGTATTGTGTGTACTGTACAACCTCTGCTCACTTTATGACGGAGTTCCATTCCTAATACAGGTCCGCCATCACAAATCCGGCAATCCGTTATTCGGTTCCTTCAGTTATTCGGCACTATTTTGGCTAGCATAATTTCAAATTTCCAGGGTCGCCACACCAACCTGCTGGTACTGTTTGGTGGCGCTACTTGCTGCATAAGTCATTCCAATTTCTTTTTCTCCATTTATTGTTTTAACCTGCTTACTTTTAGCCCTAGCCATTTTTCCAATGAATAAAAGAAATGCTTCTCATTATGTAAAGCACCAACACAGTACATTATCCATTAAAGATAAGGTGGCTTTGAAGCCACTGTCGGTTGCCATGAGCTCAGTCTCATGAAGCAGTAGAATATGCTTTATTATTACGCTAATATCAACACTACAGCTTATTTGCCTATCACAATTGATCTAATATGACATAAGAAATGATATAAATAACATAATACATGTTAAATACTACAGAATGAATCTTCTTCTTCTTCTGTTGGGGCTTCAGGGCCACTGACAGCATACGCCGTATCGAGCCCGGCCGTCCAGTGCTAGGAGAGGGAATATCGACCAAAGTGGAAGAATGTCTTGACTAATATCATATGTCTCTGATACGTCCTAAAGCCACCAGGAAGGAGCAGGAACAAGCCAATATCTCCTGATGGTCCAGAGGGCAAAACCCCTCCCCGTTGAGGAGGACAGGTAGAGTGAAAGTGTTCACCCCAAGTGTGCGCAAGGCCGCACAGAGAGTAGTCCGTGCAGAGTGATAACGTGGGCACCACAGCAGGAAGTGCTCCACCGTCTCAAGCTGTGAGGGACACCACTGGCAGTACGGAGAGTCCGTCATCCGAAGGCGATATAGATGAGCCACCAGTCGCGAGTGCCCGACTCGAAGGCGAGTCAGTACAACGTCCACCGAGAGGTTGGGATTTCGAGCCCAAGGGCAGGGGCCATTAAAAGTTCGGACGGAGCCAAACGCCGAAGAAGAGAGGGAGTGTGCAAGGCCCTCTTGCCACTGATGACGGATTCCCTTCCAGTTAGCCCTTGTGAAATCACTGTGGCCCAGGGCAAGAGGGGTAACAGTAGGAAGTGTGTGCGCGAGGGAGGCATAACACCGAGCAGTTCGACAGAGTTATGAAGAGGATATGGTAAACAAATACCATTCTCCTATCCATAAACATGAAACAAAAAAGTTATTTTCTCTCTATAGATCAGTGGATGAGTGGAACAAACTCCCAAGTACTACAGTTATAGAGGTCAGAACGTTGTGTAGCTTTAAAAATAGGTTGGATAAATACATGAGTGGATGTGGGTGGGTGTGAGTTGGACCTGATAGCTTGTGCTACCAGGTCGGTTGCCGTGTTCCTCCCTTAAGTCAATGTGACCTGACCTGACTAGGTTGGGTGCATTGGCTTAAGCCGGTAGGAGACTTGGACCTGCCTCGCATGGGCCAGTAGGCCTGCTGCAGTGTTCCTTCGTTCTTATGTTCTTATTCACTAATTTTTGCAAGAGAGCCACTTCGGTTAAACACATTGATTGAGAGAGCCGCAGCTACTGCAAGTTAGCGTAACTCAACTAAATTAAGTAGTACTGAGCTGCTAGTGCAATATAGTAAATGAGAAAAATTAGACATGGTAATATTAGCCTGCATATCTTGTTATTAACCCTTTGAGGGTCCGTCCCGTAGATCTACGGCTTTACATTCAGGGTCCAAACCGTAGATCTACGTCATGAGCTCAGGTCACTCTGATAAACTGTGAGTGGTACATTTGGGCCTAGATATGAGAGAATACATCTATGTGGTATGTGTGCACCACATAAAACAGATCCTGCAGCACGCTGTGTATAATGAGAGAAGAAAAATGAAATCATGATTTTTCAATTAAAACAGCGACTTTGCAGTGTTTTTTCGTATGTTTTTTATAGTTCTATTTGCGATTTCTTGGTCTCATTTGATAGAATGGAAGACATATTACAGAAATAGAGATGATTTTGATTGGTTTTAGCACTGGAAATGGCTTGAAACTGAGCTCAAAGTAGCAGAAATGTTAAATTTTTGCCGATATTCAAGAGTAAACAAACGACCTCACACGTCTAATACACGCCAGCTGGTGGGTCTAATATGCATTCACAAATATGGTGATGATATTTATACAATTATTACAGTATTGCATAACAGTAAATCTTCTATTTTTTGGTGTGAATAAAAATTCATTATGTGAATAAAAAATCAAAATGGAATTTATTTGTAAAGCCTCAAAACGTAACTAATGAACGGAGGAAATGTTAGTTTAGTTCAAGGAATACCTACATTGTTTATTCTGGACCTATTTTGAAATTGGAATATTTTGAACTTTGTGTTAAATTGGCCAAATTAACAATTTCCGATCACTTCAATTTGTAGTTGAAACAGTTGACTTGGCGATTTATTGTGCTCAATCGATAGAATAGAAGTAATACTAGTGAAATAGCTAAGAATTTGGTTGGCTGGAATAATGTAATTGGCCTAAAATGGGAGTCAAAGTCGGCAAAATCGCCGATTCGTAAATATCACTGATGCATCAAAATTCGCGAGCATAATTTCGTCAATTTTCCATCAAATTTCGTACTTTTTGTTTTATTACCTCCACAAAAAGATTCTCTACCATTTCATAAGAAAAAATATATTTTTTTTTGGAAAATTCTTGGACACTGGGGCACCACTTCAGATTTGGGCCTTGGACCCTGAAGGGGTTAATAGCAATATAAAGACCAAACTTACTTAATGCTCCTTTTCTACTGGTCGGGTCTGGGATGGCTGTTCATCGCTACTGCGTTTTTGTTTAACCACAAATCGATCCATCATAACGGACACTACTTGACTGCACTTTGGTTTCAAGTAAAACTAGCCCATCGCAGCTAGCTTCCACAAGCAGCAACAGTTAAGTCGTTACTTTCATATATGTTGCCGCAGTCTCAAATATCTGTTGCCTATTTTCAAACACAAATCTCCAAGAGTAACGAAATACGTCCAGTCTCCCCCGAAAGCTTGAACTCAACTGATTCAGCGAGACCACCAACGCCTAGCTAGACGTGTCCCTGATCAGTTTCCCGTAGTGGACATGTATGATTTCTGTACGACTAGGGAAGGGATGTTAGAATGTTATCTCTTACTGTGACTTTGTCTTCCATCTCACCTCATGAAAATATGTATCTTACTTGAAAAATTATTTTTCTATATATTTTTTTATTAATTATTTTATATATTTTTCGAGAGCCGTGAATTGAGTCACCGCAAGTCGCGCAATGAATACCACTGCTATAGATTATCACACACAGCAGCATATGTGTACAGAACCTAGGATAACCCAAAAAAAGTCAATGTGGCTTATTTTTAGTACCTGGCTTGGGTTAGCCATATATGATTTTTGGTAAATATTCGATTCCCAGCTGGGTAGAAACATTAGGTGTGTTTCTTTACACCTGTTGTCTATGTTTACCCATCAGTAAATGGGTACCCGGGTGTTAGTCGACTAGTGTGGGTGTTATCCTGGGACACTGACCTAATTTTCTTGAAATACTCAGCATAACAAGTGCCTTTCTATACAGTAGTATGTCACTGATGTCAGCTAGGCCTGTATACCTTGTACATGTACGTGTAGTAAATAAATATATTATTATTATATTATTATTATTATTTTCTCAGTTGTTTGTTGGGTTATATTATTCAAACTTGGGCAATATATGATGGAAAGATACTTCTTCACACACACCAAAAATGAAAGAAATCAGACCATAAATATCGGAGTTCACTTCTCAGCCATTAGCGGCTGCTTAGCGGTATATTTTTGTATGGTTGTTATGGTTATATTCTCATTTTTTCGGTCTCATTTGATAGAATGAAAGATATATTACAGAAATAGATATGATTTTGATTGCTTTAATGATGAAAAGTACCGGGAAATTGCGATCACAGTAGCGAAAATGTTCTATTCTTTAGCGAAGTTCAAGAGTAAACAAATGACGTCACCGTCCAATACCTGTCCACCTGCCAGTCTAAATTCCAGGATGGAGTCAAGAATGGATTGACATTATTTATACAATTATTACAATAATGCAGTACAGTGGACCCCCGCTTTACGATCACCTTCCAATGCGACCAATTATGTAAGTGTATTTATGTAAGTGCGTTTGTACGTGTATGTTTGGGGGTTTGAAATGGACTAATCTAATTCACAATATTCCTTATGGGAACAAATTTGTTCAGTACTGGCACCTGAACATACTTCTGGAATGAAATATCGTAAACCGGGGGTCCACTGTAGTCTGCATAACAGTAAATCTTCTATTTTTTTTGTGAATAAAAATTCCAAATGGTAAGCAAGAGTAATATAAGAGGGGCCTATAGCCATGACTAATGAACAGAGAAAATGTTATTTTAGTGCCAGGAATGTCTGCATTGTTTATTTTGGACCTTGTTTTGAAATTGGCATCTGTTGAAATTTGTGTGAAATTGGCCAAATTGCCAATTTCTGACCACTTTATTGGGTAGTTGAAATAAGTGAATGGGCAGTTTCTTGTACTCAGTTGACAGACTAGAAGTAAATAAGTTTATTCAGGTATACACAAATACAGTTACATAGATTATCATACATAGCAGTGTATGTATAGAGAACCTGGGATAACCCAGAAAAGTCAGACAAAGTGACTTATTTCCAATACCTGGCTTGGGCTTGCCATATATGATTTTTGGTAAATATTTTTTTTCTCGGTTGTTTGTTGGGCTTTCTCACTGAAACTTGGACAATGTATGATGGAAAGATGCTTCCTAATGTACAACAAAAATAAAAAAGGCGGACGATAAATAAGGGAGTTCACTTCTCAGCCATTAGCTGCCTCTTTGCAGTATATTTTCGTATGGTTTTTATGGTTGTATTCTCATTTTTTGGACTCATTTGATAGAATGGAAGATGTACACCTACCATCCGACTTACGACCTGCTCGACATACGTCCACTCGACTTACGACCGTGCATTTGGCAGCTGGGCTGGGCCGGCTGATGAACACCACTGTACAATATTTGACAATACTCGTGGGGGCAATGTGTCATGCAGGCAGAATCAGTTTGAGCAACCCTGCCCTATCAGCAGCATCATACTGTATTAACTGTACTAACTGGACAGTAAATTTCACCATGGCCCCTAAGATGAAGTCTGAGTCTTGCACTGGAGATTGTGGCAAGAAAGGCTCTTACTCTCAAACTCTCTATTTGTTTTCACTGTTGCACATAAACCTGTCTGTATCTGTCTGCCTGTATATCTATCTGTATCTCTGTGTGTCTGTTTGTCTGTCTACTAGTGTGTCTGTCTTTCTGTCTACCTGTGTGTCTGTCTTTATGTCTACCTGTGTGTCTGTCTTTCTGTCTACCTGTGTGTCTTTCTGTCTACCTTTGTCTGTCTTTCTGTCTACCTGTGTCTCTTTCTGTCTACCTGTTTCTGTCTTTATGTCTACCTGTGTCTGTCTTTATGTCTACCTGTGTGTCTGTCTTTCTGTCTGTCTACCTGTGTGTCTGTCTTTCTGTCTACCTGTGTGTCTGTCTTTGCTTGTCTGTCTCAAAGCCACTCATTAAGAGTGTACTTAGTCTTGAAGATGCCATATTAATAATGATAGGTAGTAGGTTGGTAGACAGCAACCACCCAGGGAAGTACTACCGTCTTGCCAGATGACTGTGAAACAGAAACCTGTAACTGTTTTGCATGATGGTAGGATTGTTGGTTTCTTTTTCTGTCTCATAAACACACTAGATAACAGGGATATCTTGCTACTCCTACTTACACTTTGGTCACACTTCACAGACACGCACATGCATATATATATACATACATCTAGGTTCTTCTCCTTTTTCTAAATAGCTCTTGTTCTTCTTTATTTCTTCTATTGTCCATGAGGAAGTGGAAAAGAATCTTTCCTCCGTAAGCCATGCATGTCGGATGAGGCGACTAAAATGCTGGGAGCAATGGGCTAGTAACCCCTTCTCCTGTAGACATTTACTAAAAAAGAGAAGAAGAAAAACTTTATAAAACTGGGATGCTTGAATGTGCATGGATGTAGTGCGGATGACAAGAAACAGATGATTGCTGATGTTATGAATGAAAAGAAGTTGGATGTCCTGGCCCTAAGCGAAACAAAGCTGAAGGGGGTAGGGGAGTTTCGGTGGGGGGAAATAAATGGGATTAAATCTGGAGTATCTGAGAGAGTTAGAGCAAAGGAAGGGGTAGCAGTAATGTTGAAGGATCAGTTATGGAAGGAGAAAAGAGAATATGAATGTGTAAATTCAAGAATTATGTGGATTAAAGTAAAGGTTGGATACAAAAAGTGGGTCATAATAAGCATGTATGCACCTGGAGAAGAGAGGAATGCAGAGTAGCCAATAGGATTGGCAGAGAGCATGCATAGTTCCTTTGTATAAAGGCAAAGGGGACAAAAGAGAGTGCAAAATTTATAGGGGGATAAGTTTGTCGAGTATACCTGGTAAAGTTATTATTGAAAGAATTAAGAGTAAGACGGAGAATAGGATAGCAGATGAACAAGGAGGCTTTAGGAAAGGTAGGGGGTGTGTGGACCAGGTGTTTACAGTGAAACATATAAGTGAACAGTATTTAGATAAGGCTAAAGAGGTCTTTGTGGCATTTATGGATTTGGAAAAGGCGTATGACAGGGTGGATAGGGGGGCAATGTGGCAGATGTTGCAGGTGTATGGTGTAGGAGGTAGGTTACTGAAAGCAGTGAAGAGTTTTTACGAGGATAGTGAGGCTCAAGTTAGAGTATGTAGGAAAGAGAGAAATTATTTCCCAGTAAAAGTAGGCCTGAGACAAGGATGTGTGATGTCACCATGGTTGTTTAATATATTTATAGATGGGGTTGTAAGAGAAGTAAATGCAAGGGTCTTGGCAAGAGGCATGGAGTTAAAAGATCAAGAATCACACATAAAGTGGGAGTTGTCACAGTTGCTCTTTGCTGATGACACTGTGCTCTTGGGAGATTGTGAAGAGAAGTTGCAGAGACTGGTGGATGAATTTGGTAGGGTGTGCAAAAGAAGAAAATTAAAAGTGAATACAGGAAAGAGTAAGGTTATGAGGATAACAAAAAGATTAGGTGATGAAAGATTGGATATCAGATTGGAGGGAGAGAGTATGGAGGAGGTGAATGTATTCAGATATTTGGGAGTGGGCGTGTCAGCGGATGGGTCTATGAAAGATGAGGTGAATCATAGAATTGATGAGGGGAAAAGGGTGAGTGGTGCACTTAGGAGTCTGTGGAGACAAAGAACTTTGTCCTTGGAGGCAAAGAGGGGAATGTATGAGAGTATAGTTTTACCAACGCTCTTATATGGGTGTGAAGCATGGGTGATGAATGTTGCAGCGAGGAGAAGGCTGGAGGCAGTGGAGATGTCATGTCTGAGGGCAATGTGTGGTGTGAATATAATGCAGAGAATTCGTAGTTTGGAAGTTAGGAGGAGGTGCAGGATTACCAAAACTGTTGTCCAGAGGGCTGAGGAAGGGTTGTTGAGGTGGTTCGGACATGTAGAGAGAATGGAGCGAAACAGAGTGACTTCAAGAGTGTATCAGTCTGTAGTGGAAGGAAGGCGGGGTAGGGGTCGGCCTAGGAAAGGTTGGAGGGAGGGGGTAAAGGAGGCTTTGTGTTCGAGGGGCTTGGACTTCCAGCAGGCATGCGTGTTTGATAGGAGTGAATGGAGATAAATGGTTTTTAATACTTGACGTGCTGTTGGAGTGTGAGCAAAGTAACATTTATGAAGGGGTTCAGGGAAACCGGCAGGCCGGACTTGAGTCCTGGAGATGGGAAGTACAGTGCCTGCACTCTGAAAGAGGGGTGTTAATGTTGCAGTTTAACCCTTTGAGGGTTTTCGTCGTACTAGTACGTTTTACGCGTAGGGGTTTTTGACGTACTAGTACTAATAAATTCTAGCGGCCTCAAATCTAGTGGGAGAAAGCTGGTAGGCCTTCATATGAAAGAATGGGTCTATGTGGTCAGTGTGCACAGTCTAAAAAAAATCCTGCAGCACACAGTGCATAATGAGAAAAAAAAAACTTTGACCATTTTTTTTTAATAAATCAGTGACTTTGCAGTGTATTTTCGTATGGTATTTATTGTTGTATTCTAGTTTTCTTGGTCTCATTTTATAGAATGGAAGACATATTACAGAAATTGAGATGATTTTGACTGGTTTTACAAAGAAAGGTGCCTTGAAATTGAGCTCAAAGTAGCAGAAATGTTCGATTTTTACCAAACTTCAAAAGTAAACAAATCGTGCCAAGCGTGCAATACACGTCAACTGGTGAGTCTACTATTCTTTCACAAGTGCACCAATAATATTTATACCATTTTTTACACTAATGCAGTAGTCTGCATAACAGTAAATCTTATATTTTTTGTGAAAATAAAAATTCAAAGTGAAAAGCAAAAGAATATAAGAGGGGACTTGAGACATGACTAATGACTAGAGGAAATGTCATTTTAGTGCCAGGAATGTCTTTCTTGTTTATTCTGGACCCTATTCCGAAATTTTTAAAAATTAGGGAAAACACCCTTCTGGCAAGAAAATGATGGAGTGGGAAAGAAGGGAAAAACTTTTTCCCCCCCTTTTGGGGAAATTTTCAGGTGATAATAAAAAATAATAAAATTTTTTACCCTTAAATGTTAAAAACGTTTTGCAGTGGGGCCCCGGTTTAACATATTTTTTCATTCCAAAAAGTAAGTTTTGGGGAGTACTGACCAATTTGTCTTCATAAGGAATATTTGGGAAAAGATTAGTCCATTTCTGTACCCTAAAACATAAAGCACAAACGCATTTTTAAATAAATACACTTACAAAATTTGGGGCCCATTGGGGGTGATCAATGGGGGTCCACTGATGACAATTTTTTTTAATCCATCTAAAATTTTTTTTTTTTCAAAAATAAAAAAACATGCTACATAACATACAGGGGGGGCCCCACCATACGGGAGGGTTTCCCGGCCACGCCAAAATTTAAAAACCCCAAAGGGAAAATTTTTTTCCCCTTATAAATGCATACAAAACTAGATAAAAAGTTTTTAAATAACATATATTGTTTGAAAAAGAAACCAGGCATCAAAAAAAAAATAAAAAGTAAAACACACATAGTGCAATTTTACTTTTCCCAAAATATTTTTAGTCCTTTTAATCTGGGGGAGACAAGAAAAATTTTATTGAAGAAAAAAGTTAAAAAAAGGTGTCAAACCCGGGTACCATACCAGGCCACCCCACCCACACATACTATTCTATGGGTATTTAAACATCCCAGAGCGATAAAAAGTATATAAGTTCCCCATTACTTACCTTAAAATATTTGTAGTCTTAATGTAGGGTCAGGGGTAAGTAAATGAGATAAAACGAAAAATGAGAGAGAAAGAATGAGTACATGGGGGGGATAGGGGGAGTTATGAAAAAAACCAGGCGAACGTAAATTTTGAAACAAACAATGTACACGTTTTTGGTTTGTGTAAAGGGTTTCATTGTGTACAGGTTGTCTTTTACATTGATACGGGAGAATTAATTTAAAAAAGAACACTCCCATTCTCATGTAACATCATTTTAGAAAAAAACCTTTAAAAAAGGCAATGGAAAAAAAGTCACACCGACCCTTTTTTGGGGTTTTCCCAGGCCCCTTCCCCGTAAGTTGTTATGTATGATAATTTTATGTAACTGATTTTGTATACCCAATAAACTTTTCATTTACGAAAGGGGAAAAATTTTCACAGTTACCCCCAAATAAAACATTTTTCTTATGTTAGATTTGAGAAAATGTTATTTTGGGGGCCACTTGTTTTATTTATTTATTTATTTATTTATTTATTTCCCCCTTTTGGGACACAACAGAGGGACAAAAAAAACAGATAAAAATGTATGCCAAACCCACTTATACTATGCATAGATTACGGCTGGCTTAAAATTAACTTAAGATTAATTAAGCAATGATTATTATTATTATGTGGCTCCTACATCTTATATTTTATGTTTTTTTTATTCAAATTGGGGGGTTTATTTATCATTTTTTTATGTTATGTATCGTGTTTATTATATAATTTTGAAAAATATCATGGATGGATTAATGAAAATTTTATATTAACGAAATTTACCACTTTTAAAATGAGACCGGTAGTATTGTTATTATTATTATCATTTCTAATATGGCGTACTTGTAAGCTCGCCACTCCCACTCCATTTTATTTTTTTTATTCTACTGTGGAGTGTATTTATCTTATTTAAAAAGTTTTAAGGGCTCCGGGGTTTAAAAAGAAAAAAAATACATGGATGGTTTTAAGAAAAGGAATTTTAATAATCAGGGGCCCCCCCGGTTAACCCATTTTAACCCGCAAGAGGGTTTGGTAAAAAACTTATGCACAAATTTTTTTTATGAAATAATGGGAAAAAAAATTAACCCGCAAGACGCCCAAAAGTATAAAAAATTTTTTTTCCAAACAGAAATTTTAAATTTTTAATACAAAAAAAACCCGAAAAAGGCATGCACAATTAAATTGACACTTACTTTTATTGAAGATTTTTGGGGGAGGATTGATGGGATGGGGAGGGGAGAGAATTTCTTTAATTGTTTAGAAGGGGGAATTTCCTTCCATTAGCCCCTTGAAGCAAGCCCCTTTGGGGGTTACCCCCCTTTTTCTTTTTAAGTCCCCGGGACCAGCTTCAGGGGTCACTGACCTCTGCCCCAACAAAAAAATTTCCCATAGAGTTTTGTATTTCCCCCCCTTTTCCAAGACTTTTTCCCTAAAAGGGGGCCATAAACATTGTTTGAAATAGTCACAAGCAGGGGGCTTGAAAGCTGTTTTAGGGGGGTTTTATCTAAAAAGGTTTGAAAAAAAACCACTTGCAAACATTTCTTAATTTTTAATAGGCACAAGGGATTCCAAAACCCGGAAAGGGTTTCCTGGGCATTAAAAACCCCTTTAAAAAATTTTTCTTTTTTTCCTCCCAAACCCCCCCCCTTTTAACCACGGGGGTTGGACTGGGTTTTGGGGGCCCATGGTCGTTTTTTTCCCAGAAACACCCCCAAAAAACTGTTTAATGGGTTTTCCGAGGATGTTTGGATGTTACCGCGATTTTTGGGTTTAAACAAGGGGAGGGCCGCCAGAGGGGCCTTGGACGCGGGGGGAAAAAATCAGGCGGGGCAATGGTATGCGGGAAAAATTTTTCCAAAAAAGAAATCTTTAAGGGGGAAAAATTGGCGCGATGCCATGGGCAGGCGGGGTCCCCCGATCCCACTTTTAAAAATGACCTGAGAAAATTAATAAATTTTTAAATCCGCTAAAATAGGACATTTACCAAAAGGACCTCAGACACAAAAAGATTTGGTACGGAAACAAAAGAAAATTAAAATTATCAATAAAAAAATGAAATAATTTTTAAAAAACATTTAAAAATTTTGGTTTAAGAAAAAGAGATTTAGTGTTATTGTTTTTATGGAGAATGTAAAAAACAGGGTGGGGGATGGTGCCCATATTAGAAAGTCAGGTGGGGGACCCGATAGCGAAGTTTTGGTCAAAATTTGAAATTTTCCGTTTTAGCAGAACCCCGAAGTGAAATCCCAGGGGGCCTTTTTCCTGTATAAATTAACAAATATGAGATTTTTTTTGGTTTGTTTGACAGTTAAAGGAAGCTTTTGGGCGGAATAAAAAAAGAACAAAAAACGCTTTTTACAAAAATTAATTTTTCCCTTACACTTTTCTTCTTCTTTTAACCCCCATTACATTAAAACTACAGATATTTTGGAAAAAAAATGAGGGACAAATTTTTATTTTAAGTTAATTTTGGGGGTTTTGGAGAAGATTTTTTTCCCCAAGGGGGGTTTTTTTGACGCATTAGTACGCAAAAATTTACGCTCCCAACCGGGGGAAAGATTGGAAAAACACAAGTGAAAAAATGGTTTCTGTGGGTCGGGGGGGTAGAAAAAAATCTGGGACCTTGTGGTGCATTGGGGGAACCCCATCTTGTAAACAATATCCACCATGCCCTGAAGAAGCCCCCACTCCTCGGTGAATTGGGACAGTTTTTTCCCCGGGGACAGTTCTAAAACAGATGGAAATTTCCAGTGAAGATGATTTTTTTAAGGTTTTGGTGAGGTTTTGACGAAAAATAATGACCAAAAATCGGTAAAAAGTAGGGAAAACCCCCAAAGACCCTCAGGCCCTTTCCCCCTCTGGTGCTGGGCAAAATTGTTCACGTTTCCGTACCCCGAATCCAAGGAGGAAACTTCTATTTTTTCCCCAAAACCAGACTCGGGGAGAGCATGTGTGATGACAGAATGGGCCCCATAACCAGAACCAAACAAAACGGGTTCAATCCAACCCGCCTGATAAGGAAGGGGAAAAAAAATTTTATTATGAGAACAGATTTTTCCAACCCCCCAAGGGGATAAAAAAAGAACCCCGGGAAAAAACTATCTGAAATTCCGGGGAAAAAAAAGATATCACAAAAAAAGCCAAAAAAAAATTGGGAAAATCAGATGAACCCCAACTCCCACCAACAGAAACAGCAAAAAAGACTAATGATTTCTTCTCCACTATAGGACAAACCCCTTTCTCCAAAAAACCCAAACTCAGATCCCCACCCAAAAAACTACCCCCGGCAACTCCCCAAAACACTGGGTTCCCAGCTCCGACCCAACCCCAAAAAATCCCTTATTATCAATCACTAAAAAAAAGGCAGGAGATTTAAATACCCTTTCCACCCTTTTATATAAAAAATGTCACAAGTGCTATTTTCCAAACATTGCAACACTCTTTTTAAAAAATCCATTTAATCCCCCCACCTTCCCTACAGTACTCAAAATAGCAAGGGTCCCCCCGATCCACAAAAGGGGAGACCAAACAGAGTTGAATAACTTAGGCCAAATCCAACTTTTCACCCCTCTCTCAAAAATCCCTTTTAAAAAATAATTCATCAAAACTCTCCCCCTTATCTCCCAAAAAAAACTCAACCCCCCGAATTTAATTCAGGCCTAATAAAAAATCCTTAATGATGCTATTAT